>NC_091845.1:77374837-77677868 GCF_037783145.1 Equus przewalskii | reverse complement strand
TTCTTTATTATCTGGTATGACAGGATGTTCAAGTTCATTTTGAACATTTCCTGCCAAATACCTGGAATCAGCTCTTTCTCTAGAAAGCCCTAGTTTCCTTCGGGGAGAATTATATGTAAGCTCTAATTGGGGGCTAGGGATGCTGACTGCTACTAGGTTGGTCATTTTTTTTTCCTGCTTTTTCTCCCCAACCCCCCCAGTACATAGTTATATATTTTAGTTGTGGGTCCTTCTAGTTGTGGCATGTGGGATGCCACCTCAGCGTGGCCTGACAAGCAGTGCCATGTCCGCGCCCAGGATCCGAACCAGCAAAACCCCAGGCCGCCGAAGGGGAGCGTGCCAACTTAACCACTCGACCACAGGGGTGGCCCCTAGGTTGGTCATTTTATCTAGTCCTTTAAATGGACAGAGTGAAGATACACACACATGAAGATAGAATACTTTAGGAGTTCATGTTGATACTTGCAATTCAGATATTATTAAACCTCTTCTGCATTACATCTCAATCTTCTTTCTTCCACACTGAGAATCCCTTTTTTTTTTTTTTAAGATTTTATTTTTTTCCTTTTTCTCCCCAAAGCCCCCCAGTACATAGTTGTATATTCTTTGTTGTGGGTCCTTCTAGTTGTGGCATGTGGGACGCTGCCTCAGCGTGGTTTGATGAGCAGTGCCATGTCTGCGCCCAGGATTCGAACCAACGAAACACTGGGCCGCCTGCAGCAGAGCGCGCGAACTTAACCACTCGGCCACGGGGCCAGCCCCGAGAATCCCTTTTTTTAAGGACATAGGGGATAAAGGGGATGATAGAATTAGTGTATATGATAATTATTCATTGGCTTTTTCCCACATTACATGCTCAGCAATCCCAAATAATAATGCTAATATTACCATTAATGTGATTACTGAAAACATTTAAAAAAATTTTTGCATATGCTCTCTCCATTCTCTGCCCATTTTTTTAATAGTCATGCTTTATCCACAGTGTTGGAGTACATACCCATTTATATACTATACTGTCTTTCTCTTAGCCTTCATTTAGTCTTCTGTCTACAGGTAACTATATGTTTAATACTCCCCAGGCCTTATGTCAGTGTATCTCTAGTCATTTTGATTGTCTGAAGCTTGTTCTCTAGTGGTTTCTTCAGGAAGAGCTCATGGGTATAGTAATCCCTGAGTTTGTGCCTTTTATATTTGAATTAAGTCAGTTTTGCTGGAGGCAAAAATCTTTGGCTCATGCTTTCTTTCAGTTTCTTAAATATATTTGTTTTTAGCATAACACCTTGCTGTTGAAAAATCTGGTACTCTTTCCTCCTAGCTGCCTAAAGGATTCTTTTTCTTTGGAATTCAGTAATTTTAATAGAATGTTTTGGTATTTGTCATTCTCGGTTGATAGTCTCTTTTTTCTTTTATTTCATGAACATTTTCTTGAATTATATAGCATTTAGTATTCTGTTCCTTTGCTTTCATTTTCTTCTGAAGATACTCTTGTTTCTGAATATTCTGTGCCTACCTCCAATATTTGTCCTTTTCTTTTGAGTATCAGTTGTGGGAATCACACAGACTTGATTATTGCGAGCTTTTAGTCTTATTGTGGGCGTCTTGCCCTCAGCTGGTACTGAAGAGGTCAAGACTCCTTCTGTTTCAACTCCTGCTCTTGAATTGGCCAGTTGTACTTTCCAGTAAATTCTTTTTGGCTGTTTTGGGATTATCCTGTTCTGAGTTCCATTAGATGCAGCCCCACTGAGTATTTCTTGTTCTGCCCACAAAGGCATTACTGTGAGGCCTTTTGGCTGTTGGTAGTTTGTATTCTGGGGTTTGTGGAGGATACCTTGTCATCCAGTCTTGGAAATGTTGTCAAGGGGTTTTGGTTTTGCTCTGTTTGCTCTATCTGGTTTTATGTGGGGATTTGGAGAGTTTGGAATCTATGCTGCTCTTGCTGTATTCCCAGACTCCCCCATAACTATTGGGTATATGCGTGTGTGTGTGTGTGCATGCGTATACAGTCTGTTTGAATCAGGATTTAAATAAATTGATATGTCTCTTACAATCTGTAGATTCCCCTTCAATATCTATCCCTTTCTTCTTCCCTTCCTCCATTTTTCCCTTACAGTTTGTTAGTTGAAGAAACCACATTCTGTGTCCTGAAGAGAAATCCTAGAGCTTTTGCTTATTGCATCCCGGTAGTGTCACTTGATATGTTCTTCTGTCCTCAGGTTTTCCTTTGAACTGGTAGTTGGGTCTGGAGTCTTGATCAGATTCAGTTTTCATGCTAGGTTGTATATTTAAAAAACAATCAAACAAAAAAACCCACTGTATGGGACAGCTCAAGGAGAGCACACAATACAGAAACAGAAGCATCGGAGTAAAAAACTCAAGTTGAAAAGTTGGCTTTGAGGAATAAGCAAATCCATAGAAACAGAAGATGGAATAGTGGTTGCCAGGAGCTGGGGGTAGGGGAATGTGGAGTGACTGCTAATGGTTACAGGGTTTCTGTGCAGGGTGAGGAAATTAGATTGTGGCGATGAGTGCAGAACTCTTAAAAACCACTGAATTGTATACTTAAAAGAATGAGGTATATGGTATGTGAATTGTATTTCATTCAATAACGCTGTTTTCTTAAAAAAAGGAAATTGGACTTGAAAAGGAAGGGGGGATACCTAATCCCCTGAGACTGGTAGGAAGAAGGTTGGCATGGGTACACATGCCGAGAAGTTTGTGACTTCTCCGTTAAGGTGTAGACTTAGATATTCAACTGTTTATTGAAAATATCCATATGGATGTTCTATAGGTACATCAAACTCAATATCATTGCCACTGAAATGTAATGCAAGCCACATGTAATTTTTAATTTTCTAATAGCCAATTTAAAAAATAAAAAGAAACATGTAAAATTCATTTTTATAATATCTTTTATTTCATCTAATATATCTAAAGTATATTTCAGCATGTAGTTAATATGAA
Source organism: Equus przewalskii (assembly GCF_037783145.1). NCBI lineage: Eukaryota > Metazoa > Chordata > Mammalia > Perissodactyla > Equidae > Equus > Equus przewalskii. The sequence goes on along the minus strand of NC_091845.1, from coordinate 77,674,907 downwards.
ACTTACTCATGAGATATTTTGCATTCATTTCTCATACAAATCTTTGAAATTCAGTGCATATTTTACACTTGCAGCATACTCACTTCAGACTTCCCACATTTCGAGTGCTCAGTAGGTATGTGTGGGTTCTGCCTAGGGTGTTGAGCAGTGCAGAAGAGGAGGTTTAAAGTGGAACACATGAACTTGTTCCTGTCTCCTTGATCTGAGTAAATGGCCCCTCTTTCTGAGAGTCGTTCTCCTAGTTCCCTCTTCTTTACCATTCACGTCAGTTAAGCACTTGATTCTACTCATTTTTATCTTTAAAATTTTTGCAAATCCATCTCTTCTTATCCAGCCCTACCAATTGCCCAAATTTCAAGACGCGTCGTTTCTTGCCTGGACTATTACAGTAGCCTCTCAACTGGTCTTCCCGTCTCTGCTTTTGCCCCCTTGTAAATCCGTCTTCTGTTTTGCAGCCAGAATCTCTGCCTAACTGAAAATCTCACCATGCCACTCCCCCACTCAATGCCATTTAGTGGTGTCACAGTATTTCACTAGTAGTGTATTGAACAGTTCACAGTAAAACATGTAAATAACTTATAAATGACTATTATTGTATTGATGGGATATGGTAAAGTCCAGGTTCCTCTGCATGGCTTCTGAGGCCTGGTCCCTTGTCTACCTTTCTGCCTCATCTTTTGCCTTCACTTTATATTCTGGTGATATTGCACTGTTTGTTTATAACTCTCTCAACATTTATCATCTTTTTTACTCTTCTGTGTGTTTCCTGCTGCTGCTGCTTCTCCTGCCTGGATGCCCTTCCTAACTCCCTTCACTTGACTAACTCTCTTTTTTTGTTGTTTTGGTGATGGTGGTAAGAACACTTAACATGAGATCTACCCTCAACAAAATTTTTTTTTTTTTTTTTGGTGGAAGATTAGCCCTGAGCTAACATCTGCTGCCAATCCTCCTCCTTTTTGCTGAGGAAGACTGGCCCTGAGCTAACATCTGTGCCCATGTTCCTCTGCTTTATATGTGGGACACCTACCACAGCCTGGCTTGCCAAGTGGGCCATGTCCGCACCTGGGATCCGAACCAGTGAACCCCAGGCCACCGAAGCAGAACGTGTGCACTTAACCGCTGCACCACCGGGCTGGCCCTCTCAACAAATTTTCAGGTGTACATTATTCTTAACTATAAGCACAATATTGTACACCAGAACTCTAGAACTTACTCATCTTGCATAACTGAAACTTCATACCTGTTGAACAACAACTCCCCAATTCCCCTTTCCCCCTAGCCCCTGGCAAGCACCATTCTGCTCTCTGCTTCTATGAGTTTGACTATTTTAGATACCTCATCTAAGTAGAATCATGCATTGTTTGTCCTTCTGGCTTATTTAACTTAGCATAATGTCCTCCAGGGTCATCCATGTTGTCACATATGGCAGGATTTCATTCTTTTTTAAGGCTAAATGATATTCCATTGTATGGATGATACCACATTTTCTTTATCCATTCATCCACCTGTGGATATTTAGGTCATTTCCATATCTTGAATATTGTGAATAATGCTGCGATGACCGTAGGAGTGCAGATAGCTCTTTGAGATCCTGATGTCAGTTCTTTTGGATATATACCTAGAAATGGGGTTGCTGGGCTATATTGTAGTTCTATTTTTAATTTTTTGAGGAGCCTCCATACTTTTTTCCATACTTGCTGCGTCATTTTACGTTCCCACCAACAGTGTACAAAGGGTTCTAATTTCTCTACATCCTCACCAACACTTGCTATCTCTTGTTTTTAATAATAGTCATCCTAACAGATGTGGGGTGAAACCTCCTTGTGGTTTTGATTTGCATTTCCCTGATGATTGGTAATGTTGACCATCTTTTCACATACTTATTGGCCATTTGTATGTTTTCTTTGGAGAAATGTCTATTCATGTCCTTTACCTATTTTTTAATTGGGTTTTATTATTATTATTATTATTGCCATTGAGTTGTAGGAGTTTCTTGGATATTTTGGATATTAACCCTTTACCAGATAAAGGGTTTCCGGGTATTCTTTCCGGTACCTTAAGTTGCCTTTTCATTTTGTTGAGTGTTTTCACTTGACTCTTCCTCCAGCAGGTCTTCCTCCCTAGGTTAGACTGGATACCCCTCTTCCCAGTTCCCGTAGAAGACTCTCAATAACTTCGACTTGGCACTCACTTTATTATATTGGAATTATATTATATTGGAATATAATATCTGTCATTGTATGTCTGTTTTGTCTCTCTCCCATTCTCCAAGACTCATATTGAGGGAAAGGATTTTGCCTCAGTTAATGTTTTGTACTTCCAGTTTCTAATAGAGTTTTTGGTGTATAGTTGGCACTCAGATATTAGAACTAAACTGAACCCCTGAAAATTTTAATGATTAAGTTGTCAAAGTTTAGGCCTAGGCATTAACCAAACTTAAAACTTCAATTAGAAGACTTAGATCCATTATTAATACCAATGGCCTCCATTTAGAAATTGAGTGAATAAATGAAACTGAGAGTAGTGGTACTTTAATTTTAGGTGAAAAAGAACTGTAGCAAACATAGAATAGAAAAAGATAAGTATTGACTGATATGTTAAGTCTGCAAAGGCAGAGTTTTTGTCTGTTCTTCTCACAAATTTGTTCCCAGTGTTAGAACAGTGCCTGGCACATAACAGTAAGTTTCTGGTCAGTAAATATTTGAATAAATGTTGAATAAATGAATGATGTGCATAGAAAAGCACTCTAGCTTTTAAGGCAAAAATTAAATTCAAAACCTTTCCTCATCTCTAATTCAACTTAAAATTTACCACTTGAAGCAAATCAAATTACTTTCTTCTGATGTTATTTTATAGTTTTGTAAAGGAAATCTCTAATAAGTATAATAGAGTATAAATATTTTTTTTCTCTTTTAGTAAAAGAAGCAAAAAAGGAGATAAAAATGGAAAAGGCTTGAGACATTTTTCAATGAAAGTGTGTGAGAAAGTTCAGCGGAAAGGTACAACGTCATATAATGAAGTAGCTGATGAGCTGGTATCGGAGTTCACCAATTCGAATAACCATTTGGCAGCTGATTCGGTAGGTGGATCACGCGCTGGGCGTGGACTAGCGTGAGTGATGCAGCAGTGTGGCCCTTCAAGTTCTCTGTCGTCAGTCTCAGGACTCAGACGTACTAGGGAATGCCCAGCTTCTCCTTTACTTGAGAGTTTCAGATTGTCTGCTGGAGAATTTTGTTGTTGATTTTTTGTTTTGTTTTGGAAAGGATTCTTTTATTATTTATTTAAACATAAAGATGAACAGGTATTTTAAAAATATAATTTTGGGGGCTATTGAAAGAACATACTTTTTTTAACATACTTTTTATGTTTGCATGACTTTGGATACATTTCTGAATCTTTTAATGTTCCTTCTATGTCTAAGTCTAAGAGAATTTTATTTTGTTTTTAATTAAAAAGATAATACATGAATATGTTTATAAAAAATTCACTTGTATCAAAGAGTATGTATTTAAACTATCTCCCTTCTATGCAGACCCTAATCTACCTCCCCAAAGGCCATATCCACTATTATCAGATTCTTGAGTATCATTCCAGAAATTCTTTATGCATACACACAATAAAATTTATTTGCTTTTTTATTTTAAGCTCAAATGTGATTTTGCTTTGCATGCTGTGTTCTTAATTTTATTTTCTTAAAGTATCTTGGAGATTCTTTTTTTTTTTTTTTTTGCGGAAGGTTAGCCCTGAGCTAACATCTGCCACCAATCCTCCTTTTTCTGAGGAAGACTGGCCCTGAGCTAACATCCCTGCCCATCTTCCTCTATTTTATGTGGGATGCCTTCCATGGCATGGCTTGCCAAGTCGTGCCATGTCTGCACCCGGGATCCAAACTGGCAAACCGCAGGCTGCCAAAGTGGAACGTGCGAACTTAACCGCTGCGCCACTGGGCTGGCCCCTCTTTTTTAGCGTATATAAATCGTCTTTTTTTGTAGAGATAAAATTGCATATAGGGAAGGAAACATGTGTCTTAAGTGTACAATTAAATTATTAAATTATTGTTTCTTTATTGTTGAATAGTTTACATAAAATATGATGTATTCATTTCAAGTATAAAATTTGATGAGTTTTGATAGTTATGTGCACCTGTGGATCCAACACCATAATCAAGATTCAGAACATTTCCATCATTCCCAAACAGCTCTTCCTGCCTTTTGTAATCTATCCCTTTCTCTCCCTCTATTGCCAGGCAACTGCTGATTTGTTTTTTTTATCATTATACATCAGTTTCCGTGTTATTTAAATGTAATCATACTATACGTACTCCACAACAATATTAAATAATAATAGTAACTCTAGTCATATTGAGTCATTAATTCTTGACCTTACTGGAAATATTTATAGTATTTCAACCTTAATTATGATAAAGGTTTTATTTTGAGATGATAGCAACCATAACTTGATTTTTTAAAAAATTTTATTGAGGTCAGAATAGTTTATAACACTATGAAATTTCAGTTGTACATTATTATTTGTCAGTCACCATATATATGTGCCTCTTTACCCCTTATGCCCTCTCCCAATCCCCCTTCCCCTCTGGTAACCACTGATCTGTTGTCTTTGTCCATGTGTTTATCTTCCATGTATGAGTGAAATCATGTGGTGTTTGTCTTTCTCTGTCTGGCTTATTTTGCTTAACATAATACTCTCAAGGTCCATCCATGTTGTTGCAAATGGCACGATTTTGTCTCTTTTATGGCTGAGTAGTATTTCATTGTATACATATACCACATCATCTTTATCCGTTCATCAGTCGATGGGCACTTGGGTTGCTTCCACATCTTGGCTATTGTGAAAAATGCTGCAGTGAACATAGGGCTGCGTAAGTCTCTTTGAATTGTTGATTTCAAATTCTTTGGATAAATACCCAGTAGTGGGATAGCTGGGTCTATGGTATTTCTATTTTTAATTTTTTGAGAAATGTCCATACTGTTTTCCATAGTGGCTGCACCAGTTTGCATTCCTACCAGCAGTGTATTAGGGTTCCCTTTTCTCTACATCCTCTCCAATATTTATTTTTTGTCCTGATGATTATAGCCATTCTAATGGGTGTAAGGTGATATCTCAGTGTAGTTTTGATTTGCATTTCCTTGATGATTAGTGATGTTGAACATGTTTTCATGTGCTTATTGGCCATCTGTATATCTTCTTTGGAAAAATGTCTGTTCATATCCTCTCCCTGTTTTTTGATCGGGTTGGTTGTTTTTTGGTTGTTGAGTTCTGTGAGTTCTTTGTATATTTTGGAGATTAATCCTTGTTAGATACATGATTTGCAAATATTTTCTCCCAGTTGATGCATTGTCTTTTTGTTTTGTTCCTGGTTTCCTTTGCCTTACAGAAGCTCTTTAGTCTGATGAAGTCCCATTTGTTTATTTTTTCTTTTGTTTCCCTTTCCTGAGTAGACATGGTACTCAAAAAGATGCTTCTAAGACCAATGTCAAAGAGTGTACTGCCTATATTTTCTTCTAGGAGTTTTATGGTTTCACATCTTACCTTCAAGTCTTTGATCTGTTGTGAGTTAATTTTTGTGTATGGCAAATGATAACAGTCTACTTTCATTCTTTTGCATGTGGCTGTCCAGTTTTCCCAACACCGTCTATTAAAGAGACTTTTCTTTCTCCATTGTATGTTCTTGGCTCCTTTGTTGAAGATTTGCTGTCTATAAATGTGTGGTTTTATTTCTGAGCTTTCAGTTCTTTTCCATTGATCCGTGTGTCTGTTTTTGTATCAGTACCATGCTGTTTTGGTTACAATAGCTTTGTAGTATATTTTGAAGTCATGATTGTGATGCCTCCACCTTTGTTCTTTTTTCTCAGGATTGCTTTAGCTATTCAGGGTCTTTTGTTGCCCCATATGAATTTTAGGATTCTTTGTTCTATTTCTGTGAAGAATATCATTGGGATTCTGATTGGGATTGCGTTGAATCTGTAGATTGCTTTAGGTAGTATGGACGTATTAACTATGTTTATTCTTCCAATCCATGTACCTGGAATATCTTTCCATTTCTTTATGTCATTCTTGATTTCTTTTAGTAATGTCTTACAGTTTTCATTCTATAGGTCTTTCACCTCCTTGGTTATATTTATTCCTAAACATTTCATTCTTTTTGTTGCAATTGTAAATGGGATTGTATTCTTGAGTTCTCTTTCTCTTTGCATAACTTGATTGTTTTTTAATGAGCATTTCTTTTTTCTTAATTAAAAAAATCCGAAATGGATGTTTAATTTAATCAAATTCTCGATAGTTTCCTGAAAATGTAAGATTTTTACACTGATAGTCATAAATGAGATTGGTAGCGTTTTTGTTTTTTGGGGTTTTTTTGGCCTTCTTCACAGATTTGATTTGTAGCATTGTGCTGGCTTCATGAAATGAATTTAGAGGCTTTCTTTCTCTCTTTCTCTTTGTTCCCGTCCAGGTTTAAGAGCGTTGGAGTCTGTTTCTGTCCTGAAATTTTGTAGAACCCGCAGGTGGTTTGGTGACTCGGTGCGGGGAGCGCTTAGAGTGCTTTCTCCGTTTCCTCTTTGGTAACTAGTCAGCTCTGGATTTCTGTCTGCCTTAGAGTCAGTTTGGCATTTTATGTTTTCGTAGAAAATACTCCATTTCATCCATGTTCTCAAAATTATTTGCAATTATTTTTCCCAGAGAACCATCTCTTGGAGTGTTTGTAGTGACCTCCTGTTTTGCAGTTAATTTCTGTTTTTATCTGTAGTTAATATTCTCTTTCCTGAAGTTACTTTAGTTATTTTTCTACCCCATAGGCCATGGTGTGTACGTTATTTATTTTTGTTATTTTTATTTGGAATGACAATCTTTATGGCTGTGACTTTTCCTCTTATGTGCTGCTTTAGTGGTATCCCCTGGTTCTGATATCATGTTATTCTATAGATATTCTGTAAATTTGGTTATAATTTCCTCTTTTACCTAAGAATTGCATTAGAAAGAGTTCTTATAGTTCCAGTTGATAGGGATTTTTGTTTGTTGTTATGGATTTTTACTTTTATCACCTATGATCAGAGATTGAGGGTCTAATTATTTCTATTTTTTTGGATTGCTTTGAGATTTTTCTTGTGAGCCATTATATGGTGATTTATTTTTTCTTTTAACATTCTCTGGGCACTTGAAAGTATATGGTATTCTGGTTCTCAGTGGAAGTCAGAGTTCTCAAAACGATCTACAAGAACCCCTGTGACTTGGCCCACCACTGCCTCTCTGGTCTTATCTCCCACCCTGCACTCCCTCAGTTACTACACTCCAGCCACACACTTTGTGAACATGCCAGACAGACTGCTTACCAGGCCCTTGCACTTGCTGTTTCCTTTGCCTGGAACACTCTTGGTTTCTCTCTCTACTCCATCTAATTTTCACTCAGACCTCACTATAATGAGGCCATTCTTAGCACTTTTCAACATCTAGCATACATTTTTACTAATCACCCCCATCCTCACCGCTGGATATAAGCAAGGGTTGGATTTTGTTCTCTTTGTTCACTGCTGTTATTTTTCTGATAATTTGGAAGGTTTGTAGTCTGTAGTTCGACAGTTAATTGGTTATCTTTATAACTTTAAGTAACTTCAATATTTTGTTTCTTGAGTTTTCACCTGTAGACCTGTATCTGTTGATTATGGAGGAAAAAAGAAATTAATATGTTTATATTTACTCCTTTCTTCCATCTTTCCCCTCTACTACAGGACTCAGATTGAATATATTAGTGGTAGTTGTTAAAAGAATAATGTTTTTATAGTTGTTTTATGACTTTAAATAAATATATAGGGGCCGGCCTGATGGCGCAGCGGTTAATTGAGCATGTTTTGCTTCTCAGCGGCCCAGGGTTCGCCAGTTCGGATCCCGGGTGCGGACACGGCACCACTTGGCACGCCATGCTGTGGCAGGCGTCCCACATATAAAGTGGAGGAAGATGGGCAGGGATGTTAGCTCAGGGCCAGGCTTCTTCAGCAAAAAAGAGGAGGATTGGCAGTAGTTAGCTTAGGGCTAATCTTCCTCAAATAAATAAATAAACAAATAAATAAATATTATGTCCAAAGCTCTACTATTACGTAGTTCATCTGCTTTGAATCCATACTCCTTCCAATATCCAAGAGGAGGAAGTCTGCAGACCTACTCTGTTGCCTCCTCCTGATATTTGTTGTTACATTATCATTATTTCTGCAGTGTCAGGATTTCTAATATTTATATTCAGTTCTATAACTTAAATTTCCCATTTATTTAAGTTTAGTTCTATATTTAAATGGATTCGATGTTCTCCACCATCCTTTCTTATCATGGCATTTGACTGATTGGATTTTGTTCTTAGGAACTGCTCATCCACAATAAGATAAGGGGCTTTTCCACAACTAAGTTAACATAGTTTCCTTCATTGAGAAAGTCTTGCTACCAAAAAAGAGTCAGCTGAACTAAACAGCGTGTTTAATGATCTGTGTGCTTAGGTTTGGTGCAAGTGCCGTGTTTTCACTGTAGACCAGTAACAGTTTGCGGATTAGCGCTAGTCCATGGACCACATTTTGAGAAGCACTGTTTATTTACAGCTTAAAACATGCATTCTTGACTTTTTAAAGTTATCCTCCCAAACAATGCAAGGCCTTAGCCCACTTTAACTCCATTACCCCTTTCTGATATATATGCTATTGTTGTCATGTATCTAGTTCTCTATCTATTCTAGACTCCACAGACATTATTGTTTTAAACAGTATTGAGATTTACCTTTTCAGTTGGTCTTCATTCCATCCTACATCTCCAAGCTCCCATCTTAGATCGTCTTTCTTGTACCTGAAGAATGCCTGTTAGTATTTTTTAATTTAGAACTGGTGGTAACATAATTTTTATTTTTTAGATTGTTTTATGTTTTAGATTATTTGAAAGTATCTTTATTTCATCTTTACTTTTGAAGGATACTTCCACTGGATATAGAATTCTTTCAGCACTTTGAAGAAATTATAATAATATTATTAATTAAATATCTTAATATCCTGTGACTATATCTTAACCCTTAAAATTTATTACTCAATAAAAATATTTTTTTAGCAGGCTTATGACCAGAAGAACATTAGGCGAAGAGTTTATGATGCTTTAAATGTGCTAATGGCAATGAACATAATTTCAAAGGAAAAAAAGGAAATTAAGTGGATTGGCCTGCCCACGAATTCTGCTCAGGAATGTCAAAACCTGGAGGTAAGTGACGAAAATCTGTTTATAGACAGTATTTGCTTTATTTTACATCAGAGGCATTTTAATTTAGAAATACAGTCACATAGTATTAAAATATCCGTAATTGTTCATGTGTACTTGATCACATAGTATTAAAATATCCCTAATTATTCATATATACTTGATCAATGAACTGCTGTTATTTTTCTGATAATTTGGAAGGTTTGTAGTCTGTAGTTCTACAGTTAATTGGTTATCTTTACAACTTTAAGTAACTTCAATATTTTGTTTCTTGAGTTTTCACCTGTAGATCAATATCTGTGGATTATGGAAGAAAAAAGAAATTAATGTGCTTATATTTACTCCCGTCTCCCATCTTTCCCCTCTACCACAGGGCTCAGATTGAATATATTAGTGGTAGTTGTTAAAAGAATATGTTAAAAGTGGTATATGTTAAAAGAATGACAAACACTATTTCCTTCTTTTTTTGGAACTGGAAGGAGCTTTTAGACAGGTGTAGTCTAGTTGATGTCCTGATGAAACTAAGGGACATAGAAATTAAATGACTTGATTTTTACTGTCTCTTAGAGAAGATCTTTGTTTTATTCTAATTTAATTCTGAGCACTCTGCTAGTAAATTTTTGGTGACTCATGTAATAGAAATGATATCTTATTTGATGAAATGGTTGCTGATGCATCCCTTCCCACAGAAAATGGATAAAGCTGGCTGTTTATTTCTTGTATTTAAACTTTTCCCTTTGACTCTAGAATCAGTGGCAACAGAATGGTATTTCATTTGTGTCTTTGTCAAAATCGATAGAATGTTCAGCTTACGTGAATTTTAGGATGATGTGTGCATTTTTTATTCTGTTACTTTAATCATTATAGAAAACCTTTCCTAAATGAGCATGTGCCCTGACATTGTTTCTTAATTGGTTTGACGTAATTTTACTGTCATGGCCATAAATGTAATAAACTGAGGTTAAATATAGCTTATAGAGATAAATATGGTTGAGTTCATGTTTTTCTCAGTTCTCCCCCCACCCCAGCAAATCAAAAGTTAATTTGGTATTATTATACTTGTGGATGGAGGGAGAAACCAGACGTTCATCAGAAGTTACGGAATAACATTGCTCATGTACTGCAGTGGAAGTGTCCTCCTTTCCTTCTGATACAGTGGAATCTGAGGATCATTTAGTTGCCAGAAATATTAAGCTGGTAACACAGACTCAATAAGCAAAAATCTATTAGCATCTACCATGTACTTAACCAATGATTATACCAGACAAAAATGTCTGACCCTGAAGAGCTTTCATTTTAATTGAGGAGAGGAGAAATGTAAAAGATGTAACCAAAAATGTGATTGTTCCTGTGAAAGAAGCGTGTACAGATTCTCTGGAAAGGGAGAGAAGGGAGGGCTTTACCAAGAAAAAAATCCCTGTGCTCAGCTGTGAGGGAGGAGGACGAGTTCACCAGGTGGTTTTCTAAGTGCTCAGCAGTTGGGACCTGATCCTATAAACAGTGAGAAGCTGTTGAAGAGTTAGGAAGAAGACAGCTGATAGGATGTGTTCTAAAGGATCACTCTGCCAGTGAGGGGGAAGTTGAACTGACAGGAAGGTGAGGAGGGAAGTTGAGCAGGTGGATTGAAGGTGGTCTGAGCTAACGCAGTTGGCAGTGAAGTTGGAGAAGTGTTCTGAGGTGGGATCAGTACAACTTGGTTGGATTTGGGGCATGAGGGGCAGGAAGGGCTTGGCCATCACAGCTTCAGATGCAGGGGAAACTCCTACAACGTCTTTTCAAATGTAGAAGGCCACACAGGTTCTACAGTGAATCCTGAGTAGTTCAGGATTAAAGTGTGGTAGTGATTAAAGGAACAATGAGAGGAAACTCCTGGTGCAGATTAGAGTGGCTGGGGAGCAAGTAAGAAATACTGTTGGTGGAGCCAGCCCAGTGGCACAGCGGTTAAGTTTGCACATTTCACTTCGGTGGCCTGGGGTTCACTGGTTCGGATCCTGGGTGCGGACATGGTGCTGCTCATCAAGCCATGCTGTGGCAGGCGTCCCACATATAAAGCAGAGGAAGATGGGCACAGATGTTAGCTCAGGGCCAGTCTTCCTCAGCAAAAAGAGGAGGATTGGCAGCAGTTAGCTCAGGACTGATCTTCCTGAAAAAAGAAGGAAATACTGTTGGAATAGACAAGAAAAATGTCTTATTTGATGTCATTGACTTTTGCCCAAAGAAACAGTAAGGAACTCATCTACAAGGAAATTCGTATCCTAGTATCTGTTTCCTAGGTAGTTGTAAGAGGAAAATAATAATTGTTTGAAGCTGAGAAATTTGTCCTAGAAGCATGTTTCTTACTGCAAGTGAATTGTGTACTGACTACGTAGGCTATCTGTATTAGCAGCTGTGCCCTTGTAAAAGTCAGTTAAATTGAGATCTTAAATGAGATCTTACCTCTTTCTTGCAGGGGTGGGAGGGGGTGTAATACAACAGAGTAATTAGTAATAGGGTCTCTGGGGGGCCGGCCCGGTGGTGCAGTGGTTAAGTTCGCACGTTCCGCTTCTCGGGGGCCTGGGGTCGCTGGTTGGGATCCCGGGTGCGGACATGGCACTGCTTGGCAAAAGCCATGCAATGGTAGGTGTTCCATGTATAAAAGTAGAGGACGATGGGGGCCGGCCTCATGGCCGAGTGGCTAGGTTCGCGCGTTCTGCTTAAGCAGCCCAGGGTTTTGCCGGTTCGAATCCTGGGCGCAGACATGGCACTGCTCATTGGGCCACGCTAGGGCGGCGTCCCACATGCCACAATTGGAAGGACCCACAACAACAACAAAAAACACAACTATGTACCAGGGGGGCTTTGGGGAGAAAAAGAAAAAATAAAATCTTTAAAAAAAAAAGTAGAGGAAGGATGTTACCTCAGGGCCAGTCTTCCTCAGCAAAAAGAGGAGGATTGGCAGCAGTTAGCTCAGGGCTAATCTTCCTTAAAAAAAAAAATAAATAAATAATAAGGTCTCTGGAACCATATGGCTTCGGTTCATGTCCTGGCTCTTGCCACTCACTAGCTGTGTGACCTTGGACAGTGGTTTATTTAACCCTTTACGTCTCCATTTCCTTACGTGCCAAATGGGTAACAGTACTGACCTCGTAAGGTTTTGTGCAGATAAGTTAAGACACTGTGTAAAGTGCTGAGTGCTGGCACGTGGAGTGAGTATTCACTGAGTGTTAGCTCTTACTCTGATTAGAATTGAGTAATAAGTAGCGACAGGTGCTGCATACCAAGTAGTTATTAAGTGGGTGAATTTCATTACTGGTAACAGTTGCCACGATTCTACTGTCTTGCCTGCTTGCTTATTACCCCAACCCCCAGCCCCACAAAGGTGTGATTTGGCTTTACTGATGTTGGTAGTTAAAATGGATTGAGTTTTTCTAAGGAAAATTCCTGATATCTCAGAATTCGGACCTGAAAAGTAAGCAGTACTTTATGCTCTACATATGTTCATGTTATTTTGTAACCTGTGTTTTAAAGATAGAGAAGCAGAGGCGGATAGAACGGATAAAGCAGAAACGGGCCCAGCTGCAAGAACTTCTCCTGCAGGTAAAGATGCTGGGATGGCTTCATTACCTTCCCCACCTGTATTCTGCTTCTCTGCCCACTTGCTTTTAAAAGGATCAGTGTCTCTACTTTGGGTGCCTTTGAGTAGTGTCTGGTGGGACCATGCTAGGGTAGGCTCCCTGACATCCAGACTCATTGCCATCCATGTGGTCTGCCTTTAAGATGGTTCCATATTTCGCCATCATCTGGGCCCCCCGGCAGTTCACCCGCCATGTGTGTGACTTAGATTATGCAACAATTTACTGTGGACACTTCTTCTTATTCTGAACAGAAACTGCCAGGAGTCTTTTTGTGTATGTTTATTTTATCCCTAATTTGGAATATCAAGAAGTAAGGCTAGGGGCCGACCCCGTGGCCGACTGGTTAAGTTCTCGCGCTCCGTTTCGGCGGCCCAGGGTTTCGCCTGTTCTAAATCCTGGGTGTGGTCATGGCGCTGCTCATCAGGCCACACTGAGGGGGCATCCCACATGCCGTAACTAGAAGGACCCACAACTAAAAATACACAACTATGTACCGGGGGGCTTTGGGGAGAAAAAGGAAAAGTAAAATCTTTAAAAAAAAAAGTAAGGCTAGTTGAATTTTAGGCGCTTTGAGTAAAACAAACCCACCCGCCTGTAATACGTATTGTCTGTAACACCTTTAGCAGTTATTGTCTGTAAATGACAGAATAATATGAAGTGATTCACTAAGATTTGTAGAAATACCACAACTTAAAATGCATTTCTATTTAGGAAAATTAAATTTTATGGTGTAATAAGGATCCCTATATTTATACTTTTTTGGATAATTGCCTAGAATTTGGATGATTTTTAAAAATATAACAGAGCCCTTGTATGAAATCATGTGGTGTAAAATCATAGGGTAGACAGACCTTTTTCCTATTCTTGGTAATTGCACTTGGTGTAAAAGTTCGCTTTGAGCAGTACATGGGGCCATTTTTAATCCAGAGAAACTCTGTAAAATGAGCCAGAGCATCTTTTTGCTTTTGCTTTCATCAGCAAATTGTCCTTTATATGAAACTCTTTCAGTCCATCATAAAATCCACTCTCATTTGCACAACTGTGGGTCCTGTTTAATTTTGGGTGTAATGCACTTTTTAGAAGTAAAGGTAGCAATAAGTTACCGAATATGGTAGACAGGTCTTTTTCTAAAATAGCTCACTTTATTTAGTGAGCAGAATATGTTAAATACTCCAGGTTTTTATTTTTCACTTTCTGGTTGCTTCTGTTTTTCTTTCACATTCATGTATGAATCAGGGAGGCTGAGGAAGAGGGCCTGCCCTTCAGAGATGTGGGTCGGTCTGAGAAGGAAGCAGGGAGGAAGCAGAGCCCGGGCAGGGGCGTGCGGCAGGTGGAGCAGAGGCTTACCGCACATGGGAAGCCCCAGGATGAGGTTCCCTCCTGATGAGGCCGTGTCCTTCTTTCTTACTGTGCCCTGTGTGCTTTTCACGCTGAACCCTGTGGGACCTGCCTGAGGAGTTACCGCTGGAGCAGGCTTTTTATGTATTTTTCATATTGGACTCCTAAATGAGATTTGATATGAAGTGTTCTGCAGCTTAAAAAAACCTGGAAGCTGACAGCAGTCCTGTGCTCCTTCCTGTGGAGTCCTGCCTTCTCATAGACTGGCCTGCCAGGCCCTCGCCTCTCCCTCCTACGCTGTCACCTCATTCTGCCAGCCGCCTCTTCTCCTGGCTCTGTCCCTGCACAGGGGTCTGCAGTATTTCCCTCCAGCTCACCGTCCCTTAGCTGTGTGCTGGCCTTCCCTAGATTTCCTCAAAACCTTCACCAAGCATTTTGGAGCTTAATTTTTGGCACTTGTTATTTTAAAGAACCGGTTTATCAGTAAGCCTGTCATTATCTGCTTGTTCATCAGAAAGAACGGTGCTGGGCAAGGTGGCCCTCATACGTGCGGGACTTTCCCTCTCTAGATGGCCAAAACAAAGAATGAAGCTAAATATTTTTTTCCTGCGTATCTTTATACGAGGAACGTTATATTTTTTTAAGTCCTAAATTTCTTTTCCTCTACTGTCTCTCAAGCCAAATATTTATAGAAGATTGCAACTGAGGGGCAGCCTAGCTGTCAACATGCGTAAGAGCAGGTCTCTCCAAACATTAAAAAGAAACTCCAAGTCTAACTGAAAACGGCGACTTAATGGTCTTCTGGTGACTCACAGCTTATCCTCGCAGTGTTTCGTTTTTCTTTCTTTCATCAAATAACATTTATGAAGTTGTCACAGAAAGTCAAACAAGTTGTTCCTGAACACTGATAATTTGCCATGGTTAAGCTAGCTTAATTTAACAAGTTAATGTCACGACTCACTGACATCACAGGACGCAGGTAAGTTTTACTTAGGTGCTGCCGCCCCTCTTGGTAGCTAGGGGAGGAATGATGTGAGTAGATTACACCCATAGATAATGCAGATACCCTGCTTTTGCCTGTCCACTTGTCCCTTCCAGCCCTTGAGGCTTTCCCAGAGCTGCTGATGCACAGCCAAATGGATGTCTGAACTCACCCGGAGCTGTTTAGCCTCTGAAATAGATATTAGTGAGCCTGAAAAAGAACAAAGCCTGAAGGAAATCATTCAAAGGGCAGCAAATAAGGAAATTAATCCAAAACAAATGGGAGGTGATTTTTTTTTTTGCTATCAAAATAACGTTAGTATGTTATTACTGCTCTCTTCACCTGAAAAATCTTTGATGCTGTTAAACGTACATGATATTAAACAGTGAATCATAAGTATATAAAGAACTCATCATTGTTTATATCCCCCCACACTGAGGCCCTCCCGTGGTGCTAGGGCCACAAAGCTGGGCAAAGTAGGGAGCTTCTCCCCAGATGCTTTTTCCAGTGGGAGGGTAGAGAACGTAAGCAGAAGAATTCAAATATTCATTCTTTTTCTCAGTTGTACAGTTTCAGCATATTTTTCCCCTCTGTGAAGTGAACTAAGCAATGAAAGACAGCCTTAGTTCTTTAGCAGCAGAAAATAATGAAGAAATTTAACTTAAAGTTTGATAGTAGTATTTAAGTATTGATAGTGATCGTTTTTTGACAGTGATTGATATGGGGTAATGACTTTCGGACATACTGTTAGGGCTAGAATAAATTGGTGTCCTTTCTGTTTTGTGCATTCTAAGCGTAAACGTTCACTTTCTAGGGAGGTAGCACCCAGCCATTTTAAGATGATAATAATGTTTATCAAACTCTAGTTAAGGCCCAGAACCTAAAATAAACAATCATGGGGGAAGATTGCTAAAATACAGAAAATAGCTCCATCACCACTGGGTGAGAGGGTGGAACAAGCTGATGAAAGAGAATGAGGGGTCTGACTTCAGGAGCTTTAAAAACCAGTATCTGTTTCATGAGCAGATGAAAAACTTGAACTGCGTACGGTCTTTATGGCTATGGAATTCTAGGATACTTTTGCCTTAGTAGAAGGAGGGGCGGTCATTGTCTTTGACTTTTGAGTAATGGTTATAACTAAAAGTGACAGCAAGATTCAGTGTAAAGATTCAGGCCTTGATATGTGTTATAATCAGTGTAAGCCTCAGTTTCCTCATCTGGAAGATGTCAGGTACGGGGAGGGTTGGGCCAGATTCCAGCTGTGCCCTAAGGATGCTGAGAAGTTGTGCGGAGGTGGTCTGGGAACCTGAGGGGTGAATGAGGGCGGAGCTGGCAGGTTCAGGCCTCCTGCCCCCTGGCAGCCAGCCAGAGCAGTGCTGCCTGCATCTGGTTTATATAGTGGTTGTCCCATCAGATTTCATTTGAAGAAAGTATTCTGTGGCTTTATAAAGTTTGTATATCCCTGGGCTAGACAATCTAAAAGGGTTATTTAACCCTAAAGTCTCAGAAGTCTGTGTTAGATAAATGGAAAACATAAGTTCGCTTGGTGTCACTTTCGCTGTGTCACTCTAAGAAGAGTTGCAGGTGCCACTGGGCTCTCTCTCAGATTTGTCAGATCCTGTTTGTATGAATAATGGAGACCATGGGCCCCACTATTTACATTAGGATGATGTTAGACACCATTTAAATGTATATTTTTTCACTTGAAGTATGTTTATTGAGTTGGGTCATTCTAATCTTAAATGTTTAATTTTAGTTAATTCATAACAGGGCCAGCCCGGTGGCACAGCAGTTAAGTTCACACGGTCCACTTCAACAGCCCTAGGTTCACTGGTTCAGATCCTGTGTGCAGACATGGCACCTCTTGACAAGCCATGCTGTGGCAGGCGTCCCACATATAAAGTAGAGGAAGATGGGCACAGATGTTAGCTCAGGGCCAGTCTTCCTCAGCAAAAAGAGGAGGATTGGTGGCAGATGTTAGCTCAGGGCTAATCTTCCAAAAAAATTTAATTAATTAATTAAAAAAATAATTAACTCATAGGTGGAAAGCCTCTTTGTCTAATTTTAAACTATATTTTAAATGTATTTATCTTAATTCATTTAATTCCAACTCACTTATCCACATTAAATGACCATATTCTTTATATTGATCATTACAGCAAATCGCTTTCAAAAACCTGGTGCAGAGAAATCGGCAAAATGAACAGCAGAACCAGGGCCCTCCAGCTCTGAACTCCACCATTCAGCTGCCATTTATAATCATCAACACAAGCAGGAAAACAGTCATAGATTGCAGCATCTCCAGTGACAAGTGAGTGAGAGCAGGGGGGCGGACAGGGCTGACCTCCTGTAACAGATTCCTATCATTTGCAAAATAAAGAAGGGTGTGCTCTGTGATCTGATGTGATCTGATCAGAGCCCCCCAAGGCTGACCTCCGGGGGCACGTGAGACACCTTTGCAAGCCTGGAGTGCTGCCATCTGCTGGTGCGCCTCATCACTCCCCCTCTGCAGCCGCTGTCCTGTGCCTGGCACTCTGCTGCCTGTGTATATGCACAGTGGTGCCTGGACCTAGTCCAGGGTGTGCCTGGATGTGGTAGCTCAGGCCAGGTAGCTGCAGCAGGCCGTCCATGAGGAACTGGGACAAGGCAGGGTCACTGGTGAGTCACTATCATAGTTTATTGTGGATATATTTTAGAGCAAGATGTGGCATTAAAGCAATTATTTCTTTGTTTTTCTGTATCATAGTTGAGTGTGCTTCTGTTTGTAAATGAATGAATGGACATGAAAATGCTAGATGTGTTCTCTGCTTTCTTTTTTTCTTGTTTATCTTTTAACTGCAAGTCTGTACCTTTTGACCACCTTCACCTTTTTCACCAACCCCTCACCCCCTCCCTCTGGCAACCGCCAGTCTGTTCCCTGAATCTGTGAGTTCAGTTTTTTTAGATTGCATATATAAGTGAGATCAGACAGTATTTGTCTTTCTCCGACTTATTTCACTTAGTATAATGCCCTTGAGGTCCATCCATGTTGTCCCAAATGGCAGGTTTTCCTTCTTTTGTGTGGCTGACTATTCCATTGTGTGCGTGTTTGTGTGTGTGTGTGTGTGTGTGTATACACATTTCTTTATCCATTCATCCATTGATGGACATGTAGGCTGTTTCTTTGCCTTGGCGATTGTAGGTAATGCTGCAGTGTACGTGGGGAGCAGATGTCTTTTTGAGATAGTGATTTTCTTTCCTTTGGATGTATACCCAGAAGTGGAATTGCTGGATCATATGGTAGTTCTATTTTTAATTTTTTGAGGAACCTCCATACTGTTTTCTGTAGTGGCTGCACCAATTTACATTCCCACCAACATTTTTTTATGTTTTAACCAAGGTTGATGGTAATGTTCATCATAGCAAGTGAGAAGTAGCAGCTTATAAAATAGACAGTTGATTTGTTGTTTATTTTACTCTTCATGAAAACAGCAGTGGTCTTCAGGCTGTGACCAGCATCATGAGATAGTTAAGGGTATATCACGCAGGGTGAGACAGACCCAAGTGTGGATTGTGGTTCCCCCATTTGCCTGCTCCAAAACTCTGTTTTCTGAAGAACAAATGGGGATGATACCAGGGCATCTGTCACTTCCTAGCCTTGTTGTGAGGATTAAAAGAGAGAATGCCTTAAAGGCTCTGACTCAGGGCAAGTGCTTCATAAACACGAGGAGTCAGCATATCATTTATCATCCAAATTGGTAGACATTTGAAAGCAAAAAAGGGCTCAATAATTACATCAGTACCACAGGCATAGCCCAGGACTGTCCCAGGGAGATGGGAGCTTCTGGTCCGCTTAGAGCTACAGCATTGCCCTTGGGCTGTACCATCTCTCATTTTCCCTGCTCTTTTCTCTGGCAGTGGTGCTGCCCCCGTCTGTCTTGATTGCATACAGAGATTCTGGGTCACTTAAATAAGAAGACACCAAAAAAAGGAGGAGGAGGAAAGCAGGAGGGATTTTGAAAGTATTTGGTAATTTAGACTATGGACACAATTAGAAATAGGCACCATGCAGGCTATGAAGTCAGAGGATCCACGTTTCAGTCTTTCTTCCAGGTATACAGTTTCTTAACCTCTCTGAGATCTCGTTCCTTCCTCCGTGAAAGTAAGAACTATAGTATTTAACTTGCTGGTTTTCAAAAGTTATAGATAAATTCATAGCAGACCTAGCCCAGTGGTCAGTAAATGGTAGGTGTCTGTATTATTATTCACACATTTGCAGATTCTTTACAAAAACCTATTATCTAAAAGGGCTGTTAACATATTCTCATAAAACCGAGAATTATAGAGAATGGATAACATATTTTCAGGGGAAAAAACACTTATAATTCTAGTTACTCTAGTTAGTCTCTTGTGGGGAACTGTTAAGTTCTCTTTGGTTAGTCTTCTAAATCTAAAAAGAGTAGGAGGAAAATTAGAACCATTGGCCTAAGGGAATTAGGGATTCTCTTCACCCCGGACTGGGGTCTGGAAGGTTCCATCCTTGGGGATTACTGACTCAGGCCCTTTCCCGGCCCTCCGCTGGGTGGAGAGGAGGCGGCTCGGAGCACTTGGAGGAGCTCGCAGGGGCTCGTTAGTCAAGGCAGGTCCTAACCCTGACTTGCAGTTGCTTTGGTGGTGCAGTGTTTTCACCTTCGTTAGCCAGGAGGCTTTCCCTCAACGAGGATTAAATTTACAAAACCGTCTTCTTTTAACTATGCCTGGAATCATCCCTGTGGCAGGCCCACACTTCAGATTTTTTGTGTTTTTTTCTGAAAATTTGTTAACGTACTTTATTCAAGTTCATATACTTCAAATAAAAATGGCATTTTGCTTTAAATTGTAACATTTGCCCTGATCTAAGATTTAGCATAAAAATTTTACCCTCTCATAATTTTAATGGAGGGAATTTCATGACAAGGTAAACCACCATCGTCCCAGAACATTCACCTGTGCTCGGTCCCTGTAGGACTGAGGCCTGAGGTGCAGGTGCCCCAGGGCCC
Organism: Equus przewalskii; assembly: GCF_037783145.1. NCBI lineage: Eukaryota > Metazoa > Chordata > Mammalia > Perissodactyla > Equidae > Equus > Equus przewalskii. The sequence continues at coordinate 77,654,715 of NC_091845.1, read as the reverse complement.
CGCCTGGGAGCCACAAGACTGTCTCTTGCTGCAGTGGCCTCTTTATTGAAACGTTGTGCTGGGCATCCTGACTGGTACTTCTCAGGAACATTTGGAAATGTGCTATGTGTTACTTGTGACACTTTTTTCTTAAGACATTTCACTCCTCCTGCTCTCAAGACAGGATTTGGGGCTTGGTTAGTTTGTGAAAAGTCTTCCGTTTACTGCTTATCTGAAGTATGCTGCAGTTAACACTTGGCTCATGAAAATGAAGTAAGCTTCCAAAATGTTTTTTCTTCAAACCTAGTAGGCCAGCTCACAGTAAAGATGTCACACATTAAACTGGAAAGGCTGTCTTACTATTTTATCTTTTGTGACAAACCTGTAGACAACTTTCGAAAGTATTGGATTTAGACCAAAATTTCTGTCTCCAGTTTGTAACAGCTTAATGAGGACTAAAGTTTATGGACTCCTATTGTCTGTCACAGGAAAATTGTTTTTTGGGTGTTTTTTTGGTGAGGAAGATTGGCCCTAAGCTAATGTCTGTTGCCAATCTTCCCCTTTTTGCTTGAGGAAGATTGTCTCTGAGCTAACGTCTGTGCTAGTCTTCCTCTATTTTGTATGTGTGATGCCGCCACAGGGTTAGGGTTAGGGTTAACGAGCAGTGCTAGGTCCACACCCAGGATCCAAACCTGTGAACCCCAGGCCACCAAAGCCGAGCACGTGGACTTAACCACTGTGCCACTGGGCTGGCCCCTGGAAAATTGTTTTGATTGGGAAAGTGGTTTGTTTGAGATGTCATTCCCCTGAACACAGCAGAATGACTCTTATTGCTCTAAACGGTAACAGTTTCTACTACGATAGCTGAACTTAGGCCCTCATTCTTTTATGTAACGTCAAGAGTACAAAACTACTCAGACCTCCCCAGTGCCAAAGAAAACCCCATCCTAACTTTGTTTCCTGATGCAGGTTTGAATATCTTTTCAATTTTGACAACACCTTTGAGATCCATGATGACATAGAGGTCCTGAAGCGGATGGGGATGTCCTTCGGGCTGGAGTCAGGCAAATGCTCTCTGGAGGATCTGAAACTGGCTAAGGCACTGGTGCCAAAGGCTTTAGAAGGTTACGTCACAGGTATGCTAACTAATGCTCTCACACGTCGTCCCTGATCAATGTCAAATCCCAGCTTGTTAAAACCTTTCTCAGAAAATTTGTCTGCGGTGCACCTGCTCTGGATTCTGTGCCCTTCCCCACCCCCTAAATGTAACCACTCTCTTAAATTTCTTGTTCATCCTCAGTTGCTCTTTAGAGATACAAACAAATAAAGTAAACTGGCGACAATTTATTGCTTAGTTTTGCCTACTTCTGACCTTTATATAAATGGAATCATAGTGATATATTCTTTGGTGTTTGGTTTTTTTTTTTTGAGGAACATTAGCCCTGAGCTAACATCTGCCAATCCTCCTCTTTTTGCTGAGAAAGACTGGCCCTGAGCTAACATCCGTGCCCATCTTCCTCTACTTTATATATGGGACGCCTGCCACAGCATGGCGTGCCAAGCGGTGCCATGTCCGCACCTGGGATCCGAACCGGTGAACCCCGGGCCACTGAAGCGGAACGTGCAAACTTAACCGCTGCACTATCGGGCCGGCCCCTGATTTGATTTTTTTTTTTTTCCACTCAACGTCATGTTCTTTAGATTTGTTCTCATGATTTAATGTAGCTATAATTCATACATTTTTACTACTGTATAGAATTCCATTATATGAATATGTCACAATTTATTTGTTCATTTTACTGATGATAAACCTTTAGCTTTGTTTCCAGTTTCTTGGTATTAAAAGACAGCGCTATCCTGAACCTTCCTTTACCTGTACCCTAGTGACCCTGTGCACGTGTGTGTAGCGAGGTGCTGGGTCAGAGGCAGGTGCATCTTCAGCTTTGCCAAATGGTGCAAAGGTTTTCAGCTGGATTTGACCAGGTTACAGTCTCCCCTGCGGAGTGGAAGTGTTCTGTTTTTCCCATCAGGTGGATGTGAAATGGTATCATTGTAATTTTTTTGTTGTTGCTATTGTCTTTTGTTTTTAATTGTGAGGAAGACTTGCCCTGAGCTAACATCTGTTGCCAGTCTTCCTCTTTTTACTTGAGGAATATGGTTGCTGAGCTAACATCTGTGGCAGTCTTCCTCTATTTTGTATGTGGAACACCACCATAGCGTGGCTTGATGAGCGGTGTGTAGGTCCGTGCCAGGGGATCTGAACCCGTGAACCCTGGGCCAAAATGGAGTCCATGAATTTAACCATTCTGCCACCGGGCCAGCCCCCTGTAGATTTTTGAAATTGAGATTTAATTCACATACCATAAAATAAACCATTTTAAACTATATGATTTAGTGGTTTTTGGTATATTCACAAGGTTGTGCAGTCATCACCACTATCTAATTCTAAAACATCTTTATCACCCCAAAGAGAAACCCCATATGCATTAGCAGTGGTGCCCTATTCCCCCATTCCTCCCAGCTCCTGGCAACCACTAATTCAGAATGGATTTGTCGGGGCCGGCCTGGTGGCGCAGCAGTTAGGTGAGCACGTTCCACTTCTGGGCGACCCGGGGTTTGCCAGTTCAGATCCCAGGTGCGGACCTGGCACTGCTTGGCACGCCATGCTGTGGTAGGCGTCCCACATATAAAGTGGAGGAAGATGGGCATGGATGTTAGCTCAGGGCCGATCTTCCTCAGCAAAAAGAGGAAGATTGGCAGTAGTTAGCTCAGGGTGAATGTTCCTCAAAAAAAAAAAGAGTGGATTTGTCCATTCTGGACATTTCCTATAAATGGAATCATACAAATGCATCCTTTATGACTGGCTTCTTTCACTCAGCATCATGTTTTCAAGGCTCACCCATGTGTGGCTTGTATCAGTACTGTATCCCTTTTTATTGTTATAGTATTTTGTCTGTCCATTCATTAGTTTGAAGACATTTGGATTGTTTGCACTTTTTGGCTATTATGAGTGGTGTTCCTGTCAAGATTCTTGTACATGTTTTTGCGTGAACATAAATTTTCAGTTCTGTTGGGTGTTTACCTAGGAGTGCAATTGCTGGGTCCTATGGTAACTCTATATTTAACATTTTGAGGAGCTGCCAAACTATTTTCTGAAGCAGTTGAACCATTTTCTAGTCCTACCAGCAATGTTTGAGGGTCCAGTTTCTCCGCATCCTTCTCAGCACTTGTTATTGCCCGTCTTTTTTATTCTAGCCATCCCAGCGGATGTGAGGTGGTGTTTCACTGTGGTTTTGATGTGCGTTTCCCTAATGACTGATGATGTTGAGCATCTTTTTGTGTGCTCATTGGCCATTTGTGTATCTTCCTGGAGAAAAGTCTATTCAGATCCTTTGCCCATTTTGCCATTTTGGTTATTTGTCTTTTTATTATAAGTTATAAAAATATACTGAGTATACTTGAAAACAAAAACACGTTTTCCATGTTCTGTAATTCAGGTTTTTTTCCCCATAATTCATAAATCTTTAATTCCTAAGACTATGGTATATTCTGCATATGTAAATTTGGATGTATAAGCAATGCTTTTCCTTTGGCTCCTGCCAGTTTCCTTCATTTATAAATATTACACCTAGGATTTTACATCACTTTTTAAAGGCATTATAATGTTAATTCCAAGGTATATTAAATATAAGCAAAGAAGTCGTTTTTATTTTGTTCTGTTTTATGGTTTTGGCCTTTTGGTCACAACGTAAGTCTGTTGATTGAGGTTTGGTTTCTGTTTGATTTGGTTCTCCAGTTGGCGCCATCCCCCTCCTGCGGGCACCCCCTTCCTCTTGCCCCCAGCCAGTCCCGTATCTTCACCCCCCACCTGCCCGTCTCCCCGCGCTCTCCCAGAGCAGGACCTGCTGTTTTGTTAGCAGCCCAGTCATAGTGGCAGTCCAACAGGGTCTGAATAAAGGGCTTCCTCAGGAAATCACCAGAACTTCATTTTAGCTTATTCTCAGTGGAAAGGCTCAGGGCAGTGAGGCAGGCTCTATGGTTTGATCTCCTCATGACCTCATTTGCAGACTGAGACACAGACTTTCTGGTTCGTTCAAAAGAAGAAACGTGTGCCTTTAGTGTGCAGAGGGACAGAGTGGCTCTTGAGTGAGATTGTGGGCACCATTGTGTGGGTCCTGTGATAATGTGAAAGAAACGTAGGCTATTCAAAGCCATTGTGAAAAGAAAATTTAATGTGTTATGCTCTCAAACAAGTAAATAGCTGTGTTCTGACAGAAAGTTTCCATATATACTAATTACTATTCAGCACAGGATTCTGGCTGAATTTTATCTTGTACAGACTTGTGTGCTTATTTAGTGTATTTAAAGTCTGCCATTCTTAGAATTGGAGTTCTTTTTTTTTCACAGCTGCCTTAGTTAGCCTGTAAATAAAAGGGTTCACGAGGCTATTGTAAAGTTAATGTAGTTCATTCAGTGTACTGGTCTCCTACGTGGGAAGCCTCTCGCTTGGTCAGACTGCCAGGATAGGCGCGTTTCCCATCCCGAGACGCCATTTCGTTTTTGAATGAATGAAACTACAAGACGTAGTTTCATTTTTTTTTGCACAGTAACTACAAAACTATTTTGATTAAATGTCGTAAAAGCTCATTTTGGCAAATTATATTTTCTGAGCATATATTTGTTCTTATCTTATAATGGAAGTCAAATGGTTTATTTTTAGGAATGTATCTGTAACGTATCTACCACCTGTTTTGCAGACTCACTGTTGGAAGAGAGTATACTCTTTCATTCAGTAACGTTTAAATCTTAAATGTTCCAGTCACTGCCTTCGTTGAGCTAACCTTCTAGATAAGGAGGCAAATATTAAACAAGTAAAATTACAATAAGAATTGACCAACGTTGTGATAGGAAAAATATGGTGGTATAGAAAATAAGATTGCAAGGATATACCCAAAGAATTACTAAAACAGTAATAGCTGTCTCAGTGTCATTAAAAACGTGACTGTATATGACCTTTCAGAATAAGGGCTGGTTTGAGTTATGAAGCAAAGGATATCAGGAAAAGAATCAATCTTTGATGAGTAATAGCACTGAGTTCACCAGGGGGCCCTTCAAAAGATGGTGCAGTGGAGGTTTTGGCAAAAACGTGTCCTTCTTACCTAAGACATTTTTGATTCACCTTTCTCCTTACCCACGCCTGGCTTTGGCTGTTAGCACCGCAAACACTCTTCTGTGGCGAGGACAGCAGGTGTCCAGGGATAGGCCAGCCATCACTGCACTCAGTGAACTACCCTCTGGAGGTCTTATTTAAGAAAAAAAGAATGAGAAGGTCCATGTTGGTTTAATTTGAATTCTTCCTTGCTGTAGTCTGCCCTCCTGTATTTTCTTCCTGATCTTAATGTTCTAGAAATTTCTTTTTTCTAAGCTGAAGAAACCTGGGTTCTTCCCAGGACTTGTCTGGCTGTGATTTAGAACAGGCTCATCCCCCTCTGAGTCTGTGCTTGCTTCGGGCTGTAACAGAAGCTGCAGCGCCTACCTCTTCTGTTTTTGTTTTTTCTGTAGATATCTCCACAGGACCCGCCTGGTTAAATCAGGGACTACTCTTGAACTCTACCCAGTCAGTTTCAAATTTAGACCTGACCACTGGTGCCACCTTGTCCCAATCAAGGTACGTATATCTCCAGGTCTGGAAAGGCAGGCTACGAAGCACTGACCCTCCTGGAGGGAGGGCCTGCGCGTCACTGCTGGCACAGGCCTGAGCTCGCTAGTGGCACCTCCTTTCCCATATTTTTATTCCTGTGTTTGACAAAGCTTAAAACATGCCACATTAATGAGGCTGTGTGTTTCTAATTGTTTGCTAGTGTAAACCAAGGGTTGTGCTTGGATGCTGAAGTGGCCTTAGCAACGGGGCAGTTCCTTGCCCCAAACAGTCACCAGTCCAGCAGTGCGGCCTCTCACTGCTCTGAGTCGCGAGGTGAGACCCCCTGTTCGTTCAACGACGAAGACGAGGAAGATGACGAGGAGGATTCCTCCTCCCCAGAATAAAGACAGGAGAAAACCCACGTTTTAGTATTTGATGCTCATGTGTGTTTGTAGTGTGAGCTCTTGTTTTTGAAATGACTGCTTCAGTCCTTGCCTCTGTTTGCGCTGTGTGTTCAGTGAAAACTAGGGAAACACAATAAGCAAATCACACGAAGGCTGAGATGATAGAGGTGGAAGTTAACGTAGTGTGAATGGGAACTCTGAACAACAGAGCGTGCGATCACACCACGGACGAGGTGTGTTTTCTGAGGGGATGGAGGGAATAGTCCCTGAAGAACTGGCAGCGTGAATGAAGCTCAGTTCTCTCCCTGAGGCGGGATCTGTGTGTTGCCCCACGTGTCACCCTCTGTAGGATTCCGATTGCTACAGCGGACACTTCCTGATGGGCTGCTCCCTCGCGTTTCTCTCCCTTGCCTGGCTGCCTTTTACGAGGCCGAGGGGAACCTGGGAAGTTCCTAGTGGGGAGAGTTGTACAGTGAGGGGTGTAGATGGCAGTCCTTCTGGCCTAAGGAGCGCAGATTAAACTGCTGAACTAGTTGAAAGTCTAGTTGAGGTGCTTTACGCATCAGCTGCCTTAGACGGCTTCTAGAAAGGAGCGAGCGCTACTTCTTAAGTACTTAAGTGACATTTAGAATAATTTATAGTAAAACTGAAATGATCATTATTAGCCAATGCAGTGGTGCATAGAATTTTCTAGGGCTACGTATGGAAGCCAAAATAGAATAGCATTTCCATGTGCATTAAATACTTTGCCAGCACTGCCTTTCGCCAGCATTCTAAATCTGGAGTTTTACAGAGAGGGAACTTGTATCTATAGTTTTAATCAAAGCTATGCATTTCATACAGCTTTATCATTTAAAACAAAACAAAGAAACAAATTCCTATGACCGAATTGCTTGCTTACGGTTCCCTGCAGTAATTGTATTTCACCCAGTGTGCAATTTGTGAAAATGAACCAAATGTCATTACTTTTGTCTTAAAAGAAAAGTCTATTTCAAGAACCTGAACAGCAATGTTTTCCTGTACATGTCACCTTTTGTACATTTTCGTTAATCAAAATGACCTTATTGGGTTTATTCCTGGATAAATTGCATTTCAAACTAACTTGATAGTCAGTGTTTCACAAAAACACCAAAAAATGTTGAACACTCCAAATGATTGGATTTGTAGTAGCGCAGGATATAGTGTGTTATTTCATAGCCAAAGATGCCGCTAGGAACACTGCGGTGGTGTGTCCACAGTTGCTGCTCCTCTGAACGGAGGAGGGTGGAGACACGTGCCGTGGCCAACCGCAACTTAATTTCACAGGAAGGCCTTGAAAGGAGCAAATAGTAATGGAAAGCTAATCTGGATCTTTGACTTGAATCATTTGGCTTTGCCCCTAGATTATGCAGCCAGCATCTGTGGGCCCAGCCCTGAGCTCGGCCCCACTTGGTTCTTTTCTAAGTCCCATGGGGAAAGCGTGGGTGCCTTATGATGCCTTTTCAAAGCTCTGCCGCTCTGCTGACAGTGAGCTGGAGGTGAAAGGTTTGGCTGACCTAAAATTTTTCTTAGGGTCATAAAACTAATACACAAGAACATACAACTTTTACTTAAGTTCCTTTGAGACAAAACTCATTCGGTCAGAAATAAGCCATGGTGCAGACCCAGAGTGCTCAAAGGGCAGAGGGAGGGCAGTTTTTGGAGAATTCTGTCTCAGCCCGAGTTCTGGGGCACACCTCTCAGCTGGGCAGATGGGAGGGGTCTGAAACACTGCAGAGGCTGCAGCGGGTCCCCAGGGGCCTCAGGGGACATTTCTGATGGGAGAGTGACAGCTGCAGTCAGGTAAAACCGGATTCCCTTCCCAACTGTCCTCCCGAGGCTTCCCCTTTCTTTACTGACCGCCGCCTTTCCTCATGCCTCTACCTGAGGGGGCCTGGCAGGGAGCTGGAGAGGCCAACGGACAGCCCCTTAGTGTTCAGAGTGCTGTGCTGCAGGTCCGTCACTCGTGACAGGCACGTCCACCCTGACCTTCCTCTGCAGAAGGGCCGGTCCTCGCTGGCCGTCTGGGGCGGCTGCCCCCCCCCTCCCCGGGATAGTGCTTCGAATGGACAAAAGCAACCAAAGACTCATCATGCCTGGGGCCCCATTGTTGGCCGTCCCAGCCACGGGTGTGTGGCGTTTGGAGGGAAATGGCCTCCGTTCCTCAGTAGCGTGTTTGGGTTGCTGCTGAGGACTTCTAGAAGAGTCGCACTGTGGTCACCAGGCACATCGCTGGTGTAAAGCCTTACCCGAGCAGACAACTAGGTTGAGATGTCTAGAAAGATAAATCCTGTTATTCTTCTGCATCTCCCCTAAACAGATTTATCTGTGTCTAAACTTCAGCACTCAAAATTTCATATAGAAATCAACGTGAAAAGATGTTAGGAAATTGTGGTTACGACATCCAGGCTTCTTTCTAGGAGTAGCACTTGGGGTTACTTGCATGTGCACACACATGGGGTGACAGGCACGCACACACGGACACACACAGACACCCCTCCCAGAGGGTGCTGGTCACACTCTGCTTTGGGGAGTTCAGGAGACCTTCCCCGCCCCCCCCAGGCCCGTTTGGCTGTTGCCCTCTCAGGTGCGTAGCACTCTCAGTCAGTGAATTCTGGCTCCATTTGGCACTTGCGCAGGTGGCACCAGGCCTGTGTTACCTGACTCCTAAGCGGCGAGGGGAACCCTGCAGGGTCCATGGCCGTGCCCAGGGCACCCAGGCTCCCCTCACCCTTCCCCGCTGAGGCTCTGTCTCTTTCACTTCCTCTCTTCCTGTGACGGCAGGGCGTGGGAGCAGCCTCAGTGAGCACAGGGCTAAAGGGTGCCTCACACAATGGAGGACTTCGGGAGGGGCAAGAAGGAGGTGCCACCAGGGAGCCCTCCCCTCAGCGCTGCCCGCTGCCCTTGGAAGACTACAGACAACCGCCACATGTCCTCTTTCCTTCAGTTGGATTCTGTATACAAGCGGTGGGGAGGACTCTGTCATTTCTGCTATTTTACCAGGATAAAAGAGGATGACTCCCCTCGTTAGCAGAGTTTGCAGTTGTAACCATACTCTGCCAGACTTGAAAAATAACGTGAGTCAGTCTTCAAACACAAATTAGCCCCATCAGATCATTCCAAGGGAGCTAGTTCACAAGGGAGGGGCTCTGTCTGTCTGCCGCACAGTTGCCTGTGAGTCGTGCAGTCATCTTAAGTCGGCTGTTTGCTACCTCGCGACTCTGGGCGACTTGGGTTGTAGAGACAGTGGAGTTGCCCCAGGTGCAGATGAGACTCAGGCCCTGTGACGTCAGAACATAGTGGGGTGGGTGTTGGTGGGGGCAGGGTTAGCAAAGGCGGGGAAGGCCTCATCTCCTCCCAGAACCACTAGCAGAGAGGCCTGTGAGCTTCCTCAGTGGCTCACCTCAAGGGCCCTTTGAATCCCTCTCCCTCCCTCCCCTCGGGCTGATGAAAGGAGCACCCTTCCCACAGCTGGGAGCTAGACCCCAGGACTGACTGCAGGCGGGGTTGGACAGTGAGTGTGGAGTTAGTCCGTCAGTGTTTGAGTGAATACAGGACAGAAAACACTCAGATTGACTAGTGCTACGGAGAAAACGACAGGGTGATGAGACAATGGAGGAAAGGCTGCTTTGTCTGGAGGTGGCCAGGGAAGGCCCCTGAGAAAGTGGCATTTGTCCTAAGTCAGACAATTGACAGATAGATGGCTGTCCCCTGCCACGCACTTGGAGTGTCAGTTCCAAGGCTGCCCTGTTCCAGTTTTAAGCATACATTTTGGAGTCAGCTAAAGAATTTTTAAGATTTAAAAGAAAACCAAGCTTAGCTGCAGGTAGCGTCCGTAAACCAAGAGAAGATTCTGACTACCCATGAAGTTCTCATTATTGGCTTCGTTGCCTTCCATAAAAAAGTAATCGCTTTTCTAGGTGTTTTCTTCTAGTTTTACAAGTTGTTGGATACATAGAGATCTACTTTTTATATAGATACATAAAACATAATCTTTTATTCTGCATGTGGTCTGGCGTTAGTGGGATGAAAGACTACTTATGGCTCATTTTCCCAAATAGCTTCCCCATTTTCATGCACCCAAAGCAATGTCCCCAAGCGCTGATGATCGTGATATCTGTTTATTGAAGACCCTCTGTGTGCCAGGGGCCTGCACCCTGCTGTGCGAGTCACCCCGAGATGTGCCTCTCTGCCTCCAGTTCACTGTCAGTCCAGTGTTCAGTTCCTTAACTTCCACTCAAGCCGAACACTGTTACTCAAAAGGAAGAAGACTGACGTTTGCTTAAGATTTTACCTTTAAAAAAGTTCAAGCCTAACGTCCACCTAAATTATAACATTTCTCAGGAATTAACCCCTTTACATAACCAAGATCTCTCTGAAAAGTTATGTTTGGATAAGCTTTGAGATCGAATTTTCCCACAGTCACGCTCTGCTAAGGAAGAAAAAGTGAAGGACACAAAACTTAGAGCATGCAGTTCCGCCCCAGGAGTCCCTGACGAGTACAGGAGCTTAAACGGTGGCAGATGTCCGTTCGGCTGGTGTGGACACAGGAGGAAATGTATTCGTGTAGGATGTGTATTCTGTGCAGCTCCTCTCAGGCAAGGTAAAATCGTGCATGGTTCTTAGATAGTCTTGGCTTTACAAAAAGGCCTGGAGGGTGCAGTGCCATCTTGACCCCTTGCTGTTCCAGCAGATGGGACTCTGGTCCTGCCTGCCTCTAGCTGCATTGGAAGCAGAATGTGGCTGAAATGTAGGGGCGGCTCTCACCCCTTCTCCGCCACAGGCCTCGGGATGGGAGAGAACATCTCTTCCACTCCACTCATTTAAAACGACTCTGCCTCCTGAAATCCACGCCCTCAGCACAGTCCCTCCAGATGCGTTTGGATTAGCATCAGCCAAGGAGCAGAGATGGGACTCCACTCATGAGTCCCAGCCTGAGGCTGTGGGGTCAGCTTCGGGCCGCTCTCAACTCAGAAGCCCCCACGTGTGGACAGTCACACCTGGGAAGAAACTCTGTCCTCCACGGGCGAGGACTGTTGTGCACACTGGTCACTGGGTGGGTGGCGCGGAGCTTGAGAGGTTCAGTTACCAGCTGACCCATCTGTACACGTTAGCTCGTTTCTGGCCATGTCTGTCTCGACACAGAAACTTCCCCAGATCATGTTTGGGTTTTAAAACCCATCACTTTGTCACTTCAGTCTCACCATTTTGTGACTTACCCTGCCTCATCTTCAACATGCCAGGCACAGTTTAATAACAAATGATCTCATGATTTTGCTTGATCACAACTGGGGTCAAAGATGTTTTCATACCAAAAGGTCACTGAGGACCCAGATACTTTGCGCTAAAAGGCTTCTCTGAGCACGCTGCAGTTCTCTCTTTCCCAGTAGTAACATGATAGGTTCAGTCCTTCAGAGTCCTGACAACTGGAACTGCCAAGTAGCCAACTGCACTGGCTGCTCAGGAGGCCCGAGCTCTTCGGACTGCAGTGTAACGCTGAGGGTCCCCGAGGTCCTTTGTGTCCCACCACACTTGACTTGTGGATGAAAAGAGAAAGGCTGTGAGCCCAAATCACCAGTTTGTTCACCTTTTCGTTTAGAGATGCTTTACTCTGATCATGTGCTGTTAGGTGTTATTTCCAGAAAATATAGTTTTGCTTCTTTCTGCATGAAGGAACCATCCTGGTGCCACATGCTTTAACCGGTTTAAACAAGAGAAAGAAGGGGAAAATGCAAACACCACATCCGACTTGCCTAACGTAGCCTCGATTAGATTGAAGTCCCTAACCTAATATGATGTATTATTTTGTAGCAACTCAAACTTTGTAAATAAATACCATTATTTTTATACGGAAATTTTATAGAAGAGCTATTTCTGTATACTTAATTATTCCTGGATTTTCTGAAATTGCTTCCAGTAGATAATGGACAAGTCCTAAGCAGTGTTCCTCTAAGGGTGGTTCAAAGACCACCTGCAGCAGAGTTGACGAGGAGAGTTTTAAAGTTTTGCATCCCTAGGACCTGCCCCAGACACTCAGAAGCTCTGGGAGGGGGGCCTGGGAAGCTGCATTTTTAATAAACTCTAAGGGATGTCTTTTGTCTGTTGAAGTGTGAGTACCTTTGTCCATCCTGTAAGATTAAAAGAAGGAAAGGAAAAAAGCATCTGAAATGAGTATAAGTTGTGCTTGGAGAAAAATGTATCAGACTGTTCTAAGATTTGAATGAGATGTACTATAGAAAAAAATAAATAATTTAAAATAATGTTGGTCTCATTGTTAGTGAGCTGGTGGGAGATAGTGGACACTGGTGCACTGCCCAGACCCCTTCCTTTAGGACCCAGACACTCCCCTCAGCCTGGTCCCTCCCCCAGGAATTGCCCTCGGAAGGGAGCAGCATCACCCAAGCTTACATCCACACGTGCCAATGAGGGGCACAAAAGCCCAAGCTCCCTGACCCAGTCTGGGGTATCTGAGGGACCACCCCAACTTCAGAGTGCCCCGTGGAACTGGCCAGTGCCTCTGGCAGCTGCATCGTGGTCCTGCTTCCCGCACTGCTTTACAGATGGTGTTCCCGAGAGTGCTGTCCATACGTGTACACCACCGTCCCACCTGTGATGGAAATATGTCAGCTATTTAAAAGGCTCTCTGTGTTCGAGACCTGTGCTTTTACGTCTTCTTAAGGCTACTTTAAAAGATCATAGCACAGAGAATAATGTCTTCACAGTCCCAGAAATGATTGACCTGAATACAGTTTTTAGGGAGGATGCTTTCTTACCTCCCCTTTACATCAGACCAGCATCAGAGAGGACAACTACAGTAATGAGCACAGGATGCCATGCTCCCAGGCCTCAAGCAGAATTTCCCCTAGCCTCAGGAACCACCGTGGCCCCTCAGCACCTTCTGCTCAGCAGTCTCTGCCTGCCTCAGGGACGGGGGGGGGGGGGGGGGGGGGGACCCCTCGATGCTATCTCCTGTGTTTCAACAGGCAGAACCCCGTGCATGGTGGGCACGTGGGCAGTCAAAGGTACAGAAGGGTTTGGAGCAATTTGAGGCTTATAGAATAGGAACAGGTATTGGGAAATGGGTAAGGAAGCACTCACTTGAATGTTAATGTCCAAGGAGGAAGGTGTCTTCCCATAAAGACTCACTTGAGCACAATAGACCAAGTAAGTGATGGTGGTGGAGTGTCCAGTGTTGGAGTGGGGAGCCACTGCCCACTCTTGTTCCCAGGGATTTCTGAATGGTGAGCTCGAGCTGGTATGTCCTCTTTGCTCCTTCTATTCCATAGTAGCCACTTCTTAGAACCATTTGGTTAACCATTTGGGAGTAACCACTGAATCTTTTGGCCATAAGAAAGTCCTTTTGCTATTGTGGCCACACAGGGAGTGTTGTGAAGGACTGTTGGGAGTGTCGTTAGGAGCCGTCAAGGCAGCCACTGGGACACATTCCTGACCAGGGAAGATGTCTGCAGAGCCCAAGGAGTCGTTTTCTTGAGTACTCAGCTTCTTGATGAGCTGGGCCCGGCTGAGATGACAACGCATCAGAGGGAAGACAGCCATACTGAGAGAGTCTTCCCCGGGGCATGGAACCCATCCAAGAATCAACTCGCAGTTTTCGGTTCCTACTCCCAGAAGCTCCCCCCCTCCCCATTTCTTCTGTGGAGCTGCTTCTGTAGCTCCACACTTCTTCCATGTGTGTCTGCATTGGAGCACTGGCTCCTCTTACTGCTGCCTGCACCCAGACACCTCCACCGTTCCCAGCGTTCTCACCTGTGGGGAGGGCTCCGTCTGTTCTCACTGGGGACGATTGCCGAGTGCCTGGGTGCACCCTGATTACTGCCAGCCTGACCTTCTTCCTGAGAAGCCTTTCCAGCTTCTTGCTGAAACTTGCTTTCAGGAAATCTCCCGTAAGAGCACTGTGGGAAATGCAGGCCTGTGTTAGGGTGGGTGAAACCGATCCGGTTTAATGCAAAGTAGGATTGGTCAGAACCACTTTCTCACTTTCGTGCAAATCACTTTCTGACATTTTTGCCACGGGGGCACAGTGACTGCCACCCAGCCACTTCCTTCTTGCTTGCTTACCTCCTACCTTGCTCAAGGGGCCTCAAGTCCTTTGACACCTACCGTACTAAGGTAAGGAGGTGTGTTTTCTTCTGTCACACCCTCACACTTGGCCATGGCCCCCAAAAGCCAAAACTCAATTAGAAATCATGAGAAGAATGTGCGCTAAAACCCCAAAATGACTTTCCTGACCAGTGCCATCTCCACAGGAATTGTTTTCAGGTTCTGCTAATAAATAAATAGACCCATTTTTAAACCGCCCGTGAACAAAGATTTGTATTGGATCTTCAATCTGAGTACAACAAAAAGTGCTTTTACAGGATTTGTCAACACATCTAGGGGTTGCCTGCTGTTGTGAGGGGTCACAGGAGCAGAGACCAGGCCTCACGCAGTGGAGCCCTGGGGGGCGCTTCCGCTCGCGGGGCTCCAGCCCATCTTATGATCATCTGAAAGTTTCCTCAAGTTTATCAAAACTCAGTCTATAAGTCACTATTAGCAGTTGAAGATGGGAACCAGAATGACACATTTTTATTTCAATAAGTACTTTTGGAAATTATTTTTTTTTTAAGATTTTATTTTTCCTTTTTCTCCCCAAAGCCCCCCGGTACATAGTTGTGTGTTTTTAGTTGTGGGTCCTTCTAGTTGTGGCATGTGGGATGCCGCCTCAGCATGGCCTGATGAGCGGTGCCATGTCCACGGCCAGGATTGGAACTGGTAAAGCCCTGAGCCACCAAAGCGAAGCGCGTGCACTTAACCACCCGGCCACCGGGCGGCCCAAGAAATTAGTTTTAAGAACAAACACCAAACATGAGCCCAGTGGACTCTCCAAAGCCTGATTAAAGGCACAGAAAAAGACACAGATCATCAAACCTCATTTCACACAGGCGGTCAGCATTCCTCCCATTCTCCCACCTTCTGACGGGCGGTCCAGGCGGCGAGGGAGGGGCTGCCACTGACTCAGACGCTGGCAGCAGGGCAGAGCAGGCAGGCAGCTTAGGAAGTCTCAGGGCTCTGGCTCCCTCACCCGGATCCCTGGATGGAGACCTTCGGAGGAGACAGCGCTTGTTAATGGACGACACCGGCTCCAGAGCTTCCTGAGACAGAGTCTCAAACATCGTGTCTAAAACTACTTGGGTGAGGACACTGGCAGGGGCGGCTGCTCCCTCCCTGCTGGGCCTGCGCCAGGAAACGTCTACACATCGTGCAGGTTAAAGACAAGTCTGGCCAAAGAAAGAAGCTTGCTGAGGTGACAGAGGTACCCCCACGCCCGACCCTGAACCCCTTCTGAAAGGGCTGGGGTTTGGCCAGGGTGGTGGGTGCCTGCTGGGGCAGGCTGTGACCACTCCCAGTCATCATGACAAAGGACGGACGCAGACGCAGCTGGGAGAGAAAGTCTGGGGAGATATCCCATGGGCAGAATAAGCAGAGAGAGGAAAGACTGCAACGCCCACACAGCATCAGCGGGCGGGTGGAGGACCGCAGGGCAGGCAGCACTGTTTTTTCCTGCGGGTGCCGAGGGAGGGGCGACAGCTCCAGCGTCAGCCGCCCAGCTGGCAAACAGGAGCGCCGTCTCCTTTGTATTGTGTTTTGGTTAGGTTTTTGGTTGTCAGACTCAGATACCAATTTCTGTACTGAGTCCATGGTTGATTGGAGTCCTGCTGGGTATAAATTCATGGATTGACAAGCCATTAACATGATCTACTCATTTGCTGACCTTGGATGAGCTGCCATGTGAGAAATCTTAGTTGACATTTCTTTACGTGTGTGTGTGTATATATACACACACAGTCCAAATCCCTTAAAATAATCCCTGTGCATAATCCTGTAATAAAATTCTAACTTTTCTGTAGGATTTTGGCATGTTCAGTAGCAGGACTAGAGCACAGCTACAGTGGACAGCCTGTCAACCTTCCCGGCACATTTTCCCAGCAGGGATGGGCTTGGTGGGAGTGAGTAGGTGGTGGAGCTTGCACACCTTCCTGTCTCCTTCCCTCCTGTGGGACATTGTGGCCTCCTGACGTGCACCTGATGCAGCTGACATCGTGGGTGGTGGGGAGGGTGGGAGAGCCTTGGCACCTGGAACGTGTCCCTGGAAGAGGAGGAAGGAAAGGCCACTGCTGCCCTAGGCCCAGGCATCACAAGCCGGTGCCCGCCCCCCTCGGGCATTCTCAAGCTTCACGTCAGTGTGGAGAAACCAGTGAAAATCTTTGTTTCATGGACAGTAGAAATTCTCTGAAAATAACCTACAATCGGGAACTTGTTTGTCATACATGGACTTTCTTTCATCTTTGTAAATTCAGGGCCTGGACCAGTAGCTGATGTATAATGACAGCTTCTCAGTCTTTCTTGAACGAATAAATGAATGCATGAATAAGTGAACACACACTGTCCGAGTATGTGACCTTTCGGTTCGTTTTGAATAACTGAGCAGTGCTCTCACCTTGCACACAGTGATCTGGCCGAAGCCTCGTTAAGTTGGAAGCCGCGGCCTCGGATCACCCTGTGTTCTCGGTCCTGCTGTCCTGAGTCAAGAGGAGACAGGAGGGAGGAGAGTGAAAAGTTGCAAAGGCGAGGCGTTTGCCCGGCTTCGGAAGTAACTGGGTGGCGGCGGCAAGTAAGCTGATCCGGGCAGAACAACCGAGACTCTCAGGGCGGCGGGGGCGCGGGCCCTTGCTGGCCACCGGCCCCGGGCGCTGACCGCCTCCGCCCCTTCCCGGCCGTCCGCCGGTCCCGCGCTCTTGCAGCCATTCCGGGGCCTGTGCTGGACGTCCTCTCCCCCGGGAAGGGCGGCGGCGCATCTTCTGTGAGCCGGGAAGTATGGACACACAGGCCAGTATCCCTGGGAGGCCCCAGCCGCTACGGCCCGTGTCTCAAACACGCCAACAGCGGCTGCGCCCGCGCCGGCCGTCTGTCCGTCTGTCCGCCTGTCCGCCGCCGCTGCCCGCGCTCTGGGCGGCCGCGAGCTCTGGGTGCCGGCGGTGGTGGGGGCAGGGCGGTGGTGGGGCCGGGGCGGGGCGGGGCGGGGCGGGGCGGGGCGGGGCGGGGCGGGCCTGGCCGCCGGCGCTTCGCACGGGGTCACAGGCACGCGGCTGAGGACCGTCCGGAGGCCGGGACGTCCCCGCAGAGGCCGGAGCGGAGGGCAGCGCGTGCCGCCCGCGCTCAGGGACCGAACCCACTCGAGTCCAGCCAGAGCGCACCCCGCCCGGTCTTCGTGTCCCGGCAGGGAAGCGCCCCTAATCCAGGGGGCCCGCCGGCACCAGGCAGGCCCGGGCCGGGTTCTGAGGGCCCTGCCAAATGGGGGGCGGGGGCACCCCATCCTCGAGTTCAAAGACAGGCAGGTTCGAGACCCCTGGTTTGAAAGGTGAACCGAGGGGCCGGCCCGGGGGTCTAGTGGTTGGGTTTGCGGTTCGGATCCGGGCAAGGACCGACGCACCACTCATCAGGCCACGCTGTGCAGGCGTCCCACACGCCGGACCAGGAAGACTCAGGGCCAATCTTCCTCACCAAAGGAAGAAGGGTGATCCCAGCCCAGGGACATGCGCTCAGAAGCCCATTTAAAAGGGCCCCCGGGCCAGGCACAGAGCCTGTCCTCCTCTCGTCCTCTCACCCGCAGGAGTAGTCAGAGGCCAGGGAGGCGCCTCTCTCGGGGTGAAACTCCGAGCCATTGGTTTGCAAGTCGACTTAGCGACTGGTTGTGACTGGGCAAGATGCTTCCCCACTAGCCCGGGGAACTGCCGGAAACCCTGAGCAAGTCTCCCAAGTGCAAAGCTGGCACTGGCTCCAGATGCCCGTGGTGGTGAGAATGCAGCGGGTGTGGCCGGACAAAGGAGGACTCCTGCGGCCAGAGCATGCAGCACAGGGGGACAAGAGAAGGAGTTTGTTCCCGAGAAACTATCCTTAAACAGTCTAAGTAGCTACTACATGTAGCACTAAGTGCCTGGCACTATTCTGATCACTTAGCCCTATTTTGCAAACAAAAGCTCTGAGGAACAGAGAGGTTGCTATTGTCCAACGTCACACAGCTGGGGCAAGGGGCGGAGGAAGGATTTAAACCAAGCGGTCTACTCCAGATGGTCGTGCTCCGAAGGACAGAGCCGACCCGGGCCCTCCAAGGCATCTGCAGACCCGGCCGCGCGGAGCTTCCGTTGCACAGACAAGTCCCGGTGGCACGGGGTGTCCGCCCTCGGCGCAGCGCGGGCGGGAGGCGGCCGGCGCGCGGGGTTTGGGGGGACGCGGCCAGTACGGGGGTCCGTGCAGAGTGACAGCTGCACAGCACAGGGACGCGCGGGCGCGGCACAGGCCCCGTCCCTCCCCGCCTGCCGGGGCCGTGCCCACGGAGTCGGGGCTCTCCGCGGCCGGCGGCAGCCTCGGGGCGGGGGCTCGGGGGAACCTGCCCCTTCGCCGGCAGGGAGCGCCGCGGCCGAGGGGAGCAGGGCCGGAGCCGGGAGGCCGGCGCAGCGGTCGCAAGGGCGCCGCGTCCCGGTGCGGCGGCGCAGGACTTAGCCGGCGAACACTGAGGGGATCCCCGAGCAGCCGGCCGACGCTGCCAGTCAGCGCCGCAGACGCCGGGCGCGCGGCCCGCGGGGGGATGTGCGCAGGCGCGGCGTGGGGCGGGATGTGCGCAGGCGCGGCGTGGGGTCAGAAGCCACTGCCGGGAGGGATGCTCGCCTACATGCTGCTGCTCGGCCTGAGCGCGTCTGATGGGACAGGGAGCCCGAGCCGCGAGGGCCACCGCGCGGCCAGACCTCCGCAGAGCCCGCTGCTCCGAGCCACTTGTCCCTGGCGCGGGCCAGCGGCGGCGGAGAGGGGCGCCTGCCTGGCAGGCGAGGGATAGCTCGGCCGGGCAGTGCCTGTGGACCGAGTGGACGCGAGCGCCGCCTCAGAGAGGACCGCTCCTTTAGAGGCGCTGTAATGACGACACGAAAGGTGGCGCCGCAGGACACGGCGAGGTCGCAAGGGCGCCACGCCCTCCTCGGAGGCCTGGACCGGGTGCGCCTGCGCTCCATAACGGCCCGCGGCCGGCCCGCCCCGCCGCGCCACCCCGGGCGCAGGGCTCGGCCTGGAGGACGTCCTCGCGCCGGCCGGCTTCCTCCCACAGCAGCCGCGGCGGGGTCCCCGCACGGAGGTCTGGGGCCGCGCTCTGGAGCCGCCTTCCCCAGGATGCCTCGGCGCTGCCACAGCCCCTGTAACAGCTGCCGCTCCCAGGGCTCTGGACGGCGCAGCCCGGCGCTGCCTTCAAGCCCGAATGTGTTTGTTTCTTAGACTCGCAACGCTCCTGTCAACGTCCCACGGTTCTTTCCTCGCTAACGTGGGTGTCAAATTCTGCTCGCTCCACTCCACTCCCGTTGGAGTCCTTTGTTAGGGATGGACAGAATCTTCCAGTCCTCTACTGTCTTAGAGTCCTGAGACCCTGTGTGCGTCCCGCCAGCACGGGGGCTGCGGAGCCCCGGCCTGTAAAATCAGTTCCCGCGTGTGCTCAGACCTGCAGGGCGCCGGCTGCCGGCCAGGGCAGACCCCGGGCGCGGGGGCGAGCGCGCCAAACCCACTCTGGCCTCAGCACTGAGCTTCCAGGGGCCACCGCCCTCCTGTAAGGGCAGAGGACAGCCAGCGCTCAGAGCGACCGCAAGGAGCTGTAGCCTGGCTGCAGTTGCTAGGCTGCAAGCTCCTTGAGGGCAGGGATCTCGTTCTGATCCTCAGGGTATCCCAAGCTCTAGGACAGCACCTGGCACACACCGGGTGTTCAGTCAACATTTTTTTTTTTTTTTTTGGTGAGGACAGTTGTCCCTGAGCTAACATCTGTGCCCATCTTCCTCTATTTTGTATGTGGGGCGCCCCCACAGCGTGGCTTGACCAGCGGTGTGTTGGTCTGCACCCGGGATCTGAACCCAGGAACCGGTCCACCCCAGCAGAGCGGGGGAAACAACCACTATGCCTCCAGCCGGCCCCCGGTCAACATTTTTTAAATGAATGAGTCCATTCTAAGGACTGACAGCAACCTTGCAGTTTTCTTCCTTGAGGAGGTAAGTCCCCTTCATCTCCAAGCTGGTGGCCTCCAGAAGTTTGCCTTGCATTCAGTTGGGAGAACGGGGATGCCAGCGTGGCCCTGTCAGGCTCACAGCATGCCACCAGCAGGACGCTGGACCGGCTGCAGGCCCTGTCCTCCCACAGGGCCACAGGAAAGCTCCAAGGACATGAAACGCCCCTCCACACCCAGACCTGCCGGTGGCGCAGAGCCCAGCTGAGGGAGCCACCAGCACAGGGCCCAGAGGCTCCTGCTCAGCTGTGCATGTCCCTTCACTGCGGAACAGTAGCCATCCCCGGCCTGTCTTCTCTCGACTGCCATTTCCGCCCTGCTCTGTCCAGGCTCTGGACTCCAGCCACTGCACTGACCATGGTGGTAGAAGAGCCTTGCTCCCAGGCGGTCCTCGGAGCAGCAGCAGCCTCTGGGAGCTGGTGAGGAATGCAGAGTCCCAGGCCCCAGCCCGGCACCGCTGACCCAGAATATGCATGTGAAACAGGATCCCTTGGTGAATTATCTGCACGCTAGGTTTGAAAAGTACTAGGTTGGAGTAGATAATCTTCACTCAGAAAACGATCATGTTAGTTTTCTGCCTGTTGCCCTAACAATTATCACAAATTTAGTGGCTTCAGGCAATAGTCAGTGATTCTCTCCCATTTCTGTGGTCTGCAGTCTGGGCCCAGGGTGGCTCCACCGGGTCCTCCAACTCGGGGCTCAGGAGACTGCAGGCCCCGTGTTGGCTGGGAGGGCTCTCCTCTGGAGGCCTGGGGAAGATGCAGCTTCCAGACTCGCTGGCTGTTGGCAGAATCCATCTCCTCCTCCTGTTTTCCACATGGCCCCCCTCATCTCCAATACAGCAAGTGTCCAGTCCTTCTCATGCTTCGGATCTGGCTTCTACTCCTGCTTCAGCCTCCCGTGATTACATCGGCCCCCTGGATATCCAGGATAACCTCCCTATTTTGAGGTCAACTGATCAGTAATCTTAATTTCATCTGCAAAGTCCCTGTTGCCACATGATGTAACATAACCACAGGTGTGACACCAGAAGGCAAAGATCATGGGGGCCAAAATTCTGCCTACCACAAGGATTTCATCAGCAATATGTCCAAATGGGGATGAACCATTAGATTAGAAGTGTCCTGAGTTTTGGTTGTCTCTTATCAGTTAGCACTGCCCACCCTCCACTCTGCCATAGAGTGTCTCTCAACACATCTCAATTCTCTCCCAGCCCAGGAGACCTCTTATCAGAGGGTGCACGTTAATTCTGCAAAAAGTCCATCCCATTCCACACTTATCCCCCACTGTTCTCAGCCACCCAGAGGGAGGGATCACAAGGAACAAGGCTAATGCCAAAAATATGCAACCCATGCCTGCCATTTCACGTCACCCCTCACTCTCCCTTGTCTCCTGCATCAGAGTCCTGGGACTCTGACCCACAGGACAGGAGAACTGGAAGTGTAAGGGTCGGCAGGAGGCCCTGGAGCTCAACACCACCCCAGGTTCATCTGAGGCCTGTAGCCCAGCCTCCTGGTTTTCTCAGGGTCTCTTGCCCAGGCAGATGGCTACCAGCGGGACTGTACACTCTTCCAATTCCAGACTCATCTTTGAGTGGACAGAGTGGTCATGTCTTCAAACAAATCCAGAATGACAGCCCATCAACTAGCTGGTGGGTCACTAGTCAAATCTCATTTGTTCCATGAAGGCCCTTCAGAAGTTATCCCAAGGCCATGCAAACAATCTGAGAAGACTGATTTAGCAGATATCCTCTCATCAATTCATGTTTTATTTGTTCTTCACACTTAAATACCAGTCCCTACCAGTCTTGGCTCCCAAGTGAATTTTGATGATTTCTCAAAAGCAAGTCCATCCTCAATGGACAAATCCTGCCAGTTGTGACAATGGTCAAAGACTGTGTGTGTGCTCCAGGCTCCTGAAAGCAAACCCAAAATCATCCCTTAAAAGTCCTGAA
Source organism: Equus przewalskii (assembly GCF_037783145.1). Taxonomy (NCBI): domain Eukaryota; kingdom Metazoa; phylum Chordata; class Mammalia; order Perissodactyla; family Equidae; genus Equus; species Equus przewalskii. The sequence goes on along the minus strand of NC_091845.1, from coordinate 77,632,627 downwards.
GGCTGAAACATGGAGCCTGTTGTTGAAGGATAACAGTCGCTGGGATGTGAGGACATTGGGTTGTTTGTTCCAAAACCACACACACCGTTTTCTCGTCACGCCTGATGTGTCCCTGCATCCCAGAGCATGACCGAAGCCTCCCTTCCTGAGCAGCGGCCCCCACTGGAGGCTCATCCTAGTGAGGAGCCCATGCAGACACACGGCTCAAAGCCCTCTTTCGACGTGGAAACCAGTGCATCTGGAAAACTGAAATCCACTGAGCAAACTCTTCAGTCTTCTTGAAACTCTAACTTGACAACTTTACTAAAGCAAGAAAAGCCAAGAGAAATGAAAAACAAACTCCACATGGACCGACTTCCAAATTCACGTATTTGCAACCCCCTCCTTCCACACAAAGCTGCAGGTGAACAGGAAAGACCGTCAACCCCTTCTTTCACCACTCCCCTGAGTGAGGAAGAGTCACAGCCCCAACACCGCAGCAAAACTGCAGCCACACACAAGGCTTCCAGAAAGACTCCTGGAGGGAAACACTCCTGAAAACCCCATCACCTCAAGAGGAGAGTGAGCCCCTGGAAACTCGCCTTTATAAACACCCACCACATGCTGGCACTGCATGTCCATTTTCTCATCCAATCCTTGCAGCCCTGAAAGCTGGCATGACCCTCATCCTACAGTAAGAAAACTGCAGCTCCAAAGTTAAGTAAACTGCCTACGATTCCTAAGCAATCAAATATAAACCAGCATCTAAAGCCAATTCTCCCTCCCTCTCCAAAGTGAACGATCATGGATTCCATGTGAATTTGATCTCCTCCAGCAGACTCTGTATAGAACCCGGGAAGTCCTCCTCACAGGCTGCACCTTCAGTGATGGACGGCCCTATTACATTTGGATTTTGTGAAGAGGGCCAACTAGCCTTTCTTATCTCACTACCGCATGCACGGGGAAAATTATCACCGAGAAAGGACAGCCGAGCTGGTTACAGGATGAACCATACAAGTTCTAGGTAGAGAGATTATCGTCTACAGCAAACCCTACTGAGAGCCACTCTATGACACAGTGTGAGGCTGAAAGCCTGTGTGCCCCAAGTGGGACAGATGGAGCTACACGTCAATTTGTCACTTACCACCCACTTAGGTGATCAAAATGAAATAGAGTTCCTGTATAACAAAGTTCCAAGTACAAAATAGCTTGGAGAGCTAAGGAAGTAACCCACAATTTTCTTTGAGGAATATAACCTACCTGCTGAATTTTAAATATCAGCTAAAGTCAACTGATAGTTGAATCTCCTCCGTCCACTGATCAAACTAGTGCCAGATCCATGGCCGAGGATGCAAAGCTGGTCGTCTTCAGTCCTCTGGCCTCTTGTTACTCACTGTGGTCTATGAATGAGCACCAGAGGCCTTACTTAGGAGGTTGTTGGATATACAGAACCTCTGCTGCGGACTCGGAATCTGCACGTTAACAAGGCTTCCTTCATTCCTGGTCAAACTCTGCATCTGTCCCATACAGAGCCAGCGCCTTCTCACCCTTCTCTCCACAAACACTGCCTGTCTCTTGGGACCTTTTCACAAAATAAGTTTCAGGGAGGAGAGGGACCTTTGGAATAATCCAGTCCTCCCCCACCCCCACAGCTCCTTGCACTTAACTGCCGTTAGTGTAATTACCAAACCATATCCTGTCTGGAGCCCATTCCCTCCTAGTTTAAGATCCTCAAGAGACCACGTCTTTTCATCTCTATATCCTGAGTCTGGCAAATCATCACCTGGCACACAGCATGCCTGTGGTAAATAGTTGTTAAACTCCCCTAATTTCAATAGAAAACAGAGCTAGGAAGTTTTGGGTAGGTCAACTAAGGTCACACGGCAGTACTGAGCTCAGTTATGCCCAAAGTTCTGAACCAAGGAGGCACAAACACAATTTAGTGACTCGTGTGTATGTCTCATTTTTATTTCTCTCCAAAACCCAGTCCTCCAATTTGGATATCTCAATTCTTATGTATGAGAACTAGCTTTTATCTAAGCTCATTACAACACAAATTCTATCCATATTATAGTTCAAAAGACACAGCAACACAAATTTAATCAAAAAATAATATGGATTTCACACGAGCCAAAGTTGACAGCTGCTGAGGATCTGTTCACACTGGGCCAACTAACGTGACATCCTGGCTGCAGCCCATGACTCTCCTCTGGCATCACAGCGTTTTCTTGTTTTACACTCAAAAGAGGGTAGACAGGAAAACCAAAGCCCAGAAAAGGTTTGCTTTAGGAACAACTTCAAGAATGATTTTCTTCAGTTGCAAAGACGACTTCTAAAATGAATGCCTGTTATCACTAAGATCTTAGTGACAGTGCAACAAGCAGAGGTCCCAACAGGGCTGAGTGCTCACTACCAAAGCACAAAGGCTGCACCTGGGCCCCGAGGCCCATCCTGTTCTCCCAACGGTCACCCCTGAGCCAGCTGGGTTGGGTCCCCCTCGTCCTGGCTTGCACCAACACAAAGAAAACCTCAAGAATACGAGCAACAACAAAAAAGAGGCTTCAAAAAAACCGCAGATCATAAAGGAAGCACACCTTTATGAATAGAGGAGAAAGAAGCTCACATTAGGAAAAAGAATCATAGCCAACACCTGAGGCTGAAGGAAGCTCTTCATGACTAATCAGAGAATGCGAAGGAAAACTCTAGTGTTTGGTCCGAAGCCTTGAATAAGTTCCAAGTTTTTATATTTCACCATTTATATATTTTATTAGAGTCCACAGTCTGCTAAATAAAAGCAGTAACAAGATATTTCACAAACTATTGTACAATTTAAATCTTACGAATTTAATTTCATAAAAAATTAAGTAGATATTCATATCGGCTAACCTAAAAATGCTATGCTTCATCTATGGTCTAAACTACTTTAATCTATAAGAGATACAGTTCCAGCATTAAAAATAATCCCATTGCTATTTTTTTTACATGTTTTACAACAAAAAGTTTATGCTCTTACTCAAAGAGATCCACAGACTAATCCGTCATGTAAAAAATAATTTTACAAAAAAATCCAAGACATTTTAAATCCACTTTTATTTTCTTCTTTCCTCCTCACATACAGAACTTCTCCACACACCACATTTCTTGCAGCTATAAAGTCACTTATCTTGGTCAGGTACCATTTATTATCCCTAAAACTTTGCTGGCATCAAAATATGACAGTTAACCAGTGTTAAATCTATAAAATATTTACATAGCACAGCACATTAAGCTTTAGACACTTGGTAAATAAACCACATAAAAATACAACAAGCCCCTTCCCCATTCTACATGATCAGAATCAGGTGTTCACGGTCCCTATCTGGTGAGTGTACACTGGTTCGAAAGGCAGCAGAGGCAACAGGCAGTTACTTCAGGGCACAATGAACACTATGATCTGGAAGCACGTTATGATGTTACCCCAGTGTCATGTACCACCCCACCTTTCTTCAAGGTGGTCTCATAATTCTAGAATGGCAGGTCCAGCTGATACAAAATGACGACAGACAACACAACATTTACTCTGTGGAGATATCCTAATGCCTACTATGCATGCATTGTGATTTTGAAAACAACTCGTCCTAAAAACTTGTCACGATCATCCTGGTTTCTTAGATTGGGTGATCCATCAATCTTGCACTCGACTGTTACTTCTTTTCCAGTACTGGTAGTATTAAAGGCCACCTGGACAGCAACTAATGGCTGGAGATACCTCACCTGGCAAATAAAGGAAAATACATTAATTCAAATTCTATAGTAACTTCATCTACACTTTTTCAGAATTTGGTTTATTCTCTAAAATTTAAAAAAAAACCAACCAGACTTTAATCTATTAATTAGATCTATTATTTTTAACTCTTTCTTTTTTGAAGCTAGATATTCATTTATTTTCACTTTATTGTTTGATAAATACATATAAGATCTACCTCTTACTGATTATGTTACTTAGGTGTCCTATAGCCTTGCTTATGTTGCTGTGTAACTTGGTGCAAATATGATTGTTTTACTATCATGGTGGTTTCTAAATACAATTCTTCACTCAAAGAAACTAGGGGCTGATTCCAAGGATGGGGCAGGGAAAGTATAAGATGAACCTGGAATATCTTGTGGTGCCAGAAAGAAAGTGCTCAAAGAATCATGGGAGCATGTCAAAAGGACACAGGAGCCAGCCTGAAGGTCTCCCACCTGCCAAATCTGGGACAATTTTAGCACCAAAATAAATAATGATTATAACAGATTACAACCCCTGAATCTATGAATATAGAATCCACGAATAACAATCCATGAGAATATACTGATATAAATAAATAAATGGTAGAGAAGGAAAAGCTCTTCCTTAGAGCAGAATGCCAACTAGTAAATGGGATAGGAGAGATGGAATTAGAAAAATATTTGGGAACCACCCTATTACTAACTGACTCAGGCAAGAATCAATAAATGCTAAAGCTATGGGAAAAACAGAATTTTATAATCTCAAAGTAGTCTCCCTACATGAGACATACTGATTACAAAGGAAAAAGAGTAACTTTACAGTGGAGAAACCTGTCTGACCAAGTGTTTACGGTTACCATCACAGGACCGGTCAACACCACGTCCCTCCTGATGAGCTATTCTGAAAAGGCCCTAACATTTCTTCTGAGGCATTCCTGCCAAAAACGGACAACCTACATTTAACCATGAAAAACAGGAGACAAACTCAAATTGAGGAACATAAACAAGAAGAGTACAAGGGCATGAAACAGACAGGGTGAGGAACTGTTCCAGTGCCAGGTGACTGAAGAGGTAACAATGTGATATCCTGAACCAGGAAAACACTTCTTCTTTCTGATAAAGGACATTACTGGAATAAATGGTGAAATTTCAACAAAGTCTGCAGATTGGATAATAGTACTATATCAATGCTAATTTCCTTTGACAACTATATTATGATTATATGATGATGTCCTTATTTTTAGGAAGTAACGTTCAAGCATTTAGTGTAAAGAAGCACCATGTTTATAACTCAGTCCCAAATGGATCAGGAAAAAATTATCTATCAATGGAGACTGATAACATAAATGAAGTAGGGGCCAGCCAGTTGGCGTAGTGGTTGGGTTCGCATGCTCCACTTCGGTGGCCCAGGGTTTGCAGGTTTGGATCCCGGCTGTGGACCTAGCATGGCTTATCAAGCCATGCTGTGGGGGCATCCCACATAATATAGAGGAATATTGGCACAGATGTTGGCTCAGTGACAATTTTCCGTAAGCAAAAAAAAAGACTGGCAATAGATGTTAGTTTAGGGCCAATCTTCCTCACAAAAAAAAAGACAAATGAGATAAAATATTAACATTTAGGAAATCCTGGTAAAAGGTCTACAGGAATTCTTTGTACTATTCTAGCCACTTTAAGTTTGAAATAATTTCAAAATAAAAAGTTTTAAAAGTATATATATAGTATGGTCCTAATTTTATAAAATGATTTATTTACATACATATACTTAAAAGTTATGGAAGAAATTACCCTACGACATAGTTATCTCTGGGTAACAAGCTTTTTGATTTATTTACTACTTCTGCTACATTCTCTAAACAAGCACATTCTAAATAATGAAAAAAACAAAAATGCTATTTTGGAACTAATCATCCTTTAACTTATCTGCCTGAATTTTGTGTTCTGAATTGTAGATGTGAGATCTCCTTTTGCCATCACCATTTGTATTTAAAAACCAGAACAGATGATGCACAAGTTACACAAGGTATGTGTCTACCACCTGAGACAAGTGACATTTTAATACAGATGTGCCAATTTCCCAAGAGTCACAACCACTTAAGAACTTCTAAATACTTACATGCAGTTTTTTCCCATAATATGGAAAATATTTTAAGTCTATAGTTCCATTAGATGGATAAGTTGATAGAGTGGCTGTCTTTTCACCCTGAAGTTGAAAGCAGAAGAAACCCTTTTTAGATCACAAAAAGCAATTTTAAAAAATGTATTTATATTAAACAGTATCAATTATGAACAGTATGGGGAAACTACCGTGCTGCTCCAGTTGCATTAATCACAAGCTTCTTTTTGAGAAGAGAACTTGCTCATCTTGATTTAAACCCTCTGACATGAACTATCCCGATTCTTCTTACACTTCCTGGTGTACTCTGTATCCTTTTCCAAGAGTCCCTTCTAGCTTATAACCAGATCTACTCATGCACTGTCTGTAAAATCATCTCTGCCTTCCAACCACTAAATGCCAGTTCTCCGGCCACTGACAGGCATGCACCCGTGGGTATGGGACCAATGGATCCCTAAATGAATAAAATACTTTGCTTCCAGACTGGAAGGACTGGCTGCCATAACCTAGAGTGGAGCACTCGGGCCTGGGAGGCGGCAGGTCCAAAAGTCTCATGTGATTCATAACCATGATAACTGCAAGCAGAGGGGGAAACGATGATGCAAGTGACAAAAACTACTAGGGAAAAATTTAAGGTACTCCTTAACCAATTTAAATACCACATTTCCCTTGAATAAATTTATGAGCACATGTAAAGCAATTAAAAGTGTTATGAGTCTATTGGAATTACATTCCATGTATTTAAAAAACTGATAGGGGTGGGCCTGTGATGGAGTGGTTGAGTTTGCGCGCTCTGCTTCAGTGGCCCAGCGTTTCACCGGTTGGAATCCTGGGCGTGGACATGGCACCGCTCATCAGGCCATGTTGAGGCGGTGTCCCACACGCCACAACTAGAAGGACCCACAACTAAAAATAGACAACTATGTACTGGGGGGCTTTGGGAGAAAAAGGAAAAATAAAATCTTAAAAAAAACCACAAAAAACAAAAAAACCCTGATAAACATACAAATCTAATCATCATCTATAATCCAATTCATTCATGCTATTAGTTATTTGTAGTATTCTTAATAAGCGATTTATGAAAATTCTTATGTAACACATTCCAAATAGGCCTGATTTTAATAACTATAACTTTAACGCATACTAGATAACAAATAGACAACCATTATAACCAGTGGCAAGTTTACTAAGCACTAATTAAAGTAAAATCTGACTAAATGCTTGAATTCTAGATTTGAATAAAGTAATTTCTATTTTTGAAAGCACACACGAAACAACTATAGCAAAACTAAAAATCTCCTCTAAGAAGTCCTACTCTGTGTATTCCACGTGACTTGCATGAGCAGCACGTGTGCGTGGGGTGAGATGGAGAATGCACGGAGAAGACAGCACAACCAGAGTGACGACGCCCCACAAGGAGGACAAGTTCTAATGACGCAGATCAGATATGTGGAAAGAGCAGGAGACAGCAAGGCTAAGAGAAACTGCAGAAGCCATTTTTCAACCACTAATCAAACACCACTCCACATTTGTACTGCTTAATTAAGAAAAAAAGGAGTTTTAACTCTAAAACAGCATTTTATATTGGAGAAAAAACCAATCACTTGGATCTAAGTGCTTTTCTGCATCAAATTGCTTTTTTTCACCTATTTTTCCTTACTATATGAGCTTAATTCACAGAAACACAGAGATGTTCCCCAAAGGGTAAAAGAAAGATTTCTTCGGGCTACAGTTTATTGAGAACGTTCAGTGTGTATTTCCACCCAGATACCATATTTAATTTATATTTGCCTCATTTATGTCTAACAACCCTTAAGTGGGTGGGATCAATTACAAAGAGGGGAACTGAAGCTGAATTAATGTCACAAGCTCAAGGTCACCCACATGTAACAGACACTTCACTGTTCTCTTGGTTTGTACCTAAGCCATAATGTTGGCAGTCTTTTATTTAAACTTGTATTTTATACCTTCCATGAAATAAACATTTACAAACTGTGAAATATCAAGAAATGCGTATCTGGATAAAGATGAGACACTTCAGAGTGAAGCACACGTGGATTTTGTTTCTTTTATACAATCATCACCCATAAAGGTGATGTTCTAAGCAGTGGTTCTCTCTGGGTAGCATTTACCAATTTTTCTCTTCTGCATTTTTCCACATTTTCATAAATGAATATGATTCATTTTTTAAGAAAATAAAATACCAAAAATCTAGTGACACATATGAATATTACATCTTTTGCAGGAACCATCCTTTAAATTAATATAAATTAAAGGCTACCACTAAGAGCATGTTGTGTCACCAATGCTTCAGCATTTTCAGGACTCTTAACTTGCATAAAAGCCATTAAAGCAGACCAAACTTAAGAGTAAAAGATAAATGTATTACATAAAAAATAAGTCAACTAAAGAATTTAAAGAACGCTTGATAGAGACAAATCTAATGGAAAACAGCAATTATGATGACGTAGTAAATGTTCTCATCTGTTCTCCAGAGCCACACCTTTACAGCTACGGCCTCCATCTGATCACTCCTTTGTGACTAGCCTCGGAGTAAAATGCAAAGCTTTACCAACAGTTTTTCTGACACACAATTTTGTGTTTTTCTAATAACAAAAAATATTCCACAACTAAATAAACAAAACAAAAACCCCATCTACTTCCCCATCTACTTTGATTATTTTATGTGCTTTACATGTAACTCTTCAAAGCAAAAGGGACAGCAAACTGAAATGTGAGTCATCAGACAAGGATTTTTCATTAACACTTCCCCCAACTATTCTAGAGGAAAGGATACATAATGGATAAACAATGAGAAACTCCGTTTAAAACCATAAGGAAGAACTACATGAAGTTATTTGTACTGGCCAAAGGTGTTCAAACTTGAAACCTTAGGAAAGGGTCAAGCTGTTGCCCTTCTGGCCTAAGTGTGTGTGTTTTCCTTTCCCGGTGGTGTTGGCTCCACAGCCCCAGCATTCCGAGCTCATCTAGGCAGTGCGCTCACAGACAAAGGCGGAAGCTCCTGCATGCAGGTCCACTGCCATGGAATCAGCACGTCTACCCAGCTGAAGGCCAGCACCCAGGCCTCAGGAACTTTCTATTGGAAAGACTTGCAACCAAGGAGGATCACAAAGAGTCCACTCAACAGTTCTTCTAAATGTATCTTGTAGCCATCATGTTTCTTTTGTCTTAAGAGAAGACACTATACACTCACAGTCAGATTTTTAGAAGAATCTGTTTATCAAGAAAAGCTCGGCTTAGATGTAGCATCTGGTTTAAAGTGAGATTCTGGCTTTTTATCCAAGTTTCCTACTAAGCTGCCCAGGACTTAAGGAGATAAAATGAACTATGGTCACACGTGTGTATTTCAACCACACGTTGAGGAGAAACCACAAACTTTCTGGCTTATTATTCTACTGCAAATAGTGAATAAGTACTCAAAAGAAATTAATAAGGATACTCTAAAGCAGAAGTTCTCCAGGTGTGGGCCCCAGACCAGCAGCCTCACCATCACCTGGAAACTTTTGTTAGAAATGCAAATTTTGGGCTTCCCTGCAGACCTACTGAGCCAGAAACGGTGGGAAGGGGACCCGACAAGTTCTCCAAGTGATTCTAATGCAAGATCGATTTTGAGAACCACCGAGCATGAAGTTTCTGCCCAAGTAAGAAATCTATTCATGGTTAAAGGAATTACAATTTTTTTCACAAACAACCTTAGAAGTGATTTTAATGTAACATTTCAAGTGAAATACCTCTGACATATACTTGGAGTTAGAACATTAATATTCTGCACATTAAATTCTTTAAAATTTAGAACTTCACAGTTTCTCCTCAGAACTCTTACCCATCATTTATATATTTGTCTTAGTTGCACATGCAGCATGGAGAGAAAACAAAAGAAGTTATGAGATGAAAACTGTACAGCACTTTGGAAAAAAATAAAGATGGGAGAGAAAAAGAATGTCTACAGGAAAATGCACCATGTTTCACTAAATCTCATATGCCATTAATGTACACCAATTTATGTACTATTAAGAAAAGAAAAACTCATGATACACTATCAAGACACACTATTTACAAGGCCAATCCCAATTGCAGTGTTAAGCTAGAAAAAAAAGTGACTCTTAAAATCAATGAAATATGGTATACGTAAATGTAAAGGCAATGTGTGTGAAACCAAATGCACGTGGAAAACAAGTATTTTTGAATTATCATGAGCAACAGAGAAGGGCGAACCCCAGAGTTTGGTGTAATTTTATTCTTCTAAGAATGACACTACAGAGGACTTTAAAAATGTGACAGGGAAGAAAAACAGATGACTAAAACTCACTAGACTTTTACAGCAATTTTAAGATACGCTAAAGCTTTCACAAAGTTGGGTCCGTTTTTGAATACTCACCTTCGAAATACAATTTATCCTCGGTTTTCCTTGAGGTTTTAATCCAATTATCTAAGGTGAAGAAATACAGATTACTCGAAACATCACAAATGTATACAACATAACCCTCTCCTCTGTTGCTGGGGACCAGGTGGGAGGGCTGGGATGAACACTGACTCCATATTAAAATCCCAATACATCTGTCTTTTACTTTAATTTTATTTTAGAGGATTAGAACAGACTTTTCAATATAATAATATTACCAATTAGCTATTTTATTACTGTACTGGGACAATTTAGAAGATAAATCAGTTACCAAAGAACTGACCAAAACCCAGTATCACACTCTGCTACCCTTAAAACAAGAAGTGAACAGAAACCTTTAAATTTCATTATTTATATGAACAAATCATTAATGGAAATAAGAAGAACCGCAGAGGCATAATAATAATAAACTGTTCTTCATGAAAATATATTAGGTCACAATCCCTAACATGTGTTTCCATAGGGTTTCCACAGAGCCGTACCATATTTCACATCTATCTGTTCCACAAAACGCAGACACTGGGAAGAATTCCATTTTAAGACGCTCACAGCAACATTCAGCTCTATGTCATGAGGCTACTTCCATGGATGTGATTAATTAAACTAACTCTGTGTGAACGGTAACATATTTCTCCACCTATTTCTGAGAGGATTTTCTGGTGTTTTGAATTTATATGCATTTTACATGTGAATGTCTGTAAACTGTAACTATTTCTCCCAAAAGACAAGCATTGTTGCAACCTAAATAATAGTATCCACAGCAATTAACTGCCCTTGCCCATGTAATGACTGGAACAAATTACACTGGGGGTGAATCCCTGCCACGCCCGGTCTGCACACCTCGTTACTGACCCCTGTGTGCACCTGACCCTTCCTTTCTGTTGCACCCTGCAGGGCCACACCCCTATCGGCAAGTGGAATCTCAGACCCTCACCGTTCACACAGGACATATCACAAAAGAAAGTAAACTCAGAGGCTAGTCCTGTGGGAGAGAGAACTAGAACAACTCCTCTTGGCTTTGTTTCGGGATTGGATTTTCCAGCATGCAGATGCTGTGAAGCTACTTCTAGGAGGCTGGGGTTACACAAGGCAGCCCTGTAAAGTGAAGACATGTAATTCATCTGACAAGATAAATTAGCTCGTTTCACATTACTTATGGCCTTAATTCTTACTAAAGTCTTGCTGAAACACCTGACTAACCATTTACTGAGCGCCTACTACGTGTCAGGCAATGTTGGAGAATGATTTCTAGATTGCTATGGGATCATCAGGAAAAAAAATCACTGGCCTTGCGGGGGGGGAAGGAAGGAGAGGCTGGAGGGGAGCCAGTCCGGGCGCCTCAGGGTCCAGCTGGCTCTCTCCCTACAGGGAAACGCCTTATCTAGCAGTGCCAACATCGGAAGACTCAACTTTTACTTTTATTGGGGATGGCAGTAGCAATGTGCTTATCAATGGTGATTTCAGTGATACGTGGACTCGTGATCTTGAGCAGTCTACACCTGTTTAAGAAACTGCCTTTTTTCTAAGTAAATCACCAGTAATAACCTCACTCTCAAAGGAGACCTCGCAGGCCTCAACAGGATAAGTGCATCAGGACAGAGCTCTGCACTACGACACTTAGACAGCAGCAAGGCACAGGGGCTAAGGATCACTGTCCCTAGCATCTTCCTTTGCACAAGGACCCCATGCCATTATTACTAATGCAGGGAGAACATTAGCTCCTTAATTTGCTAACGGCCATACAATTCAGGCACCTCTTCTGTAAAACAGAGTAAAATGCTGCTACTTTGGCTACAACTGCAACATCCCACTGAGCTCATTCCAATGCCATTTTATTTGCATTTCTACTATTTAATTATTTATATTATTAAACTAGGTTTTGCTACTAAATATTCAGAAGAAGTTAAATAAGCCAAAACTTTATAAAGTTGCCATGGAATTTTAAATTATTTTATGACGTAGGACTCTAAGATGAGCACTGTGCACTAATAAGGCCACGCTTTGGGCATGACAACCAGAACACCTGCTCCTTGAAGCAGGAATCTTCCGTAAACGCACGCAGCTACGTCCAAAAGGGAAAAGCTGAAGCTGTTTTACTCCAATCATTAATCTATGATAAATTTATGAACCAATCTTGTTTTACTCTGTATTAATTTTCCAAAGGTCAATTAATATCACTGCTAGCCTTCTATGTGAGCTACCTGCAAATGAGATAACATCTAATAAATAGTTGCCTACTTCTTAATAGATGATATTAGAAAAAAGCAGTGGCAGAAGTAAAATATGTACATACCCTGTTCATTTTCACAAGAATACAAGGGTTTCCTGTGGAGTAGCCAAACTCGGGGTCCTCCACACCACTGCATCCTTTAAGGGAAACGACAGGAAACTGGCACGCAGTATAAGTCGGCCCCTTCTGTTCACGAAGGGCTCCATCGGGACAGGCTGTGAGATTCTTCTGTTCTTCTAAATCATATGCTAAAAAGGAAATGTGTATGTGTGCAGAGATCAGCCAAAAAAGATCTTTAAGACAATCAGGAATAGATCATCCTTTGATCAACATTCTCCAAAGACAAAAACAGCAATGCTAATTACCAGACAATTTTTTCAGAAAGAATATTAAGTTTGTTCCTTTAACTTTTAACACCTATCTAGTGCTCTTGAGTTTACTGCATTTCAACAGTGATATAAACTAGATTACAGATCATTCTCTTCTGTCACCATCAGGTGGCGTCAGCCACGGCTATGGCATTATCTGCATGCCCTCCATGCTCTCGCCCCGTAGCTCCAACAGTGAGGACCCGAAGAGGCGCTGCTGCTGCTGCTGCCGTGCAGGGCTGACAGCGGAGCAGGAACATCGGCGGTCGAGTCTACGATCCTCACTGCAGGGCCTGGCGATACTCGATACTCGGCGCTCCAGCAGCCCGGGCCGAGGGGACTGCAGCAGAGCCGAGTGATGAGGGGGACATGGGAGTTACTGCCGGCAGAGATGGAGGTGTAACCAGACAGTTGCCAAAGTGATAAAGAGTGAAATGGTTACAACTTGGCGGAGGGGAAGAAAGGAGAGGGAGAAACACACTACGGTTTCCGAGTGTTTGCTCTGCATTGGCCCAGGGTCAGGTTAAATCGGGACAATAGTGAGCACGCCCTCAACAGGTTCACTCACGAGAAAGACACTAGCCAACGGCTAAGACACGGTGGGACAGTGCCTTGGTAAGAGCACTGGTGTGTGGGTGGAACTGGTACCGGAAAAGGGCTGCCTAAAGTGAATTCAACCAAAACAGGAACCAGATTTCAAAGTAAATGCATTTAAAAGGAAGCGTGGATCTTCACCTTGAGAAAAATATTCAGTCAAAATTTTTGGTTTCATTTTATATTCAGCAAAAATTAGGATATCATGGGAACTATGTACTCATTTAAAAGAATGGTTCAGGCATTTTTAGGGGTAAACTTTTTCAACAAAACAGTACCATACAACATTTTTCACTTCCTTTTTGACTTTGGTGGCACAATCACAAAAATCATTTTGCAAGAAATATTCAAGGCCTTCACCAATTTTCCCAAGGGGTTCTACTGCATATACTCTGTTGGTCTAGGCCAGTTCATCAGTGACCATTTCTGTATTACGCCAACTTCCACTTCTACGCAATATCATGGTAAGTACCAAGAATCAGAACACGAATGGTCAGATGATGAAGACCCCCTGTCCAGAGCATCATGGGAATACAGAAAGGTCACCCATCTCAGACAGGGTGACCAAAGAACCCCACACACCTGAGGAAAGACAGAAAAGGAAAAAGACAGGGCAAGATTAACAGAAAAAAAGACCCAAAAGGAAAGACACATCGTGAACAAAACAAACTTTAAATTCTAATTAGTATCCACCATAGGAAAAAAACAGAGAAGATGTATCTTTTAACCAGAGACTATATCTTTTACACACGAGAAAGGTATTCCTAAAAATCAACAATGACAACTGAAAGTCAAAAGAAAAACAGTTGAACATTAAAGAATTAAAGTAAACCTCCCCAGAAAGTACAATAAAGTAAAAAGAGAAAATGAGAAAAAAATAAGAGATCTAAGCTCTAGAAAGAGAAAAGGAAAACGGAGTTGACAAAATTATCAACATAGTAACAAGATAATTTCCCTGAACTGGAGAACCTAAGTCTTCATCCTCAGAAACCCCATCTAGTTCCCAGTCAAGTGACATTTTAGAAACTGAAACTAAGAAACAGAAATTTTAGAACCCATAGGAAACACATTTAAAAACCAAAAACCAACCTTGCAGAGGAGAAAAAGGCAAATACAAAGGAATGAAAATTTTATATACAGCTAAACTATCAACTACAAAAACAGAATTAGGTCATTTTCAGAAATGAAAGGACTCAAAATTTACATTTCATGTATATTTTCTTATAAAGTTACTTGAGAATATACTCCATCAAAACTAGGGAGTTAATTAAGAAAAAAGTCAGAAGCCTAGGGGCTGGCCTGGTGGTGTAGTGGTTAAGTTCACACGCTCAACTTTGGTGCCCGAGGGTTCACAGGTTCAGATCCCAGGCATGGACCTGGCACTGCTTGTCAAGCCACACTGTGGCGGTGTCCCACATAAAAGAGAGGAAGATTGCCACAGATGTCAGCTCAGTGACAATCTTCCTCAAGCAAAAAGAGGAAGATTGGCGAGAGATGTTAGCTCAGAGCCAATCTTCCTCAAAATAAAATTAAACAAACAAATAAATAAAAGAAAAAAGTCAGGAACCAAGAAACAGTGAATCCAACTAAAGAAAGTGATGAAGAGAAGCTTCAAGCCAGCCCTGATGGCCTAGTGGGTAAAGTCAAGCGCTCTCACCACATCGGTGGCCCAGGTTAGTTTCCTGGTCACAAAACCACACCACCCGTCTGTCAGTAGCCATGCTGTGGTGGCAGCTCACACAGAAGAACTAGAAAGATTTACAAGTAGGATATTCAGCCAGGTACTGGGGCTTTGGGAAGGAGGCGAAAAAAGTCTCAAAATGGGAGCTGGGTGGTAAAGGCCTAAGAAGTGACCAGTACAGACTACAGCTGGAGGGAAGAGCTCTAGGAAGGAGTTTCCCACAAAAAAGGGACAAGAGAATACTTCAAACGATAGTATACAAATAAGGGAGTCAGAAGAGTGTGTCTATAAATGAGACTAGGGATAAAAAGGCCACCAATAATGAAACAAAAAATAGTTAATTCAATTACTATTGAACTGAGAAGGGGGTAAAGTCTGAGGCATGAGAGCTAAATCCTCATCTATTGGGGCAGGAAGTAAAGCCAATGTATAAAAGTGCTAAGTCAAGAACCAGCAGAAAAGTATAATATCTAGAGATACAGAAGAAAAACACCATAAGAAAAACTTCAAAAGCACAATGTGATTTCCTATTGAAAATGTATCCAGAATCAGACTATTTCTCACAGCCTCCCTTGCCAAGCTGCCATTCTACTCATCTGGATGACTGTAACAGCCTCCCCACTAGCTCTCCCTACACCCCATAGTCTAAAGAAGGTGGCCCTCAAAAAACATGTTGAATAAATTAACAGGACTGCAGATAGAAAGGAGGAGGGCAGAAAACTACTGTTTTCCTTATAGACTTTTCTTTACTATTTTTTTTTAAAAGATTGGCACCTGAGCTAACATCTGTTGCCAATCTTTTAAATCTTTTTTCTTCTTCTTCTTCTCCCCATAGCCCCCCAGTATCCAGTTGTGTATTCTAGTTGTAGGTCCTTCTGGCTGTGACATGGGATGCTGCCTCATCACGGCCTGATGAGCGGTGCCATGTCCCAGGCTGCCAAAGCGGAACACATGCACTCAACTACTTGGCCACGGACTGGCCCCTTTACTATTTGATTGTTAAACCAAGGATTATACGTTCACAAATCATCTTTAAATTATTTAAATAATAAGTATATATAAACTATTAAGGGAAAGAGCCTTAGGAAGATAGCTAGTAGATGATGTAGGATCAAAAGAGGTTTCTTGGTTTTGTTTTGGCCCTGATTGGCCCTGAACTAACATCTGTGCCAATCGTCCTCTATTTCATGTGGGATGCTGCCACAGTGTGGCTTGATGTGAGTGCTAGGTCTGTGCCCGGGATTGGAACCTGTGAACCTGGGTCCACCGAAGTGGAGCGCACAAACTTAACTACTACACCACCAGGCCAGCCCCCAAACAGGTTTCTGATTGAAGACAGGAGGGAACTGAGAATTTCCACCTGCTGACAGGAAGGATCCAGTAAAGAGAGAGACTACTTCTTTCCTAGGTGGCTGTCAAAGATGGTGGAGGGGCAGGTCCTGGTTCTAGATGGCTGAGGCCTTCTCTGGGGCCACGTGGCAGTCACTGTACCCAAGCAAGGGCTGCTGGACCAGAGGTGGTGGTTGTGCAATGTGAGGGCACCAACATTTCTGGCAATTTCTACAGAAACAAGTTGAAGCACCTGGCTTTCCTCCAAAAGCAGATGGACACAACCCATCCCGTGGCTCCTACCACTTCCGAGGCCCCAGCTGTATCTCTTGGCGAACCATGCGAGGCACACTGCCCCACAGGCACAAGTGAGGTCACACGGCCCAGGACCTCCCCAAGGTACCTGATGGCATCCCACCACCCTACAACAAGAAAGAGCGAATGGTGGCTCCCACTGCCCTCAAGGTTGTATGTCTGAAGCCTGCACGAAAGCCTGCCTCCCTGGGGCACCTGGCTCTTGAGGTGGGCTGGAAGCACCAGGCAGTTACAGCCACTCAGAGGAGAAGAGGAAGGAGGAGGCCAAGATCCATTACCAGAAGAAATAACAGCTCATCAGACCATGGAAACAGGCTGAAGAGAACATGGAGAGGAAAACTGACAAATACAGAGGTCAAGATCCACGGACTCCTGGTCTGAACCCAATAAAATTAAGTGCTAATTCCTCAAAATAAAAAAAAATAAAAAGAGAGGGAGAGCCTAAATATACATGAGAAGGGGTAGTCAATAGCGTGATGTTCCCGAGACAGTGAGAGGGGACGAGCACCAAAGCACAGAGGCACAGGTGGCCTGAGATGAAAGAAGGGCAGCCCCCCATCACAAACAAAATGGCTGTAACCATAGGTTTGTTTACTGGTAACAGGGAAACCAGGGAAGTTCCCATACGAATGCGTTTATTTATATCTTTTGAAGCAGGACACCAGGTTATATGAACTAAGTGAGCTACAGGGGAAAAGGTCAGGGTTTAGAAGTTTGAGGGTGGAAATACTCCCTTCCAAGAACTATCCAGAGAAATTCAGCAGGACTGCTGGGCAGGAGAGCAGGTCCCTTCGAGGGAGGTGATAGGCACTCATGGAGCGAGTCAGTCCTGCTGCAAGTCTTCCTTCAGCAGCACCCAGCTGATGGGGGGGGGGGGGGCAGGTTCCCAGCAGGAGCTTCATCCATTTGCAAGTTTACGACAGAGACTGAGAGGCAAGGGATTTTAGAGTGCTGGCAAGAGTGAAAATGAAATGGAAACCGTGGAAGTAATACGCTTGCTAAGAAGGGAAGTTAGGGGCGAGGGCTTGGATAAGATGAAAGGGTCAGGGAACCGGAAGTCCCGATGAGGTGGAAGAATAGTGAGGGAAAGTCAAACAAGCAAATTAGAGGGACAGAAGGTTGTGCAAGGAAAGGCTCAAACAATGAGTTTGGCAATGGAGGCCTACGCGTTCTCAGGAGCAAGTGCAGGTACAGGTACGTGTGGCTGAGGAAGCAGTGAGGAAGTGATCAAAAACCAGAGGTCAGCACACTGGACGATCATTCCTGGGAATGGTAATACCCCAGAGTTAGGCCAAGCAAAAGAGGAGAAAAGGCTGGGCTAGGATGGTTCTTAGAAAGCATTACAAATTGGTAACTCTGAAAAACTCACAACTGATACATACATTTTTTTAAGCAATAAATACCATTCCTCGCCCCCCACCCTGCCCCTGCCAAGCACTACACTGGATCCAAAAGATCCAAACACCTAGAGGCATCATTTCATATAGTATAGTTTTGCTCTATTAGCCAAATATGTTTCATTTTCATGCAGATACAAATGTTACGTCTCAACGAACTTACTCATGTACTTATTACAGGACAGAAAGAAAAGTCAAATCACGCCCACTAGCCTCTGTCTGCCCAGAAGTTAGAACATTCTCACGATCAACCATAAAATCTACTTACAAGTCCTCTCAGCTGTGTTTAACGGAACAAAAGAAAGGTAAAACATACTCACAGAATGGTGTTTCTAAAAGTCATCCTAATTTGGTCCTGGTTTTTCTAATAACTAAAATCTTTTACCTTACTCTGAGAAAACACACTTACACTTTAGAAATTTGGTGAGATCGTCTACGTATCCTCTATAGGACTCTGGATCAGACACACGGAATGAATAGTCCAACGCAGTCACTGGTTTCGGAAAAACCATAAGCCCTATAAAGAGATAAAAGAAAAAGGAGAAATTAACTGTAGCAAATTCCCTTCTCTCCTTCCTTCTCCTTCCTCATCTCTGAAAGGCAGATCTCAGTAAATTACATGGAAAGTTGTATTCACAGGGATGCCGAAATGATCAGAACTTCCCACTTCTGATTGTGAAGGCACATCCAAAACGAAAGAGAATCCCCAATCTTCAAAATCACCGCATGCATGACCAGTCAGAAACCTCCCCTGAGTATCGACAGTTAATTAGAAGCGCTCGGTTCCCGACTTAAAAAGATGCAAGTTTTACTTCGTACTTTCCAGAATCATTTTTCTAGCAAATATGGTTAGATTTTGCCAATCTGCTATTAACAGAGGGAGAAAAATTATAGCAAATCAAAGTCTAAAAGCACGTTATCATTCAAATTATAACTGTATGGAAACATTCACAAAGTAAGCCTACCTTATTCAATGAAAGAGGCCTAGACAATTTCGACTCTATGGTTAAATATTCTTCCTTCAATAATAAACACTGCTCTATAATAAAATGTGATTTTTCACATACTGCATTTGGAGTATGACCACCAACAATTTCACACCAGGAGTCAACACTCATGTATACAGAACATGTTGTGTGAGTTAGTTAACAGAAACCACTAGCATATTTATCTGTATGAAACATAATCTGGCTTCCAACTTTAATATATGCTTTCCTTGTTTAAAAAGCATTGGATCTAGATTATTAATTCAGCCTTGCATAGAGGCTTAAAAACAATCCTAAAATTCTCAATAGTCTCTAAACCTTTTCCATATCAAAGTTATCAGAGATGATATGCCTTGCATTGAACTTGAAAATAGACAAATATAAGTGTTTTAGTTTTCATTAAAATCGCTGCTCACAGACATCTAATTTTTTTTCAATCAGATCCAGTTTCTTTCAAACCCAAGACCTGCCCATGTTGATCTGCATGGCTCCTGAGTTAAACTAAATCCCATGCTACCCCAATATGATGAAAAAATGTTCCTAAATGGCAGGGCACATCTTATTCTACATGCAGCACAAGACAGCCCCCGATTATACTCCCCATTCAGGCATATCAATACAACAGCTCACTGGGATTAGCCCATATGAGGAGCCCATTCTTCCTTACCACTCTACCCACTGCAAAATCAAGCAATAGCAGGGGCCAGCCCAGTGGCATAGGAATTAAGCATGTGCTCTACTCCAGTGGCCCGGGGTTCACAGGTTTGGATCCCAGGCACAGACCTACACACTGCTCATCAAGCCATGCTGTAGCAGTGTCCCACGTATAAAACAGAGGAAGACTGGCAACAGATGATAACTCAGGGCCAATCTTCCTCATGCAAAGAAAGAGAGAGAGAGAGAAAACAACAATAGTAACCTTATGATTTTTAATAAAAGTATTTAACGTAGGAATAAAGCCTCCAACCATCTGTCTATGTCTGAAATTGTTTAAGGTTTTTTTTTTTTTTTTTAAAGACTGGCATCTGAGCTAACATCTGTTGCCAATCTTCTTTTCTTTTAAATTTCTGTTTCTTCTTCTCCCCAAAGCCCCCCTGGTACCAGCTCCCTGGTACATAGTTGTGTATTTTTAGTTATAGGTCCTTCTGGCTCTGCTATGTGGGATGCCGCCTCAGCATGGCTTCATGAGCGGTGCTAGGTCCCTGCTCAGGATCTGAATTGGTGAAACCCTGGCTGACAAAGGGAGCGTGCAAACGTAACCACTTGGCAACGGGGCCCACACCTGTTTTTAAAGTTTTATAGCGGAAATAAGACATAATATTCTGCAAGTAAAAAAAGTAACAGAATCAAGGCAGCATGGATATTACTGTACGAAAACACCCAACTTTAAAGAAAACCCAACATAAAACATCCAAATTTCTAAACTGAAGCAATTTTAGAGAAAAACATGAATATATCTGTGCTTTTTAAAAAGATTCCATTCCTTTACATGACTAATTTCTAAACGATTCAATTTGCAAAAGCTTTGTATTAAAACCTGAACGTATAAAACTGAATTTCTGATCCGGTCGCTTCCTAGATCTCGCCTAGCAGTGCTCTTGGAGCCCTAGTACCTGCTATTTCATAGCCTGTCTGAAACTCTCACGTAAGAAAACTATGGCAGGAATGAGCATCACGGCTGCACTGCTGACACAATACACTCAATTCCTCCAAATTAAGTCTGGGCTTTCCCCAAAACCGAGAACAGCAATAGAATGTGAATGCTACAATAACTCTCATCTCCTTCCAGTTTATACCACTGAGGCACAAGAGCGTGTGCACACGCGTGTGTGTGCGTGCATGCTTGTAGGGGTGTGGATGGGCAGTATGTGCTTATGCTATATGGATGTACATGTTAATATACATATCAATTTCAGACTAGCATTTATCTTAAGGGTACAAATATATTGTGGAAATGATGTCATTTAAAATTAAAACTAATATGGTCATTTTAAAAGAAAAACCTGAGAAAACACAAGTAGAAAGAAAAGATTACCCATAATCCCTTTAGGAAGAGAAATTCACATTTAACAAACTAATGTATATTCATCTAGTATTATATACATGTGTGTGCATACATGTCTATATATATTTATTTAAACTAATGATAGGATTTTTAAGTACTACAATACACTTGGTAAATAATTTTAAGGAACTCAGTTTAAAATTGTGTACTTAAATACATGGAACACATTTTAATTCTTACGTTATTCATGCAATTATAAACAGAGTTGATTATTTCTGAAATAGATCAGATCATGTCTAATGGTAATAACATCACAAAACTTAGGCAGCAAGGAAAACAATTATCAAGGCAGGCCCCGTGGCCGAGAGGTTAAGTTCGTGCCCTCTGCTTTGGCGGCCCAGGGTTTCGCCGGTTCAGATCCTGGGCCCGGACATGGGACCGCTCATCAGGCCATGCCGAGGTGGCATCCCACATGCCACAACTGGAAGGACCCACAACTAAAAATACACAACTATGTACCAGGGAGCTTTGGGGAGAAAAAGGAAAAATAAAATCTTTTAAAAAAAAAAAAAGAAAGAAAAACAATTATCTTAGAATTAGTCTGGGTAGAAACAATACAGAGCCACAATGAAACAAAAGACGAGGGAAAAATCAGCATGTAGCCAGTCTCTGATACTTGGTCAAACACTAAAAGTTACTCCTGAAGCTTAGACAAATATTAACTGCAAACAAAGGAAAAGCCATTAGAACAAACTGTTCTAAGAAAAACGGTTGGGGAAATTGGTGCAGTTTGGCTGCTGATGCGGCTCCCAAGTCCTCAGGCTTGGCACGCCTGATACCTGGGACTGGATGACTCTTTGTTGCAGGGACTTGTCCTGAGCACTGCAGGATGCTCAGCAACATCCCTGACCTCTCCTCACAGTAGCTCCTCTCCAGTTGTAACCAAAAACGGCTCCAGACACTGCTGAATAGCCCCTGGGGGACATGTCACCGCTGGGTGAGAACCACTGCTCCAGAAAGAAACCCCTGCTCCACCCCCACCTTCCCTGGCCTGCCTCCCACTCTGCCTGCTAGCCAGTCCCACTCCTCCAGGGAGAGCCCTCCCCTCTCTAGCATCTCGACAAGCCGTTCCCATTTCGGGAATTATATACACTGGGGTTCTGCACATTACTGTTATCTGACTTGTACAAAAACTGCCAGCACTGTGAGGACAAGGGCCTTGTCCAATAATGAAGGCAGAGCTGGCATTCAAAGACTGACTGTTTAAAAAGAATATAATCAGGAGGTAGAAAATGATTTAAACAAGTGTTTCAGTTAAGATTTTTCTGTACTAAAGTATATTCTCCAGTGTCCTGAAGATATTTTTTTTCCTTAAGACAATCAATAGAGAAGAATTAAACATACTAAGAATATACTCACTTTATTCTCTATTGACAGATCATTATTTAATACCTTACCACTTCCATACTAAGCAATTAAAACCACAAAGCATGTATTTTACAAGACCAATGCTCTAACTCCAGCTAGAGCTGGCTGAAATATACACTGTATCAGTAAATTACTCAGGGCAAAGTGAAACTGCTACACAACATTCATAAATTCATTAACTGTAACTATATTGGTCAAATTTGTCTTCACTATAATTCTCAATATTCATTTCTGCTGACTCCTGGCAAAGGACTCAAGATTTATCAGTCCAGGTCTTTATATCAGTATGTAAATACTAAAGGTCTTTATATCAGTATGTAAATATTGAAGAAACAGAAATCAAAACTTTCACATTACCTAACCTCAAGGTTTAACGATCTTCTGTCTGCTGTATAAAACAGATTTATGGAAGATAAAGTACAACCCAATTTTGTTAAAGGTCATGATAACTGTGACGTAATTACCTGGACTAGGAATCTGGTCACGGTATTTTGGAACTTCATCGTTCAGAGTCTGAAGCATAGCCCACATTGTGAACGAGAAGAGTGCAGCCAGGAAGCCATAAAAGACTAGGTAGAAGAGCAAGATCAAACCTGTGAAAGAAAAGAAAACTTATGAAATTTGGAGAAACACACATACACTGCACATACGTATGCACATACGTGTGCGGCCAGGTTAAAAAAACAAACCAACTATTGCAAGGCTAGGATTCCAAGCTATGCCATGCACACAGCCAAATATATCCATATTCAGAATGACATGAATTTGCCCAAGCAAGGGATATTTCAGCAGGTAGCACCCACCCATCCGTGATCCCCGAATCCTCTCATACTTTCAAGTACAAGTAGGTTCCATAGATCATACTCTAGTTAAAGGTCAGAGCTTTAAAATTCCAGCACATAGGGGAGTGTTTCCCAAAATGGACTTGATGCCCTCTAGAAAGATAAAAGACGATTTCAGGAGGGACAAAACTCCCATATGCACGTGTTCCTTTAAAAGTGGCAAATAGGAAAGAATAGTATATCAACCTCATATTTCACAGACAGTAATTATTTGGATAATTTTAAGTTTTATAAAGTGAGTTGATTTAAAGAATAGCCAGGAAATGTGCAGAGAAGGCAAACCATGAAGATGGGATTCAATGAATAAAGTTTAGAAAACTCCTCTAGTACAAGGCTCATGCAAAAGTGAGGACAGGACCAGAAACAAGCACCCACTCAAGGGGACTGCCGAAGCCTACTGCTAAGCACAAAGCAGGAGCTGGCCGACCACATGTCAACATCCAGAGCCTAACTTAACCTTTTTTCCCTCACAATCTGGAAACACTAAGATCCATCCCAAGCTAGGATTTATTTTGGGAACATCAAAAATCAATTATTTTTTTCAAATGTCTATATTCAAAGTTCTAACATTAGAAGTGGAAGATTACATATTAGAAATATACTGTTAAAGTCATACTTGTATTTAAATGTTTAAAAATTGATCAAAGAATATTAAACAAATCTCCAGACACAGCAATAGTGAAGAACATTTAATTTCCCAGAGTTGAATCAACATCAGCTTTATTTCCCAGTCTTAAAAAATCTACTTTTCTGTTTGCCTGACTCTATTCCTAGCAGAGTGGCTGGAGCAGGGGTTCCTAACCTGGAATCTATGGACCCCTGCTGCAGTAAGGATTAACTGCAGAGCTTTCAAGACTTCTGCAATAACATATTTCTGAATATATCCCTTTTTATTTTTTACTGGGGAGCGGGCTCTACAATGTTCTTCTGATTCTCAAAAGATCCTACCACCTCAAAACAGATTGCGCCGAAAGCTAGACAACTTTTATTTCTTAATTACGAGCCAGGAAACTATTTGCCCCCTTTTCAAGTAAAGGGGAAATAGATAAAGCAATTTCATTTTAATTTAGTTCAGCATAGCCCCATCCTCCCCCCACCCCAATTACCAGGAGGCCAAAATAGGGAGGAAGAGGACAGAATGAAGACAGGAGGACAGCATGTCACCTTCAGACAGCATCACTTCCCTACCACATACGGCAATTCTGTTGCAGAAAAAGAAAAGAAAGACCAATCTCAAAGAAGTGATCAGTTTACTACAGAGGGAAAGAAACAAGCAAAGACCAAAGGCTCATTTAACGAGATACAGGAGAGAACTGATTCTTTCAGATTCAGACTTTTGTAGGAACTAATGGATAAAATGCTGCACACAGCAGACCAGGGTCGACAAATACATGAACGTAAGGGTGTGGGCTGTGCTCCAGTCAAACTCCACTTACAAAAACAGGTGGACTGGGGCCATAGCAGTTTATCAACCGATGCAGTAAATGTTAAACTGAAGAAATTTGAAACAAAAGTGCTGAGAGTTTAATTATTTAGCTGTGTTTGTAAGTCATCTCAAAATATTATTGGGCCGGCCCCGTGGCGTAGTGGTTGAGTTCGGCATGTTCTGCTTTGGCGGCCAGGGCTCCCAGGTTGGGATCCCAGGTGCAGACCTACACCACTGTCAGCCACACTGTGGCAGCAACCTCCATACCAAGGAGAGGAAGACTGGCACAGTGTGAGCCTAGAGCTGATCTTCCTCAAGCCAAAAACATTTTTTAAAATTCTTATACCATTTTCAAAATTTGACTTTAAATTTCCAGGAAAAATAATGTAAATAGAACTTATAAAAAGTTACAAAGCAAATAAACATATAACAGACATGAACAAGGTGTATCCAAATACACTTTCCAAAGAACCATTACACAATGAAAAAAGTGTCAAAACTCCCTCTAGAGAGCTACACTCATAAAACAGACACACAAATTAATAGCCGTGTCCCAAATGTGATGCCACATACTAGTGGCCATTAAGTCAATTTTTAATGTAGGGAGTATAAAAACAAGTAAATAAGTGATTTCCAGCACTGAAATGAGTTTTTCCTACTTGTATGAGACACTTTTGCCAAAACCCAAATGTAAAAATTAAAGTTAACCTCACTTATAAATATCATATATGAAAGACCACTCACAAGGGTAGCAATATCAGAAGATAAAAACGGATGTTTACTCAAAACAAATACCCGAAAGTTCACTGCTGTCACTGACATTCCTGCATCACCATGTTGCCATCCTAACCACCCAGAAGCACAACCGTCGCTACGGCCACACTTTCCCTCTCAGATCCCAGGGCACAGACAGAGCAACGGCCAGACACCTCCAACCTTCTGCCCTCCTTAACATAGAAACTGACTCTCCTCCTCTCTCTCCAGTTCTGTTCCTTGAGAAGCCCCAGCATGTAGACTCTTTCCCTCCCTCTTGTGTCTTCCTGGTGAGGGGACACGTGGCGGGACAGACGTGGTGAAGGCCGTGCAGCAGGCTGGTTTTCCACACGGGCTCCGCTCCAGTGCCAGCCTGACTGCTCTCCCGCTGTGACCTGGGCAGGGATCCCAATCTACTCCCGCCTGAAGAAAGGGGTAATAGTCGTACCCACCTAATTATCCACATTATAGAAACGAAAATAAAAGTCAAGAGATTTGATGACAAAACTCTTCAGGGGGGAAAAAATGCCAAAAACAAACCAGAAACATTTCTGAAATGACACTGCAACTAAGCTTTAAGGCTAAACTTAAGGTTTAAAGCTTAATCAATTGCATTTTACTCTCAAAAAATGTTTTCACAAATGAGGTTTGATTCATGCGGACTCTATAAAAGAAATTAAGCAGCAAGAAAGCTGACCATGGTTTCACCCAAAGGAGAAATGGGTCCTGTCCAGCCACTATGTTTCAACCTCAACTAGCTGTCTGACAATTCAGTTCCGGCACCAACCACCTGGAGCAGCCGACTCCACTATTAGTGTTAGGGCTCCGTCCTCCACAAGAATGCCCTTACTTCAGATGCCACCCAAACTTCTGACCAACGGGATACCAATCTGGGAGGTTCCCATTGCCCCCTCTGGTTTGATAATCCACTAGAATGACTCAGGACTCAGCAAAGAGCTATACTTAGGATTACAGTTTTGTTATAAAGGATTGTGAAATCTGATAAACAGAAACCTCCCTTAAAATGAAGTTGGCAGGCCAGAAGGGGGAGCTCTCACGCCCCATGACGATGGCAGAACCCAACAGGAAGAAGAAAAACTTTGTCTTCTTAAATAGGAGTTCAGCCAACGAGAGACAGTCACAACTCAGCCAATGAAAAGCACTCTACTTGGAACTCTCAATTCCTCCAATGGACTGTTCACAACGGCCCTCCCCACTTCCTCTTCCCTTCTTTGGAAGCTTCTCCTACCCTTGTTCCTCGGAACTTGCACGTGGCTTGCTATGGCTGCAGATCCTGTAAGGCAATTCTTTGTTGATCCCAAGTAAACTCATTTTGCTGGAGAAATAACTGGCTGTCTATTTGTTTAAGGTCAAGAGGACACACACAGGGTGGGGTCTGGGAGGGAATGCAGTTTCTACGCCCTCTCTGGTGGAATGAAGGCACATCACCCTCCAGCACATCAATGTGGTCCCCACCCTGGAAGCTCCACTAAGCTTCAGTGTCTAGAGTTTTTATTGGGGTTTCATTACACAGGAATGGTGAAATCATTGGCCACATGATTGAGCTCAATGTTGAGCCCTCTAATCACATGAGTGGTCTTTCTGGGGACCAGCCCCCATGGAAGCCATCTAGGGGCCCACCAGGAGTCACTATTAGCATAATAAAGACACTCCTATCACTCAGGAAACTCCAAGGGTTTTTAGAAGCTCTGTGCCAGGAACCTGGGACAAAAACCACCCAAATTCTTTATAACACCAGCACACAATACAGGCACAGGGCAGTCATTAGGCTTCGAGGCCTGGACATACACATCCACTCAGCACACTCCAAGATCCTGTGATCTGACTCCCTAACTCTCACAAACTTCCTAATTACCTGAGGGTACCAAGATACTAGAAAGACTGTGCCTCTCCTCAGAGAACTCTGACTAGAAACTACTTTCCCTTGGTAAATAAATTAGCATTCTTACAGTTTAAAAAATTCAACGCAGAGGCAGGCATAAATTTTTTAAAAACTCAATTTTATATAGACAAGTACAAGCTTAAAATCCTTTGTATATCTGAATTTTTAAAACTTTTTTTTTTTTTTGAGGAGAAGGATGAGCCCTGAGCTAACATCTGCTGCCAATCCTCTTCTTTTTGCTGAGGAAGACTGGCCCTGAGCCTACATCCATGCCCATCTTCCTCCACTTTATATGTGGGACGCCTACTACAGCATGGCTTGCTGAGCAGTGCCATGTCTGCACCCAGGATCTGAACTGGCAAACCCCGGGCCACTGAAGTGGAATGTGCAGACTTAACCACTGTGCCACTGGGCTAGCCCTAAAAGTAACTTTTTATTGAGGTATAATTTACACTACATTCATCTATGAACGGAATTGCTAGGTCATATGGGTAACACCATGTTTAGCCTTTTGGGTGAGTGCCAGATCGTTTTACCAAAGCAGCTGTACCATTCTACATTCCCAGCGGCAGGGTTCCAATTTCTCCACATGCTCATCAACACTTCTTATTGTCTTTTTATACAGCCATCCCAGTGGGTGTGAAGTGGTATCCCACTGTGGGTTTAAGTTGCGTTTCCCTCATGATTAATGAGGACGAGCATCTTTGCATGAGCTTACTGGCCATTGTGGCTTCTTTGGAGAACTGTCTATTCAGATCTTTGGTCCATTTTTAAATTGGGTAGTCTTTTTATTGGAGTTCTAAGAGTTCTTTATATATTATAGATACAAGCCTCTTACCAGACATATGATGTACAATTATTTTCTCCCATTCTGTGGATTATCTTTTCACTTTAATGATAATGTCCTTTAAAGCAGAAACGTTCTTAACCTTGACGAAGTCCAATACATCTATTTCTTCTTTGGTTGCTTGTGCTTTTGGTATCGTATCTAGATACCATTGCCTAATCCACAGTCAGGAAGTCTTCCATCTATGTTTTCCTCTAAGAATTTTATAGTTTTAGCTTTTAAGTTGTCTGTCTTTGATGCATTTTGAGTTGATTTTTGTATGTGGTATGAGAAAGGGGTTCAACTTCACTGTTTTGCATGTGGATATCCAGTTGTCCCAGTACTATTTGTTTAAAAAACCATTTGTTGGGGCCAGCCTGGTGGCGTAGTGGTTAAGTTTGCACACTCTACTTTGGCAGCCCGGAGTTCAGGGTTCAGATCCCCGGTGTGGACCTACACACTGCTCATCAAGCCACGCTGTGGCGGCATCCCACATACAAGATTGAGCAACAATCTTCCTCAAGCAAAAAGAGGATGACAGACAATGGATGTTAGCTCAGGGCAAATCTTCCTCAAGCAAAAAGAATACTGACAACAGATGTTAGCTCAGGGCCAATCTTCCTCACCAAAAAGAATTTTTTAAAGTGCAGTTTATTGTATGTTAATTATACCTCAATAAAGCTGTTCAAAAAATAAAAACTTAGGACAAGCGCTAACTTAGAGAACTGGCCAAATTGAAGAAAAATTCAGTGAGCTAAAAAATCAAGCCAAGGTATTCTGCAATACTGGGCAAGAGGGCAGGTTTGAAAATTGTTGAGACATGGGGGACAGAACCAGAAAATCAACAAATCCAACAGGAATTCCACCAGAAGAGAGAGGAGTGGGAAGAATGCTCAAAGAAGTAACAAATTTTGTGTCTAGATTGAAAAATATTGGAAAATATCCCATACCTGCACACAAACAGGTAAAACTGTAGAACACTAAAAATCAAGAGAAAGTTTCTTAAAGCTTCGAAAAAGATAAAACAGATTTTACCTAAGGCAGAGAAACATGACTGACATGTCTCATCAGTCAAAAGTGAAACAATATATTCAAACTGAGAAAAAATGACTGTAAACCAAATGATCAATCAACCAAGGAAACAAAAGACACTTCCAGACACACAAGCACTCAGAGAATTTACTGCCCTCAAATCCTACCTGAAAAAACTGGTCATCAACACAAAAGACCTGAAGAGCAACAGCAAACAACTGCTAACAACCCAAGTGTCCATAAAGCAAAGAATCAACGAAACATAACGCACAATGGAAAACTATAAACAGTAGTTAAAAAAGGAATGAAAGCTAGCTCAAAAACCCCAAGTGGGAAAAAGTAACCTCAGAACGACACATACCACACGCTTAAAATTAAAACACTCAAAAGAGTTATAGAATTCTATAAATACACGTATATAGAGTGTTTGTTAATGGACCAGAAACTTACAAATAAAACTCATCAACAGTGAGTACCTCTGAATACGGGAGGTGGGGATGGGGATTGGGGTCAAGGATGATCTGAGTTTTAGCTATAGTCTTAATTTCCTGTTTTTTTTTTAGAAAAATTTATTTATATAATATCTGTCTATCTTGGAAAAAAGGACAAAGCTCATTCACTAAATTCCAAAAACATCTAAGACAAAGAGGAAAAATATATAACGTAATGGTGAGCAAAGAAACCAGTAAAACTTACTAGGTAACACCTAGGTAAGTGTTGATTTTAATTTCTCTTCCTTACCAGGTCTGAGGAATAATTTACATACAATAACTTTCATTGATTTCAAGTGTACAATCCCAGGGAGTTTCGACAGTTGCACAACCTGTGAAATCACCACTAAAGATACAGAATATTTCTATCACCTCCAAAAACTTCCTTGTGCCCTATGGCAATCCACACACACCCTTCGCCAGACAGTCAATGATCTCTTTAAGTTACTGTATTAGTTTGTATTTTACATAAAGTTAAAATTTTTAATGGTTAAATTTAATATCAAATTAAAATTGCAAAATTAATATGGCAGGAATAATTTTATAGTAGTCAAATAATAAAAGACATTCTCAAAGTGGGTTAAAATCCACTAAATGCTATTTAAAGAAGGAAACCTAAAATTATAACACATGATGGTTGAAAATAAAGTAGATCTTGGCTAATAAAAAGAAATGTAGATGTGGCCTTATTATTGTAAGCAAACTAAAATTCAAGTCAAAAAGCATTAACAGGGCGAAGCTATTTGTCTTAATAAAAGTAAATAAAAATACATCAAGATACAGCATAAAAGCCACGAACCTTCGTGATGCTAAGTGCCTTAAAATATGTAAAACAAAAGGAGAATTACAAAATTTATCACAATTCAGCCTAGAGATTTTAACATACCTCTTCCAGAAATCCACCGATGAGGTAAACAATAACAAAAAGGTCACTAAGTATTTTTAAAACATAACTAAAGTTACCTAATATCTGTAGAACTTTGTAGTCACCAGAAAATATACTCTTTACAAACTTGGAACATTGCCCCCAAACTGACCATGACTTAAATTACAAAAAACAAAAATAAAAATCTAAAAAAAACCCCCACACCTAAAAAAAGGAGGCCAATCCTGGTGGCCTAGTGGTTAATTTCAGAGGGCTCCACTTTGGCACTGGCATTTGGTTTGGTTGATAGAACCACTCTTCTATCAGTTGCCATGCTGTGACTGTGGCTCACATACAAAATAGAGGGAGATGGGCAACAGACGTTAGCTCAGGGCAAATCTTCCTCAGCAAAAAGAAAAAAAAAATCAAGGCCACATCCTCTGAAATCAAAGTAAATATGTTAGAAACTAAAACAAAAATTTAGCAAATGGACTTCAAAGTAATCCTTGGATTCAAAAGACAACAAAACCTGAAATATTCAAAATTCAAAACAATAATGTAGTCAGAGCAGAACAAAGTAAAATCCACAGCTTTACATGTAGTCACTTAAAAAACAACTAAGACTAACAAAGCTGGGTTTTTAATTCAAGACTAAAATAAATTCAAGGAAAGTAGGAGAGATTTAAGATAAAAGTACAAATTAATGAAAAATGCAAAAAAAATCATTTAATTTGATCAATAAAACCAGTTTATAATTAGTAAATTTGAAAACAGATGTAATATATGATATTTCTAAGAAAATAAACATTTCCCAATCACAGGTTTTTACAGAAAATAAACAGAGCTCTACCCCTAAAAGAGACACCATGTCCCAATGGCTTTAGTTGGTTCTCCCAATTTTCAAGGCATAGACTCCTTTTCTATACATAAACTATCCTTTTCATATGCTCCGTCTAAGTTACCTAAATGGTTTTTACAATGCTAGCACTATCCAGATACCAAAACTGGACAGAGCCCTCACATAAATTTCAGACATTTATTTCACTTTACAACCCTTCCCTGGAGCTTTCATACACTATAGTGTGACCCTGACACATGACTAGATCCAGATCAACACAGTGGCCAAGAAAGGGTCCATATAAAACGGAGCTGTGCATGTAACAAAGCTGGCAATTCACATCAGTGAGGAAATGATGGATTATTCAAATTTTGGGATAAGTGATTAAACAGGCCATAAATGATTGTTAAATTTGCGATAATGTCACTTTAAAACAAGTACAATTTTTAAAATAAGAGAGTTAAGAGACCAAAGAGAGCAAAAAGATGAGCAAGCGACTGTGAAGAAATGGAGACTTAGGAAACACAAAGATCTCTCAGGGCAGTTACCAGACGTATTGCCTGCCCATCACACCCAGCGCAGACCAGCGCCCACCAAATGGACAGAAGTGGGTCAAGAGTGATAATCTCCAATGCTCAGGAAGTCCAAGGGAAACAGGTACTTTCATCTACCGCCAGTGGGAGTATAAATTGGTACAGCTTTTTGGAAGAACAATCTATTAATATAAAAATAAGCATATACTATAAACTGGCGACTCCTTTTCTCAGTATCTACCCTAGATAAATAGTTGCACACATACACTGCAGCAATTTTTAAGAGAAAAACTGGAAACAATCTAAATAGCCCTTAGAAAGAAATATACACATCTTGGATATATATCTCTACATTATGAAATATTATGCAATGATTCAAAGGAACGAGATAAATCTATATATACCAACATGGCAACACAGCAAAGACACTGAGTGCAAAAAAAGGACAAGTTCTAGAACATACATTTTTTCCTGTGACTTATGTATAAGTAGATTACTTATTCCTACATAGTCCATACATACTCACATACACATACACACGTATATATACACATATATAAATGCACTGAAAAAGGACTGGTAGGAAAACAGATAATCATTATTTGTAGGAAAGACTCTGTGATTGGTGGAAGGCGGTCAAGAGAAACATGAATGTATTGGTGTGTTCTTTTTCTCCAACATTCAATTAGGAATATTTACATATACAGAAAGGTTGAAAGAAATGCAAGTGGACATCCATAAACCCACCTAGATTCTAGCTAAAATTCTACTATTACATTTCAGGTTGCAGATGTCAGTACACCTCACCTCTGAACACTTCAGCAGGCATACTAACTAAAATTGAGGCGAAAAAGTTACATTCAGTGAAATACACAAATCTCCAATGTACCTTAGACGGGTTTTGACAAATGCATTCGCCTATATGATTCAAAACCTCTATTTCAAGATAGAGAACATTGTCACTGCCCTGTAAAGTTCTCTCATGCCCCTTCCCAGGCAATCTCCACGCCCACTGTCCCAGAGGCAAACACCATTCTGGGTTTTTGTTGCTTCTTTTAGAACTTCATATAAATGAAATCACACAGTGTGTAGTCTTCTGCTCAGCCTCACTGTGAGATTCATCCGTGTCTTGTGTATCTGTACTTCGTTCTTCTACTGCTGAGAAGTACTCTACTGTGTGGACACACCAGTTTGTTTATCCATTCTCCCGCTGATAGACACCTGGGCTGTTTCCAGTTGAGCTACTACGAATATTCTTGTACAAGTATTTTTTATGGACATATGTTTTCATTTCTCTTAGGTAAACACCTAGGAGTGGAACTGCTGAATCATGGGGTAGGTGTATGTTTACTTCTGTAAGAAACTGCCAGCCCTTTATCCAAAGTGGATATACCACGTGTTACATTGTAAAAAGCATTATAGTTAAGAGAGGTTACCCAGAGAAGAAGCTGAGGATGACGGTGGACTTACTGATTACAGTCCCGTAGTGCATAATGACCATTTGGTCAACGACAGACCCCATATAGGTTGGTGGTCCCATATAGCCTAGGTGTGAATAGGCTGTACCATGTAGGTCTGTCTCAGTACTGCAGGGGAGGAAGAAATTTTCCTGTATGCGTCTACGTCCTTCTGGCTGGTCTAAGAATTAAATTGACATGAGACAGAATGACAGGAGAAAAACAAAAGTTTAATAACATGGATACATGAGAGAAATCCAGGAAAACTGACTAACTTGCCAAAATGGTGGAAGCTCTCCCCTTAAACACCATCCTCAGCTAAAGATAAAAGAAGATGCTGGGGGTGGGAGGAGAGTCAGGGACTTCAAAGGGAAGGAAGGCAGTTCACAGGCAGGTGAAAAGGAGCGAATGTTTGGAAAACAAGTGTGTGTTTGGCCACACAGAAACAGAAGAACAGAGCGGAGCCCAACAAACAGGCTTTTCTAGGTTCCTCCCTGTCTACCACCTAGTTCATGTTATGCTAAGGTGACAGCTCGCTTCCCCCCTCCGAGACAGGTTTATCTGAATCCTTCCAGGGAGTTAAGGGGGAGGGAGTAAGGAAAACTCTGAGTCTTTGTTTCTTAAAAATAATCAGCCTAAAATAATCCTCATGTTAAAGAGGTACACTTTGGGGTGGCAAATTTTGTTCCCCTTCAGTACACTCTGATGTTCGCACAATGACAAAATCCTCTAACGATGCATTTCTCGGAAGGCAGCCTGTTGTTAAGCAACACATGACTGTATCCACATCTGTACTGTAAAAATTCAAACAATGCTGTTACTTTTGTTATATGAAAAGAACGAAGCCGAGAGTTCACATCCCATTTAAGACCAGCTCAGGTTTCTGGGGTCAGCCTACACTGACCACTAACCGTAACTTCTCAAGTGGAGGTCAGCAAACCACAGCAGCTGCCTGTTTTTGTAAATAAAAGATTGAAACAGAGCTGGGCCCAGCAGTTTACATATTGTCCGAAGCTACAAGAGCAGAGTTGAGTAGCTGCAACACACACTATACGGCTGGCAGAGTCTAAAACATTATCTGGTCCTTCAAAGAAAAAGTTTGCCACCTCCAGTTCTAAAGCATTTGTACAGGCCTTGTTTTTCATTCCCAAGTGACATTTGAAACATCTCATGCAACTTTTCTCTTCTAGAGCAAATTAAGACCAAGAGATTGAAAATGAGTAACTAGCCTAGATGGAGACGGCAAACTAGACTTTAGGGCTAGGTTTTGAGTCCTACTCTGGTCATCTTCTCAGAATTTTGGTATGCTTCTCAGATTAAAAATATTATGTAGCCACAGGCTCACTTTGACTGTGATGTCCTATCTGGAAACTTTCAAATGAATGAGAAGTTGAGTGGAACAGAATCATGATGAGCTAAGGGGAGTCATGGCTTTATGTACAAGTATCTCCACAAATAAGACTTTCACAGCACGGAGCTATACCAATTAACCCACAATACCCTCAACTTTAGCCCAAGGAAGAGGTGAATCACAAGCTGAAACTGATTAAATGACAATCTGTTCATCAGAAAAACAGCACATGCTTACTACATGCGAGATGCCATAGGGCTGTAAAGTGCAGAGGTAAATCCTGCTCTGTGAGAACAGCCAGTGAGTAGGAGCAACACACACAGACTATAATCCAGGACGCAAAGGTGCAGGTGTCACAGGAGATAAATGTGGCATTACTTTCCCCTAGGCATATCAGAGAAGGCTTACAGCAGAGCTGGGCACTCAAGCTAGGTCTGTGGAGGAGGGAAGAATTTATAATGCAGAGAATGAAGGGCAGAGGGAGGGAATGAGCAGGGCATTCCAAACCAGGGAGCCTCAGATACACTGATTTGGCTACAACATGTGGTGTATGGGGAGTAAAGTGGGAAATGACAGGTTTTAAGGTTGGAAACTTAGTTCTAAGCTGATATGTAATAATCCTGGAATGCCAGGCTGTCTGGAACTTATTTAAACCTTCTGAAAGCAATGGGGATCCAAATACAGTTTTAGGGTATGGTGAGTAGCATGATCAAAGCTGCAGCCTTAGAAATAATCTGATAGGAGTGAGGTCACACTGGTTTGGGTCACAAGGATTCCAACTGATTCCTTGGATCTTTCTGCCACAGCATGGCCACTGACCAGCAGTGTAGGTCAGCACCCAGGAACCGAACCCGGGCCACCAAAGTGGAGCACGCCAAACTTAACCAGTAGGCCACCAAGGCCGGCCTGACACTATACTTTTTTTAAAGGAGTAGATAAAAGTTGGAAAGCCAGTGGTCTATTTGAAATTGGAGCAACTTTGAAAAAAAAAACCTCTTCATCTGATGCTTTAAGTTTTGTAATCAGAGAATTTATAAGAAAAGACATTACCAGGAGCCGGCGCCCTGGCCTAGTGGTTAAATTTGGTGCCTTCCACTTCAGCGGGCTGGGTTTGCATCTTCAGATTCCAGGTGCAGAGCTACACGACTCGTCAGTCAAGCTGTGGTGGCTACCCACATACAGAATAGTGGAAGACTGGCATGGATGTTAGCTCAGGGCTAATCTTCCTCAAGCAAAAAGAAGAAGATTGGCAACAGATGTTAGCTCACAGCACATCTTCTTCAGCAAAAAAAGGAAAGAAAAGGCACTACCAGATCCTCATATAGTGGGGACAGGGTTGGTCGGAATGTTAAGGGCTACGAAATTTGAAATGAGTGGTTAGCATTATGAAGCTGGGAAAAATGAGCACCCTGGGCTGCCTCTGAATGTGTGCTTTCACACGATATGGGGGGGCGGGTACGGGAGTGGTGAGTAGGTCAGAAAAAGTTCACTCCCAAATTAACAGCAGTAGTGATAATCAGGGTGTGGGTCACAGATTCAAGAGATGTTTGGAAATAGAATTGGCAACAGGTGGCCAGGTTTAGAGCCCAGATGACAAAATGATGGTGACACTGTTTTCAAAAACTGCAAATATAGGAGCAACTGAGAACTTCAGTGGTGGAGGGGGTGAGTGTGCTGTTTACCAGGTGACACCTAAGATACTAGAGTTAGAGAGCTCATTAAGACAGCTAAGCCTCACTCTCCCAGATTTATGGGATATGCAGGAAGCAAGTGGAATCTGAGAGAGATGTTAACCGAGAAGCAAAATTCGTGAGTGATCTCTGCAGTTCTTTTATGAGATTGCCAGAATGAAGATGAAGACAAAACAAGGCCACCCAGCACCTGGGAAACACACATTCAGGAAACAAGACAAGGGCAGACAGGAAGGGACCAGGAAATGACTGGAGCTGTATGGAGCCAGTGTCCGGGTATAAAGGGCCACTTTTTTTTTTTTTTTTAAGATTTTATTTTT
Organism: Equus przewalskii; assembly: GCF_037783145.1. Taxonomy (NCBI): domain Eukaryota; kingdom Metazoa; phylum Chordata; class Mammalia; order Perissodactyla; family Equidae; genus Equus; species Equus przewalskii. The sequence continues at coordinate 77,595,701 of NC_091845.1, read as the reverse complement.
CCTTTTTCTCCCTAAAGCCCCTCAGTACATAGCTGTGTATTTTTAGTTATGGGTCCTTCTAGTTGTGGCATGTGGGATGCTGCTTCAGCATGGGTTGATGAGCAGTGTCATGCCCGCGCCCAGGATCCGAACCAGTGAAACCCTGGGCCGCCAAAGTGGAGTGTGCAAACTTAACCACTTGGCCACGGGGCCGGCCCCTGAAGGGCCACCTTTTATGGGCCAGAAACTGCCAGGAGAAAAGTACCTTACGCCTTGGATGAGGGTCAGTTCCAAAGCCAGACCCTAACACGGCATTAGCAAAGCACTAGGTGGAAGTCACAAGTAAGTGCCAGCTCCACAAAGGACTCAGCAACACCGTTTAGACAGGAGACGTGGGAGGCTGTTAAGTTAGAGAATTCTTTTCAGAAATATTATTAGTGGGCCAGCCCGGCACAGTGGTTAAGTTTGCACATTCCACTTTGGTGGCTCGGGTTTGCTGGTTCGGATCCCGGGTACAGACCTTGTCAAGCCACGCTGTGGCAGGTGTCCCACATATAAAGTAGAGGAAGATGGGCACGGATGTTAGCTCAGGGCCAGTTTTCCTCAGCAAAAAAGAGGAGGACTGGCAGCAGATGTCAGCTCAGGGCTAATCTTTCTCAAAAAAAAGAAAAAAGAAATATTATTAGTAACAGCACCCTGTTGGGGAGAGGACAACACGGTTAAACATACTCTCACTAAATGTGAAAGCAGGTAGGTTAAAAAAAAAAACGGCCTTTCTGAGGGTCTCCTAAGAGCAGTCTAAGAAGCTGAACAGAGCAGGAAGCAAGAGACTTGGATAACAACCCTGTTCTGTTATCCTCATCAGATGCACAACCCAGGCGTGTCACAAACTCAGCTGAGTCTCCAATGAGAAAGCTAAGCGGAAGCTTCTTCCCAACACTCAACTTCTATGAAAATGCAAAGTACTGCAGGAAAAAGAGGAAAAAAAAACAGAAAAAGGAAAATACCCAAATACTGGAGGAATCGTTACACTATGATACACCAATACCATCAAAGACATTAAAAACAATGTTGCAGAAGACTAATTAAATGGGAACATTTCGTAATACCGCTCGTTCATTCAACCAATTTTTATTACGTTCCTACTAAGTGCGAGGCATCAGGCTAGGTGTTAGGGAATCAAAGATGAGTGAGACGTTAATCAGAAGTTTACAGTCTGGTAAACAGCCAACAAGCACACTACATAAGGTCATAAATGTTACCATAAAAAAGGTATTGTGAGTCACATAGCAGCACTTGACCTGGTCTTAAGGCAAAGAGGGATTCAAAGATATTTGCCAGAGATCAGTATCAAAGCAGACACCTGAGTAGCCAGGCAAAGGCGAAGGAAGAAGGCCCAGAAGGGGCAGGAGAGAACCATGTGGAACAGTAGAGAGATGAGAGGGGAGAGAGAGAAACCAGCGAGATGACAGTTTGTATGTCATGCTAAGGAGCCCCTGAGGACAACGGAGGTTTCGAAGAACAGGTGCCTATGAAACATCCAACTGAAGATTTCTGACAGGTAGTTGATGGTAAGAACATAAAAAAGCCATACGGACTAGAGATGCAGATTCGAGAGTCCCAACAGAGAGAGTAACTAACACCACCAGAACACAGAAATTCTAGCGGAAAGTGTGGACAATCCCCACAGAGGGGACAGAAAGGGCCAGAGATACCCCAACACATCAACCTCTAAGTAGGGGGCAGAGGAATAAAAACCATTCCCTTTAAACATTAAATGCTAAAACTAGGTATCAGTGTATTTTTAAATTTACTTATACATTTCCTAAAAATTTATTTATTTCCATATAGGAGAAATACTATGAAAATGTTAACAGTAGTTCTTCTAAGTAGTTAAAGACTACAGGTGATTTTACTTCAAAATCAATGTAATGAATGCATAATTAGAAGTAATTTACCTTTCAAAATTAAATGGTTTTTTCCTCCCATCACATAATCAGTGTTAAATGAGTGGGTCTTAATCAAACACGACAAATCATGGAAAAGTAGTTACTAAAGATAGGAGGGCTTTTTAACTTCTCTTAATACAACTAATTTAATTCTACAGATATAAATTCAAAAGTCAATTTCAAAGAAATCAAATTATTTCGGGGGTGGGGGGAGGCTGCGCTTTAACAATAGTCAAGCACACACTCCGGTAATTACAATGGCGTCTGGAACACAAGACATACACTTACCCCTTTCCCTCCCTTCCACTACCAGTCCAGAAGTGCTGTCTCCCGCTGGGTGATGGCTCAGTAGGCCTCTGCTGCTGCCGCCGCCACACCCACCACTGACCTTCCTTTGCAGCCTGCACACAGGGTAAGGCAAGTCCTGTTACTTTGCCAACGATGCATATTTCTGCAAAGTTTCTTTAACATGTCACACTCCACAGGACAAAGAACAACACCTTACAAAACTATGTGATACCGGGAAAATAAGCACACTTGCCTTCTCCCCTACAGTCAGACACCCAAGATGGGATGGAGTCTGATCTCCAAAGCAGAGCCTTTACTGAGGCATGACCCAGAACGGGAGCAGGTGACTGAGAAAATGGCACTTCAAGGACCTATAATAAAAGAAAAGGCACATGAACAAAATATAGGTATCAATCGTTTTGGTCCAGAATCCTGACTATGTTTGGAAATCTCTAACTCGAGTTTTAAGATAATACTAATATAAAGCACCTACTGACAGATAACCTTAAGACAATGAACTCCAAAGAAGCCCATAAGCAGATGCCATTAAATGACATCACGTCATGGCATAGTTTAAAAAAAAAAAAGGCTCTGCCTTGGAGAGTCTGAAGGCCAAGGAGTCTATCGCTAACCGAGTGACTGAATTCTGACAAATCAGATTTGTGGGTTCAATTTTCTCAACTACGAAATGGCATAGGGCTAGATTTAGCAGCTTTCAAGCTTTTTCTGACTGTGAACCACAGTAAGAAATACATTTTACCTCAGGGTATCTGTATATACAAAACACAGAAAAGTTTCAAGAAACAACGTTTTTCCTTAGAATAAATTTATTAGGAAGAATAAACTCTGATATTTCTGCTATTCTATTTCATTATTTAAAAAATGTTAATTGAAACACACAGTCTACTACTTACAGTTTAGATAACGTTAGATGATCTCTAAGCTTCCCTCTTTCACTCTCATTGTATTGAATGCATTTAGGTTTAATATTTGCAACATCAGCCGCAAGGTGCTACAGTTTCTTTGTCCTGTGTTTCCACTTATTCCTAATGTGTCGTACTGTTCTGCTTGAGAAACCAGCTCTAGGAACACTGTGATCACCTGCATGGTATGCTTTAGAAGGCTGTTGTGAAAATCCAATGAGGTGATTATACGCGTGTAAGCATTCTGCAACTGCTGTAACCAAGTGTAAGATATCAGCCAAATATACAAGAAGCTCCTCCAAACCTTTATATAGTTGTTTCAAACAAGGCAAAGTGATGTAACATGCAGTATTTCCACTTTACCCCAAATATGAATGGCAAAATTGCTTTTTAAATGTGTGCTTTTAATGTATCTAAGGCACTTGGAGAGAAACCTCAGATTAAATGGGACAAATGTACTAAAGACCTGAAGGTAAAAAGTAAAATCAGGAAACATCTTAAATGAATGTCTTCTAAAACCCCCGAGCTAGGGAAGGACCTTCTCTCCACAGCAGCAGACATAGCAACTTTTCCAAGGCCAAAAAAAGATGTAATCCCCTCACCACCACCACCTCCTCCATTAAATTCAAAAGCAACCAGAAAAAAACTTCCCACAAATGAGTTTTCTTTAAAAAAAAAAAAAAAGTAACATTTTCAAAACATAAAAGGTACATATACCATACATGACCTAGAAATTCCACCTGTAGAAACCTATCTCAAGGAAATAAATTTGCAAAAATGTACATGTAAGGGGGAATGGAATGGGAAGAGGACGGACCAGTACATATAATAATACACTGGTTAAAAAAATGAGGAGTTACTCATATTTCCCTATCTCCCACGCATACATGCGTACACATGTTAATAAATTTGTCCAAAAAAACTCACAGTACACCTAACTAGGCAATGGAACACTAGTCAGCTGTTAAAAGTGGCGATACAGATGTTTGTTTATTAACACGGGAAGATGCCCACAACATCCTCAAAATATTATAAAACAACACTAACTGTATGGTCTCTTTTTGTTAAAAAAAAAAAAAATTAATGTTATATACATTTCTTAAGTCTGCCCAGAGACATACAGAAATATTAACAGTAGGTATCTCCGAGGTGATGCAATCAGGCAGCTAGCCCACATAGTGCCTCTGAGAATCAGAACCAGACAAGCCTCCTCCAGGCAGGCCCCCATGCTCCAGGGTACACAGCCTGGTGGGCTGAGTAGGATTTCCGCCTCCACCCATCACTCCCCCACATATCCTTGGAGGGATGCTCTTACGTTGGAAGAGGATTATGCGTAATTTTCACCTATTTATGCCATTCTGCACTGGCTTACCACTGTTACAAGAGGCATAGAAATTTACTATCCGTTGATAAGACTAACACTTATTTTCCATTTTGAAAAAAGGTCTTGCCTTAATCCTTCTAAGACTACTCCCAACTTTACTTGTGCTACTACTGCCCTTATACAATGCCTTAAACTTTGATAATTTGTGCACGTGTTCTCTATTTAAACGCATATACCAAACAAAATCTCTACCCCAACATCATATTACACAACGTTAGATAGAAAGCACTGCCTGCAGTAAGAAAAGTCCTTCCTACACAAAGTGAAGATCTTATCGGGAAATGAGAAGGCACTGAGGAAAGTAACCTACAGAAGTTAGTTCCTCTCCAGCACTCAAAAAATCCTCCAGCAAAAAGTTAGTACACTCCAGAAACAATAACAATTGTTCACCATTTTCCCCCAGTTAACTCCGGATGCAAGATTTATTTCCTCACCACACTAGTGGTTCCCATAAGACAGCCATTTCAATAAAAATCGTGAGTGATTACTATGCAGTTAGGCAAAGCATCTGTAAAATAATACAGCCGCTGGACTAGGATTAAAGGACAACTGGGTTCTTTTCCTGGCTCTGTGGAATATGTAATTTTACACAAAGCAAAAATCACCACCTCTCTGAGTCTCATTTTTCTCATCTTTGAAGAGGGGGTTGGACTCACAAAACCCCCAAGGCCCCTTCCAGCTCGTGACGGGACTCAAGCCGCCTTGCCCTGCCGGAGGAGCCGATCTCAGTCAGCAGCAACAGTTTATTTTCTGAGTCACAGCCAATTTACTCTCTCCATGCTTCTCTCAAAAATGTGCCCAAATAGTTCCCGACTCTAGACGTTTATTCTCACTCAGAAGAAAAGATGTATCAAGACCCACTAACAAAATATGTTTCAAAAGGCCAAGGGAAAACAAAATTAGTTTACTCAAGTATAAAGGCAAAAAAACCCCCAAAACAGCAGTAGTCCCTATTCAGAGATTAAAATAATTTTTCGGAAAAAGGAGGCATTCTAAAGCAGCAGCTCTATACGGGTGGATGGTTTGAATATTTCTTTTAAAACAAAGAACTCATGCAGAGAAAAACTGCTAACATCCACAACCATCACACGTTTTGAAAGCACAGGAAAAAAACTGTGTCATTCAAAGGGGATTTACTTTCCCGAAAAGCGGCATATTTGCAAGGAAGAAAACGTCTGTAATTAAAAAGGAATTAGGGAGGAACGAACCTTTTCAGCGGTCTTGCCAGGGTCCCAATTCCAGCGCCCGGCAGTGGCCCGGCCCGCGAGCCCCTCCCGCCGCACATCGGGCGGCCCCCACGCGGAACCCTCCCTCGCCCTTCCGACCGGCCGCGGCCGCAGCGTGGTCGGGTCACAAGATAGCGGCGGGAGTGGAAATTTCCTCTCCGCGCGCCGAGCAGCGGCCGGCTCTCGGGGCCGCCGGCGCCGCCGCCAGGGCCTCTCGCGCTCCGACAAAGGAGGCCGGGCGCGCGGCCCCGCACGCTCGCTCGGGCTCGGCTCCGGGCAGGGGTCCCCGGCTTCCGGCGCCGCTCGGGGCGGGAGGCCCGGGCAGCACGTGAGCCCGCTCCGGGCCCGGAGGAAGGAACCCGCCCGCCCCGCGAAAAATGAATGGGGCCGCGCGGCTCCGCCGCCGCCGCCGCCGCCGCCCGGGGAGTGCGGAGGCCGGGGGCGCACCTCGCGGCCGCGTCCCCTCCCCGGCCCGCCGCCCGCTCACCCCAGCTCTTCGTGGTGCGCCCCAGAAACTCCCGGGTGGTCGGGTTGTAGAGGAAGAGCTTCCACTCGGCCATGCACTGGTTGAAGGACTTCTTCTCTTTCTTCGTCATGGTGTCCGCGCCGATAGCGAGCGGAGCGGCGGCCGCGGGGTGGAGGCGGCGAGGGGCGCGGAGACGCGTCCCGGCTCTGGCGGCGCAGCCCGGCGGCGGAAGGCGGCACGGCCGAGGACACCTCCGCGCTGCCCTGCGCGCTGGAGCCGACTGCGCCGCGCCGCGCCGGGCGACCGCTCGGGCCGCGGGAGCCTGACGTCTCCGCCCACCGCAGCCAATCCCCGCGCCGCTCGGCCCGCGCCGCCGCCGCCGCCGCCGCCGCCGCCGCGACCGCCTCCCCCTCGCGGCCCGGCGCAGCCCGGTCAGCGAGGACGCCCCGCCCCCGGCCCCGCCCCGCCCCGCTCGGCGCTGCCTGGGCCCCGGCCGCGCGAAGCAAAAGCCACACCTAGCAGCTTAAAAATTCTCGAGGGCTCACGGAGGAGCACGTTTATGATAAGAAGCGAAAGGTGGGCGGCCCCGCCCGGCAGGTTCCCGGGAGGAGGACTCTCGGGAGATGCTGCGGGCGGCCGGGCCGGCGCCCCACTGCGGCTCCTTGCGGGCGGCGGCGCGGGACGAGGAGAGCACGGAAACGACTCGGCTCTGCCCAAGGCGTCTGCGCCCGGGAGGAGCCCTATCCTCCCTGTCCCCATCCTCCCTCCCAGACCATCTCCAGGCGTGGTCCTTTGGGCTCTATGACGTAACGAGAAGATCGTCTGCTGTATATACCAGCTTCTTACGTACTGCTGCTCAGAGGCTGTCCTCGCTTGCCTCTTGACGGATTCAACCAGGAGTTTGGGGTCAATGGGCATTTCATTTTAAATATGCCAGTAATTAAATGGAGTGTAGTTTTCCTCCAGGTTTAGTAGAAACTGTCAATGAAATCAATATACATGCTTTCCTGAGGTTCCTGTCAATGAAAAGATCCTCTTCTTTTTCTTACTCAAACTCTGATCTACAGGAAATCGGTTCTTCGTTTAGTGTTGCTGCCTAAATAATGTCCCCGGCTTTCTCTCTATTCCGCTGCAGTGGATGCTGCCCTTGATCGAGCTGAGGGCGCAGTCAACGTTTTCCTACACGAGATGGAGCTGAAGTGCCCTGCGGCTGTGCGACAGCAGGAAAAGACGTCAATAGGAGTTTGGGCAGAAGGTGCATTTTTTTAGAAAAAAGAAATGGAGCACTGCCTCTGTTTTATTAGCCAATAAAAAATATGAATAAAGAAATGTAGCATACATCTTATTGTTTGGAATGATGACTTTTAATCCATCAGGAAGTTTAAATACAGCCTGCAAATGCTTTAAAGGAGTTAAATGGATAACGAAATTCTGGCATGTCTCTTGTTTCCTCTCTGCTTATCAAAACAAGGAATTGTGAATTACGTCTCCCGCAAGTGGAAAAGAGGAGAATATGTTATTACAAAGTGATTTTTCCCCCTGTGCTTAGGAAAGCTAAATTTATAATTATGACCTTGGGAATGATAACCAAAATCCAGTTACTTTTTTGAGCCAATGACATCAAAAGATTTGTAGAAGCATTTTGTAAAATTTGGCATGAAATTAGTATTAGAAATAGCAAAACATTGTGCATGCAGACTAGAATACACTTCTTTTGTTCATAAGCAAGGTTGAAACAGAACTTAGGAATGGAAGGAGTTAACTATCTTTATCTCATTAAGAATCTGACTACAAATCAGAGGAGAGCTAAAATATTGGTGGAGTCAATAATGGGCTTTTTAGTTTAGATAAGAGGAAAGAGAGAGAGTCTCTTTGAAATAAAATATAAACCCATCTGCTTTATTGTGTGTGTGTGTGTGCTAGTAACAAGCACACTTTGAGAAATAATTACTTGGGACACACAAAGAAAATATGGTTAACAAGAACATTATGAAATAATGTTCCAAAGATATTGAATGCTGTCAGAGATTTGTAGTGTGTGTATTTTTAGTGGTCATTAATGTGACTTTCATAGATAGTGCTTTGTGGTTTTCCAAATAAGGATTTAAATACAAATATAATTCAGTAAGTAGTTTCATAAACCCATGCCTAGTTCAGAATAGTGACTAGATCCAACAGATTTCAGTTTGGATAAAGTTTTACATTCTACTCCAAAACATGGAACCTATTTGTTTCTCTGATAGGTGATACTTGAACAGTACCTGGAAGAGAAAACACTGAGCGTATTGGGGAATGTTGGCCTATCAAGTATGAGTAGATGAAATATCACATCTAATCACAGCTTTATTCTCTGCAGGTTTATTTCACTATACGTAAGGCTCCCTTTTAAAAGAGAAGTTATTTTGCCAGATAAAATACAGGATGCCCACTTCAATTTGAATTTCAGATAGGCGATGGATAATTTTTTAATATAAGTATATTCCAGTAATATTTGGGACATACTTAGACTAAAAATATTATTCTTGCCTATCTGAAATTCAAACTTAACTGGATATCCTGTATTTTTGTTTGCTAAATCTAGCTACACTGCATGTAGAGAATACCCATGAATTCCATAGTAGTAATGACAACGATCATTTATACATTCTCAAGTCCTAGGCCCTCTGCTGCTAGTTTAGTGTAATTTATTTCTTCATCTTCACAAACACCCTAAGAAGGAGGTATTGTTTCCCTAATTTTGTAAATGAGGAAACTGAGGTTTAGAGAAATTAAGTAACTCACCCATGGTCAAAAAACTATCCAACAGCACACGGATTCAAATGCCGGTCTCCTGCGCCACCCAGTACTGCCTGTGCAGCGAAGGATGGCAGCACTCTGGGGAGATTTCCCAAAGCTGAAAGAGGCAGAATGAGAGAAACAGTGGTGGACCACTGGTTGAGCATACTCTCCAATCAGTAGAATCCATTTTCTACTTTCTATGGGCATAAACAAGATATTTTAGCTCTTAATTTGCTGAAACTCTTAGTTTATTCCTGAATTTTCAAGTCATGTGTACAGAAAAAGTATTTCAGTTCCTATAGCAGCATCTCATTTATAACTTGTTGTGATAACTGATGTGACTATGGTACTGGGTCATGGAAAGGCCATTATTTGTCCCTCAGAGAATAGATATTAAGATTCCTTGGAAATAGTCCTTCCCCGCAGGCAGCAGCTGCAATTGTGTCGGGATTTTATTGTATCTGAGAAACACAGTCATGAATGCATACTCATCTTCACTGAAAATGTCCTTTTCCACACACTGGTTTTAATACTGAATGCTTTTCCTAATCCTTTAACAAACAGCATCTCTACATTCTTTGCAGGTTAAAGAGCAGATGCTTATATTAGTGACCATCTTAAATTAAATGAACCAGTGTTTTTTCTGTTGTTAAAATTTTTAATACCATCATCCACTGTGTTAGGTGCCTTATGAAAAAGTATATGAATAGGATCTAACAGGATAACTTACTAAATGAAAAATAAATTCAAATGAACCCAGTGTGAAAGATTATTGAATTAATAATTCAGTTATAAAAATTTACAGGAGCGGGTGGAGGCATAGGTGAAACAAGAATGGCAGAATGTTGATATTCATTGAAGCTTGGCGATGGGTGCATGGGGTCCATTATACTTTGTTTACTTTGTATATCTTTGAAATTTTTTATAGTAGAACATTTTTAAAAATTGGGGGCAAAGGATAGGCAATTTTCCTGACGCACATTTTTCAAGTTCACTTAGTTGAAAAATAACCGAAAGAAGATATAGAGCCAGCTGTGATGGTCTAGTGGTTAAAGTTTGGCGCTCTCCCTGCTTTGGCGGCCTGGGTTCACTTCCTAGTCACAGAATCACACCACCCATCTGTCAGTAGCCATGCTGTGGCGGTGGCTCACACAGAAGAACTAGAAGGACTTACAACTTGGATATACAACCATGCACTGGGGCTTTGGGGAGGAAAAAAAGGGGAAGATTGGTAACAGATGTTAGCTCAGGGTGAATCTTTCCCTGCAAAAAAAAAAAAAAGAAAAAGTTTAAAAAAGAAAAAAAAGAAGATATAGACTTAGGATTTTCAAAAAAACTATTAAAAAAGAAAAAAGCTGACCTCATAGGAAATGAATAATCCTAGGAACCTAAGAGAATTTTTTTAATTCTAATTAGCGATCAGGAAAATTTGAGAAGCTATTTTAGCCATAAAACAAGAACAAGTTGAGATTTTATATATGTATATATATATATATGTATATATACATATACACACACATATATATGATTTTGTATATATGTAATCAGAGACAAAAACGAATTATGGGAAATTAAAAATATAATTCCAAAAATAAAAAAATCAACATAAGGGCTGAAAGAAAAGGCCAGTGGAATCTCCCAAAGTGTAAAGCAAAAAAACAAAGGAAAAAAATATTTTTAGGGCCTGGCCTAGTGGTTACATTGGCATGCTCCACTTTGGCAGCCTGGGTTTGGTTCCCACGTTCGGACCTGCACCACTTGTCTGTCAGTGGCCATGCTATGGTGGTGGCTCACATACAAAAAGAGGAAGATTGGCAGCAGATGTTGGCTCAGGACAAATCTCCCTCAGCAAAAAAAAAAAAAAAAAGAAAGAAAGAAAGAAATATTTTTAAAAGTCCAACGACTATATTGGGTCAATCCAGGAGGGACAATATTCAACTAATAGTTGCAGAAGGAAAAAAGAGAAAGCAGGGGAGAAAACAATGAGAGAAATAATAGGAGATTTCCTAGAGTTAAGGAAAGATAGGAGTCTTCAGACTCAAAGAACATACTGAGCGCCAAGCAAAATAAACAAAAATGTCTCACACTTACCCATGACCTTGTGATTTTATAGTACATTAAATACTAAGAGAAGATCCTGAAAGCTTCCAGAGAACAAACAGGTCAGCTACAATGGAATGAAAATCCGATTGGCAGCAGTCTTCTCATCAACAACACTCAGGGCCAGAAGAAAGTGGAGCACTGCCCTCAGAGTTCTGAGGCTCTGAAACCAAACCCAGCCAAGCTCTCACTCAGCTGTGAGGGTACAATGCAGATGTTTAGACATGTAAGAACTCAGAAAGTCTGCCTCTTAAAATCCTTTCTTAATAAATCAATTAAGGACGGACCAGTAAAAAGAAAAAGAATCCAAGAAAGAGAAAAACCTGGGATCTAAGAAACACTAGTCCTAACCCTGGCGGGCAGTGAAGGGAAGGCGTAGAATGACAGCTGGACAGCAGGGCGAGAAAGCAACTGTTTCAAAGGGAAAAGAATGTCTTCAGGCAGAAAGTAGATTCCATGCCTCAGAGACTGGGATTAAGAGCCTGGATAAATTTAGTCATATGGTGAAGCCATATGCTTTTTTTGTTAAGAAGGAAAATAGAAAGCAATTAAAAACAGCCCAAAACTGTGTTCCAAATATGAAGCAAACTAAAATGTGGTATTATTTTGAGCAATTAATGAAGTGTTTGAAAATGTAATTGTTTGATCTTGAAGTTGGGAACATCCGTTCTATTGGCACAAGGCTGGAGATACAGCTTTACCTTTCCTATTCCAACTGATGCATTTTGTTCTACAGGGAGTGCTATTTACATAATCAAAATAACATAATTGCAACTTTCAATACTAGAGTTAACTGAATGACCATTCATAGAACAAAATTGAATGTTATAGGCTGACGATATAAAGTAATGGTGCAGTTGACAGAAGTCAAGAGGTCTATGGAAGAGAGAGAGAGTTGGAGAAAGAAAGTTGAAGGGAAAGGCAGAAGTGTTCCTCTTCTTACATGGTGAGGGGATAGGGAGGTAAGAGAGAGGGCTAAAGAGTTTAAAGATGTTGGAGCTGGAAATGGGGGTTTAAGTATGCTCTTTAAAGTTATAAATATAATTAGTAGAAAAACAAAGTAAATACTAAATAATACTATGTATTATTAATATTAAAATAATACTTTAACAAAATATGAAATAGAAGATGAAGTGAGACATAGGACATAAATAGCTCGTTGATCATCTTCATTGGCAAGGTGTTCTTAGTGTTTAATGCTGACAAATAAAAAAATAGGTATAGGGGCCGGCCCAGTGGCAAGCAATTAAGTTCGTGTGCTCCACTTTGGCAGCCCGGGGTTCGATATTTCAGGTCCCAGGCACGGACCTACATACCGCTTATCAAGCCATGCTGTGGCAGCATTCCACATATAAAGTAGAGGAAGATGGGCACAGATGTTAGCTCAGGGCCAGTCTTCCTCAGCAAAAAGGGGAGGATTGGCAGCAGATGTGAGCTCAGGGCTAATCTTCCTCAGAAAAAAAAACAAAAAAGGAAAAAGAGAAAGATCTAGAGTGATTGCCTCCAGGGAGCTCCATGAGGGTCATGTATGTTTCCCCAGAGGGACAGGGGACAGGATACATGTAATATTCATTTTTAGTCCTTTTCTACTGCTTGACTTTTAAGGAAAAAACAAAACATGTTTTTTAGTACATGTTGTACTACTTTGATAGTTTAAATTAAATGGTTGGGGAAAAAACACTGTCATAATACAGGCTCCTCCCATTACAAACTCTGAGACCCATAATCCCTAACTGCAAACTTTTTTTCCTCCTTAAAGGAAGATTTAAGTTATTCAGTAACAGAGTAAGAACGGTTATTTAAATAAATGAGTTACAAGGCATTGGGTGAAACCAAATTAAATTTTGACCTATGAAGATAGCAGTTTCATATGGCTCAACTTAATATATGCTCTTTTCACTAAAAAAGTGCAAATGAAGCCAAAACTGCAATTATGGCCTGTTAGAGACCACACATTTAGTTTTTCATATTGACTTTTCTACTTAATTTAACTAAAAAAAATATTTTTAAAGCCCACAGAGCTCTGTCAAAAACACAAAACTATTTTCAGTCAAAGAAAGGGCTGAGCCCTCAGCCTCCAGTGAATTTGGTTGACTTTCGTTTAATCCATCTGTTACAGAGCAGCCTGCTAACTTAACTTAAATTTGAAACAAAGAGGATGCGGGCCGGCCCGGTGGCGCAGCAGTTAAGTTCACACATTCCGCTTTGGCAGCCCAGGGTTCGCCAGTTCGGATCCAGAGTGCGGACATGGCACTGCTTGGCAGGCCATGCTGTGGTAGGCGTCCCACATATCAAGTAGAGGAAGATGGGCACGGATGTTAGCTCAGGGCCAGTCTTCCACAGCAAAAAGAGGAGGGTTGGTGGCAGGTGTTAGCTCAGGGCTAATCTTCCTCAAAAAAGCAAAAAATTTATTAATAAAAAAAAGAAAGAAAAGGATGCCATGTGAAGGCATCTATTAAATAGGCCCCTTGGACATGTAATATGCTAAGGCAATCCATACTGCAATTTTTCTCTTTTGTCATGAAGAACACTAACTAAAGAGGTTTTACAGCAAACCTTGATAGTGTCTGAATCTCAAAAGTTAGCCCTAGGCCTTTTCAAAAAAAATACTCCTGCCAAATTCGAGGTATTTGATTCCCTAATCCAGAATCCTTCGTGAGTATTGTCTTTCTAAAGCTGATAACTTATTTCTCATTGTTTCCCTGAAGGACTAAAAGCTACAGACAATGTGTAGTTTCAAATTATAGCTCTTGATATTGAAGTAAGATAAGCATATTGCTCATAGATTTCTGCATCTCTAGGGAAGAGACCCTTAAAGGTCAGCTGGTCTAAGGCCCTCTGTTCACAAGTGAGGAAACTGAATCCAGAGAGACTGAGAAATCTAGTTGACACACAAAGTTAGTGACATACACAAAGTGACCAAAAAGCACTGACTTCCTGGTGAGACCTTCTTTCTGCTACCCTGTGCAATTTTATTCACTCAGAAACTCACCATCAAAAATGTCAGTGCTGGGGAAAAAGAAAAAAAGTTATTTAAAAATGGACTTTTATAAACCTGGAAAATCATGATTCTCCAGAAATTCTATAAATAAAACAATGTTGCCCCTCAGAGGTCAGAAATAATGACGGTGAACAAAATACTTTCCATATCCCAAAGTCTAGGGCATCCTTCTACGAATAAAGAAATGTAGGCTAAAAGAATAGTAGTCCTGTCTTTCCATAGTCCATCTTTATTTGAACAAAGATATCTCACAAATGGCAATCAGGACTCATTTCCCTCTATTCAAATAAGCTGTGGGCTTCTGGTGTGTTTGCCAGACAACTCCTAGGGCAAAGTTTGAGCAATTCAAAACTTGAATCCAATTTTCTAATTGCCAGAATTGCATTACCTGAAAGTATTAATAAATAACTGACAAAATTTAAACCATCTCTTTTCCTTTTAGTTTGCTGTTTTGTTTAGTGGAAAATAATTGTGTCAGAGAAGTGACTATGTTCTTTTAAGCAGGAACTATCTGTCACAATCTGACCAAGAGGAACATGAGGAAAAATTTAAATGTCACTTTAGGCAATATCACAACATTATTTCCTAAGAGACTTGATATTGTCTCCAGGGGCGTGGGAAATCCAGCTCCTTGATTCTAATTACTGTTCTGCAACTGAGTCACTGTTTGATCGTAGCTTAAATACTTTTATGGGAATCCATTATCTCTAACGCATTGTGTACAAGCATTTAGCTCTGCATTACTGGGGATATTACAAGGAAAATGGTCTTCTGTTTAAACGATGGTTTGAGGGTTAGGAAATCCCCATAAGTGCATACTGTGCTTCAACTTCCTGTAAATCACATAAGCTTACATTAGTTAATGATCTTTCCATATCAAGAAATTGACTTAACTCAAATTGACTTAAACAATAAGGAGAACGTATAGGTGAACACAGCTTAAAGTCCAGAGGTTACTGGCTTCAGGAAAGGATTGACCCAGGGTCCAAATGAAGTAAATAAATCCTGGAGTCTTGCTTTCCACTTATTGGTTCCATTACCTTAGGGTTGGTTTCCAGAAGCTTCCAGGCCTACGTACTTCCAAGTTCAACTCCAGCAGAAAAAAGAGACTCAGCATCCTCGATAGCTTAAATAACATTCCCAAATGTTGGGGCCGGCCCCACGGCCTAGTGGTTAAGTTTGGCACACTACACTTCAGTGGCCTGGGTTTGCGGGTTCAGATCCCAGGTGCGGACCTAGCACCACTTGTCAGCCATGCTGTGGCGACGACCCACATAAACAGTAGAGGAAGATTGGCACAGATGTTAGCTCAGGGCTAATCTTCCTCAAGCGAAAAAAGAGGAAGATTTGCAACAGATATTAGCTCAGGGCTAATCTTCCTCAACAACAACAACAACACCAAAACAAAAAACTCCCAAATGTCATCTCATTGGCCTCCCCCTGCACTAACTTGGTGTTGTTTGTCCTAAACCAACTGTGAAGGTCGGAGAGGCAGGATATACTGATCGGATCAAGCCCAGGAGGGTCTAGTCTTGCCCTGGGGGTGGGATCAATCCCTCTCAAATACATGGTTCAGAAATTTGGAGTAGGGCTGGCCCCATGGCTAAGTGGTTAAGCTCACATGCTCCGCTTCAGCAGCCCAAGGTTTCACTGGTTCAGATGCTGGGCACAGACATGGCACCTCTCGTCAGGCCATGCTGAGGTGGCATCCCGCATAGCACAACTAGAAGGACCTACAACCGGAATATACAACTATATGCTGGGGGGCTTTGGGGAGAAGAAGAAGAAAAAAAGAAATTTGAAATAGTGTTAGGAAGAGGAAAGGGGAGATGAATTCCATAACCTTCTATTTAAATGTCCTCAAAAACTAGCGTCTCAACCTAGAGTCATTCTTGCATTCATTGATTGCATTCAACTAACAGTTCTTCAGGGCTCACTATATGTGAGGTCTTGACACCATTCTTTTCCACTGCATTTCCAGGTTCCCTTTTAAGAGCAAGCACCAAGAATTGCACCTCAGACTGGGGGCAGAATTAAGACAGATTAGGAAAACTGGTCTCCCAAGTACTTCCACATCTTTAGGGCTCTTTCCTTACATTTCAGGTTTCTGGGAAAGGACGAGAAACAGCCACCTCACTATCCACACACCCTCCCCAGCCACGTCTTCCAGCTGTCCTATTTACACTTTCTGGAGTTACCAGACTCCTCCAAGCCCATTCACAGGCCTGGGTTAAGAACCCTTGGGCTATATGATCATGAAGATATATAAATGATCCACTTCTGGATACAAGATTTATGATAACATTATGATGTGACAGTGATATTTGAAACAGTCTTGCTTTTCTGAATGGCCAAGGAAAGACAAGCATATCTACTTTTTGGGAGAAATCACCCCTTACCTAAATTGAAAGGAGGGGTAGTCACGGCATATAGTGGTTGGACTTAGGTTCCCAAATGCCACCCAAGTCCCCGGTGGAGTTCGATCAGAACGCTTCATCTCTCCGGCACGTAGGTTATACAAAATAGGAAGGGACAGGAAGTGTTCATATATTTTAGATGTTCCCACTGGCTGGGCAGGAAGCAGCAAGAGAGATGAGGTGATTAAGGCCTCTTCCCAGGCTCCCTCTGAGAAAGCAGCCTTTAGGAAAACATGTGCAGAACATGAGAGACAAGTACCACTGAGATGCTTTCGGCCATGCTTTGACTGTGCCTGCCCTGTCTACAAAGCATTCTGAAATAACACAATGAAGTTGCTACACATCTAGGATATCCTGAAGAGAGGGAGGGCCTGGTGCTTGGATTATGGCCTGCTATTAGGCACAGCTCTCTCTCTTTCTGTTTTTTTAGCTCGCTAAATCTGTGGACCCTGAGGATGCATTTATATTTCCTTTTCTAGGAGGAAGAAATGTTTTGGTGTTCAACAGGATGCTCTGATCCCCCCAGTGTTGACTTTGGGACTTGTTCCAGTGCCCTTGTTTGATGGCAGGCCAACCTAAAGTCAACTTGGAAGGTGGGAGAAGAAATGCAAAAGAGAAGACAAATTGGAAAATAGAGAAAGATGACAGCAGGCCTTGTGACCCAACTGGGCAAAATGGTGGGAAATGAGACATCCTTTGATTCTTTCCCAGATTTGACTCTATGTTTACAGTAAATATTTTAGTGAAGTCCTTTCACTGTTATTGAGGGAGAAAATGGCAGGAAATGGGAGAAAAAGAAAGGTGGGGTCTTATTGCTAAGACAAATGCCAGTTGGCCAGGAGAAAACTCAATCCAAGCTTTAGTCCCCATCTTGGCCCCATGCTCTTCTGCAAGACATCCCCCCAGAGCATGGCTTCTGAGCTGACACTTCCACTTGCTGCCTGTGGACTTTGGGGAGAAAGTGTCTCAAACAGGCTAATGCCAGCAGAGATTAGCTTCCTTTTGTGTTGCCCAGATTTACAAATAGAGCTGATCCTCAAACAGTCACATTGGCAGTTAGGGCAACATGCTGACCTGTAAGGTTTTGTGACAAGGGTTTGGTTGGGTGATATCCTTCAGGCACTTTGGACTTCTTGGATGAGCTACCTTCTAAAGTGAATGTGTTTTGATTTCTGGAGCAAACTTGTGAGTTGGAAGGGGGTTCACACACACTAAACACAAGACTTGTTGTCTTCATAATTTTTTCGGCCCCTGTTAGACTCAGGAGACAAGTGGGTCTTCTCGTTGTGGTTGCTTGTCAACCCCTTCTCATGGCAACTGAGATTCTGAGGAAGCAGTGCATTTGTCTGGAGTAATGAACTTGTCTTGGAGCTCTTGCTTGGCTCCTTACTACTTTATCTCCCACCTCCAGGCTCAGCACTGCCTCCAACTCTACAGACAGTGCTTGTGGGCAAAAGGCCTTCGGAGCCCTAGTCAGAAACTCATTGGAACAGGATGGAGTTGCTCTTGCTCTTTCCTGCCACTGTCTTGACCTTGGTTTCTGGGTTTCTAGTAACCAAATATCTGCTAACTGTTGTGTTCCTGGCTGAACTTTGCTCTGTTCCTAAATCCCTAATAATTATATTTCCCTCCCAGTTCCGCAGTGAGATTATTGTCCTCTATCCCCTCCAGGAACTATATTTGTCTATCCTTGAACCCTAAACTCCTATGTGTGAGCCATCCTCATAGATTGCACCCCTTCTTGGCATGGAATCTCTTGCCTAAACAGGTATAAGAGTGTTAGTATTTTTGTCTTGGCCATATATTTCACTTAGTTTTAATTTTTTTTGTTTTTAATATGCAGAAAATTTCATACCTGAGCTATTAGATTTATTGAATGCCCTGAATCTTACTGAGAATAACTCATTAACTTGCTAAAATCAAATTGCATCAGCTGACAGGAACACAAATAAGATGGGCTCGATAAACTGGACAATCGCCTAACACCTCACAACATAAGCAGGAGAAAGCTTAACTACTGGTGTGACATGGCCAACAACCAGTGCAGACATTCAATAAAATGTGCACCTGCTGTAATAGCCATCTGGTCAAGAAGCCCATTTCAGTTTTTATAAGAGATCAAAAGCTTACAAATTAAGAATCATAGTCAGGGACCAGTCCTGTGGCTGAGTGGTTAAGTCTGCGTGCTCTGCCTTGGCAGCCCAGGGTTCGGGGGTTCGGATCCTGGGTGCAGACCTATGCAACGCTCATTGGGCCATGCTGTGGTGGTGTCCCACATAGAAGAACTAGAATGACGTAGAACTAGGATACACAACTCTGTACTGGGGCTTTGGGAGTCGGGGGAGAGGACGGTTGGCAACAGATGTTGTTAGCTCAGGGCCACTCTTCCTCACCAAAAAAGCACTACAAAAAAGAAAAAAAAAGAATTGTAGTCATAACAATTGCTATAATCATCTTGCTGTTTAAAACAGGATGGAAAAACATTGATATATTCTGTTTTGTCTCTAAATTACCTTGGCAAACAAACAAAATAAATGTGCTTCAACTTTGCAGGTAAGAATTTGTTTGAAGTATCTCCTTAAAGACAGGGGTTTCTGTCTCTGTTTTGTAGTTGAAACCATTCAATTGACTGCAGTATAAGATTTAAAAGAAAAAATTGCCTTTCAAAATGGTGTATGAAAGCATCTAGTTGTAATGTGAGGATTATGGAAGACCAAATGCAAAATAAGCTGTAAAGCTCTTGAACTTTTCCTGGACTCTGAAACCATTGATATTATCTTGGGTATTTATGCTGTAAAAGTTTGATAGAGCTCACATATTTTAGTCAGAGTATTTTCAGGTGCCCGTAAGAAAAAAATCAAAGAAAAGTGGCTTATACAGCAAGAACATATTGTTCTCCTGTAGGAGTTCCCAGAGTTAGTTCAGCGCTCAACAACATCGTAGAGAATCGGAGCTCTTGCAGTCTCATTCTCAGTGGGTCAGCCATGTGTTCCCTCAGGGTTGCAAGATGGCTGCAGGAGATCCACAGGGTCATGTCCCCAAAAAGGGAGGGAGGAGGAGCGTCTCCTCACCATCCCTCTCTTTTTATTAGAGAAGAAAACCTTTTCCCAAGGCATATACCCTACTCTCCCTCTTCTTTCATCTCATTGACCCAAACCTGGTCATACAGTATCTTTAGCTGAAAAGTGATCATCTGCTGTTGGTGAGCTTTCTACCTTTTACTAAGCCATTGGGACATTTTGTAACTGAAAGTTCGGTCTCTGAACCCGATGCCAATCCAAATAACAAGAACAGAGTCTTGAGTGGAAGAGGAAAGGTTTTTACTATGCCAGGCACAGGGAGCAAAGCAAGGGCTCATGCCTCAAAAACTGCTAGCTCCCCAATGAGGAATGGGTAGGGACTTTTATTTGGGGTTTTGGGTAGGGGAGGGGGCGCATGTAGCTGTGCAGGCTAGCGTTTTCCCACCAGCCTGCGTTTGGCCTTGAGAGGCTGCTTGCAGCGAGGCGTGGGGGATGGTGAGATAGGAGGATGGCAGGTGGGTGTCCTCCGCGCCGTTGTCTCGTCTTCTTGTTTGAGGCGGGTTCATGTGCCGGGAGTCGAGGAGTTGAGGTCTGGGAAGCCTCCGCTCCTTGATATTCTTGAGACAGCGGCTTTCCTGGCAAACTCAAGGACACATGATTAGCTAAACTTTAGTGTGCCTCCAACTCCAGGCCACCTGGGCTTTTGACAATTTGTAGCTCCCATTTAGTTGTAAAGCTCAAGGAGTCCAAGTTTAAAGAAACAGGTATTTACATTTGAGTGGAGCTGGAGAAGCAGGAAACGGGGTGGTGGGTTTTAGTTTTAACCCCATATACGCTGCGTTCAATGT
This sequence comes from Equus przewalskii, assembly GCF_037783145.1. NCBI lineage: Eukaryota > Metazoa > Chordata > Mammalia > Perissodactyla > Equidae > Equus > Equus przewalskii. The sequence goes on along the minus strand of NC_091845.1, from coordinate 77,575,322 downwards.
GGGGAACTGATATCAGGGCTGATGTTAAGAGCCTGTAGCAATTTCATACTTACGGAGTCTATCTCCTCCTTGAAGTCTTGGTAGTACTCAACCTTATAGGCCATGTGGACTTATTTTCTTTTTTTGTTTTTCCTCTTCTTCTCCCTAAAGCCCCCCAGTACATAGTTGTATATTCTAGTTGTGGGTCCTTCTATCCCTGCTATGTGGGACGCTGCCTCAGCATGGCTTGACGAGCGGTGCCATGTCTGCACCCAGGATCCAAACCAGCAAACCCTGGGCTGCCAAAGCAAAGCATGAACTTAACCACTCGGCCAAGGGGTTGGTCCCTTGATTTCTTTTTTGAAGGCAGATTTTTGCACTTGTTTCTTGTGTTATAATTGGTAAGTTCAGGCTTTCTATTTCTTGAGTCAATTTTGGTAATTTATATTTTTCTAGAAAGTCATTCCCCATGGTCTGGATTTTTAAAGTAATTGAAATAAAGTTGTACATAGCATTAAAATTTTTTTAAATCTGTGCATCCTGTTTTCATTCCTAATCTTATTGTGTCTTTTTGCTTTCTTTCTTTTCTGGATTGTACTTGCCAAAGAGTTTCTATGTTTTGATCTTGTCAAAACATAGAATTTAAGTCTATTGTTTTTGGTTTTCTATTTCACATTATCTATTTTATCTTTATTAATTCCTTCCTTCTACCTTCTTTGGTTTATTTGTTATTTCTTTTCTAGTTTCTGGAGTTGAAAGCCAAGTTCATTTATTTTCAACCTTTCTTGCTGTCTAACATCTGGATTTAACATTATAATTTGCTCCCTGAGAAACAGTTTTGTTATGACTCAGAGTTTGAGATGCTTTGTTCTCATTGTCACTGGTTTCTAAATAATTCTACTGCTTCACTCTGTGGGAGAATTATACTTCCTTACTCCATTGATGCTAGACTTGGCATTGCTACTTGCTTTAGCCAATAAAATATGAATGGAAATGAAGCCCACATTTTAAGAGTCACAGTGTGATTCCATCATCTTTCTTTTCTTTTTGCAACAAGACCAGCAATGTCCTAGACAGGGCTTCTCCTTCAGCCTGCATACCAGACTGAAGATGACAAGGAGAGTGGCAGCTGACCTGGGATGGTGATGTAGTGTGAGTGAGAAATAAATCTTTGTCGTTCTAAACTCCTGATACAGTCTTAAATGCTTCAGTATGCATTTCTAAAGAATATCTTCCTATATAGCCAAAAATGACTTTTCACATCTAACAAAATTAATTATGATTTCTTTTTTTAAGATTTTATTTTTCCTTTTTCTCCCCAAAGCCCACCAGTACATAGTTGTGTGTGTGTATATATATATATATATATATTTTTTTTTTTTTTTTTTTGAGGAAGATTAGCCCTGAGCTAACATCTGCTGCCAATCCTTCTCTTGTTGCTGAGGAAGACTGGCCCTGAGCTCACATCTGTGCCCATCTTCCTCCATTTTATATGTGGGATGCCTACCACAGCATGGCTTGCCAAGCGGTGCCATGTCTGCACCCAGGATCCAAACCAGCGAAACCCAGGCCGCTGAAGTGGAATGTGCGCACTTAACTGCTGCACCACTTGGCTGGCCCTCCTAGTTGTGTATTTTTTAGTTGTGGGACCTTCTAGTTGTGGCATATGGGACGCCCCCTCAGCATGGCTTGATGAGCGGTGCCACGTCCATGGCCAAGATCCAAACCAGCGAAACCCTGGCTGCCGAAGCAGAGCGCGTCGCACCTTAACCACTCAGCCACGGGGCCAGCCCCTATGATTGCTTAATATTATCTAATACTTAATATATATTCAAATTTCTTCTTTGGCCCCAAAATGTCCTTTATGGTTGGTTTGTACAAACCATGAACCAATCTAGAACCACACATTCCATTTAATTGTTATGTCTTTTAACCTGAAACAGTCCCTTTTCTTATTACACTGATTTGTTGAAGAGCCCAAGCCACTTGTCCTCAAGAATGTGCCACCTTTAAGATTTGCTTGCTTCCCCATATTGTTGTTCAGCTTGTCCCTATATCCCCTATATTTCATGTAAATGAGTTAGAGATAAACATCTCGTTAGATTCAAGTTAAACATTTTTGGCTAGAATACAACATACACGATGTTGTCTACTTCACATTGCATCACATCAGAAGACACATCACAGCTCCTTATCTCACCATTAGCACTGCTAGTGGGATAGATGACCACTGGGTTCAGGCAGGAACAGCCTGATGTGTCCATTATGTAGCTCTATTTTTATCTCTTGTGACCAGCAAGTAACCTGCTTGGTGCCATATGAATAACCACTTCCCATCCACAGAGGTTTCAACAACAATTGCTAATCCTTGCCTGAGTCAATAATTTCGCTAAGGATTATAAAATGACTCTTTTGTAAAGTAGGCCTTTCCCTTCTCAACTGGAGCCATTTGGTTTCTGCAGGGGAGTTGCCACTGGAAAGGCAGGATAAATGCTTAATTCTTTCCTTATAGTCATCCATTTCCAAAGACTTGGTTCAAATGGTGATAAGTGAGTTTTTCCCTGGATTTCTCTTGTCATTATGAACGTCTGGATTTTCTGAGATTGGATGTGTTTTAATCAACTATTGTATTACTCTTCTTCATGTTCAAATTGTTTCTAATGCAATCCCTAATGAAATTATTAACTATAGTAGAATCCCTCACATGGGGAAACAAAGGCAAAGAAACCGAAGTCACTGGACTCAGTAAGTCAATGGAAAGGTCAGAAAGCGGAAAAACAAAGCCAGGACAACAGCCACACGTCTCCATTTTCCTGAGAGAGGTGCACGGTGCGTCCCTGTGAACAGGAGGAATCTCATTCGTCGCTTCGTGTAACAACCCAAAGAATGGAAAGCCGCCGTCACCATTAGCTCTCGGAAAGAGTCACCTTGATGGAACTGAGACTCGCCATGTTTATCGATATACCAGAATGGCCAAACTGTTTCCACAGGCTCCTGCTCCTGAGCCCAGGCGATGGGTTTCTCTCTGGAGTGCAAACAGCAAACACCAAAGGGAAAATCCATCAATTAGTCAACACATCTCCTTCAGACACACACACTGTATCGGTGAAATAAAGAACTGGTTACACGCCTCCAATGATTTACAATCCAATTGGGAAGACTCATTCAGTTAACAAACACTTATTGACAAGATAAGGTGATGGTAGCTATCAAACCCTCAGTGCTACCGAGATTCCCAAGAGGGAGGAATCTCTCCCAGCTGCAGAGCTCAGGGGAGTTTCACTGACAGAAATGGGGCTGGAATGGGGCCCTGAAGTAGCTCACGTGGGAAGCTGTGGGTCGGAGGGCAGGGAGCACAAGCTGGAGAGAGCAGACAGTTTTATACAGGATTCCAGGGAAATAAGCTTTGAATGGTGGGTTAGGGCCAGGCTATGTAGGCCTGTGAATTCCTGGCTAAAAGTTTAGATGGGATTTGGTAAGTAATAGGGAACTAATATGGGGTTTTCAGAATGACGAGGAGGAATTGATGGCCAGGTTCTTGAATTTAAGTGTTTAATGATCAGGCTCAGAAATATACCCCCCCACACACACTTTATAAATTACTAATAACTAATATGCAGGGATTATCGAGAAAATAGTAAGTGGAAAAAAAAACCCGTGCAAAGCAGTTTTCTTCAATTTGCATCAGAAATGCAACAGCTAAGATTTTACACGTCAAGAATATGTCGGAGGATCCAGGAGCCACTGGGGGCTGCGGCTGCCGCTTAGTAGAGAAAGTGGGTGCTGGGTACTCTGAATCACTGATTACAGTGATTCTGTAATAAAATTAGCTAGATGAGGAAGCAGCGCTTAATTTCAGTTTGGTTTAGTTTAGTTTTTAATCACAAGAGGGTGGGCATCGTGTGAGAACACAGGACGAGATATCAGAGGGCCAGTTTGATCCAGCCTCTGCTCCTTTCTTAACATCGTGTGACCTTAGGAAAGACACAATCACTCCAGGATTCAGCTCCTTCATCTGGGAAATAAGGACAAGAACACCTTCCTTACAGGGGTTTGATGATAACTTACATGAAGCACCATGTAAACGAAAATTTTGAAAAATTAGTAAGTCAAAAATGTTTCGTGTGCTCAGGGGCCGGCCCGGTGGTGCAGCGGGTAAGTTCGCACGTTCTGCTTCAACGGCCCAGGGTTCGCCGGTTGGGATCCTGGGTGCAGACATGGCACCACTTGGCAAGCCATGCTGTGGTAGGTGTCCCACATAGAAAGTAGAGGAAGATGGGCACGGATGTGAGCTCAGGGCCAGTCTTCCTCAGCAAAAAGAGGAGGATTGGCAGCAGTTAGCTCAGGGCTAATCTTCCTCAAAAAAAAAAAGTTTCATGTTCTGGAAATGCCTGGAACTTTTGGATTCAGTTCTGATGATTTTTAAGATTGAGACTTGCCTGTGGCTTCCTGGTGCAGACCGGTGAGGGTGGACGGGGCAGGCTGGGCAGACTTACCCACTGCTCATGGGCAGAGCCTTGGCATCCCAGACTAGGTGGAAGGAAACTCACAAAACCATCACAAAGGGTCAGATTCCCTCTCTCCCAGACTGAGCAAATGATAAGAGATTTCTAAAAAAACTATGCACAGGATGAAGCTTTCTAAACAATAGGCTGGGTTTTGCTGTTCTTAACAAGCCACAGGGGACGGAAGAATCCCTCACTTTTCCTCGCCTGCACCTTTGACCAGCTGCTGTCCCCTTTCAGCACAGTCACCTTTCACAGGAAGGTCTCCAGAACTCCGTAATTTCTGCCGTTAGATCTGAGGACTGATGTGTGGGATGTCCTCTCTGGAAAGCAAAGTGTAATGCAGAGCACTGATTTAATTCTGATGCCAGAGGGTCTACCCAGACATCTGCTTATAGACAACGCTAATGGAGGCCATTGATTCCCTGGCCCCGCTTGGGAAATGGTACAAAAACTGGAGCCTGGGAAGGACTGCCCAACGTCCTTTCTCATTTTGCAATTTATATCCAAGTCCATATTAGGCAATAGGAAAAAAGTCTGTGCAATGTCATCAACTGTGATCTGGAAAGGGGGCACACCCTCCTCCCAGGACTTCCCTCTTCACACAGAAAGCTTTTCCCTTTTGAATATGAGATTTTTATTCTATTTATAGAAGAAATGTGTGCTCTTTTCTCAAACTGTAGTCTAAGACTAAGTCAATTTCAGATCACGTCAAAGCTGACCCTTCCATACGTTTGCATGGAACTGGTGATTTTTGCTAGTGAATCATGTCCCAGAACAAAGGCAAAACAGACTGCTTTCATTTATCTGAGGGCAAGGTTGGATGAGGGGCACACAGAGAAGAGTAAAAACGAAGGGAGAAGACGTGAACTAAGGAGGAACAATGTCCTTTTAGTGCAATGTTAGGAAATTATTTTATACAGGACTTTCTACCTGATAAATACTTTATGGGAGGCGGGGGGGACAGCTCCGTGGCCGAGTGGTTAAGTTCGTGCGCTCCACTGCGGTGGCCCAGGGTTCGGATCCTGGGCGCGGACATGGCACCACTCGTCAGGCCACATTGAGGCGGCGTCCCACATCCCACAACTGGAATGACGTGCAACTAAGATATACAACTGTGTACGGGGGGCGCTTTGGGGAGATAAAGCAGAGAAAAAAAAAAAAGATTGGCAACAGTTGTTAGCCCAGGTGCCAATCTTAAAAAAAAAACAACAAAAAACTTTATGGGCATTTCAGTAGTTAATACAGCAACCCTGTGAGATAAGTACAATTGTCATCCGGATTTTAAGATAAGGAAACCTCACACAGAATGCTTAAACAACTCGCCAAAGGTCCCACACTGAACCTTAGTCTCTGGTAAAGATACTGCTTCCCAGAAACCCTTTCGGGAGGAGCTTTTTTTTTTTAATCTCCCCTGCACACCTTGGAGCGCTGGGCCCGGCGTGGGTAGGTGTCCTCATTTCTCCTGATTGCTGTTTCAAGATGCTTGCCACTTTCTCTTCCACAGCTCATGGCTTTGACGCACGTGTTATCAGACTCTATTTCTAAATATTCCTCTTTGCTGAATCAACTGTAGACCCTGGGGGTCTTGAAGATTTTTGTTCCCTGTCACTCTTTCTAAATTCATGGTAATTTCCAAACCCATTTGGACCCTCTTGCCCACACCTTGCCTGCCAGCATCTCCACCTCGGCTCATCAGTGATCTTGTCCTTCTGCACTCCCTGCGCAGGAGGCCGGCTGCTTGCTCACCAAGTCTATTTCCCGGCCCAGTTTGCAGTTGGGTGTGGCATCGGGACTGGGAGCCAAAGGACTATGGAAACCGCCCTGCAGGCCTCCGCTTGCTCGCTCTTTCTCATTATATGCCAGCAAGATGGAGAGGATCCAGCGGAGGGTTCCGAGGCCTTAGAACGGCACCGACCAGCAGCAATGTAATGAGTGTCACATACGTGATTTTAAATTTTCTAATAGCTGCACTAAAAAATGGAAAAAAAACCAGGTGAAATTCATTTTGATAATACGTCTTATTTAACACAATATATTAAAAACTGAACATTTCAACATGCAATCAGTATAAAAATTACTCATGAGGCGTTTTATATTCTTCTTTCATCTTTATCTTTGAAATCTGGTGTGTAATTTATACTTTTAGCACGTATGAACAGGTGCTAAATTATCATAAAAAATACTTGATCTGTATTTAATTTCACAAAGTAAGTGGACACACCCAAATCATTCCATTCTTTCAAATATTTAAATTAATTTAAATAAAACGAATAAAATTTAAAATTCAGTTCTTTAGTTGCACAAGCCACATTTCAAATGCTCAGTATCAGAAAACATGGCCCTGGAGCATGGGATGAATACTACAGAATGTAGTTTTTTTGGAAGGGAGCCTGACGTTTCATTTATCATTATGTCTGTGGGATTCACTCATTGCAAGTACAATAGTTAATTCTTTTTCGTTGCTGTGCAATATTCCATTGTAGGAGTGTACAACAATCTATTTACCTATTTTATTGATTGTGACAGACTTAAGATGGCCTCAAATTCTTCCCACTGAGAGTGGGTTCTGTGTCTTCTTGAATTGGGCTGGCCTGTGACTGCTTTGATCAACAGAATATGGTGGAAGTGAGCCTATGCTAATTCCAGGCCTAGCTTTCAAGAGGTTGGGCAGTTTCTGCCTCCTTCTTCTTGGAGCCTGGAAGTACTATTTAAGAAGACTTGCTACCCTGAAAGCAACATGCTACAAGGAAGCCCAAGCTAGCCACACAAAGAGGCTGAAGGTAGGAAAAGAGAGATGTCCTGCCAGGACTGAATGAATGAATGATTTGAAAGTTGCCCTTTTTGTAACTGTAATAGTGTTATATTACTAGCATATATCTTTTTGGTGTTTTTTGCTAGCCTATATCTTGATTAAAAGGGTGGTTTCAATCAAGACACTCTTTAGAGGATTTTTGGTCTTCAAGACCTCTCATAGCTTGGTTGATGGCCATTTTCCATCTCCAGGGTGTTTTTGCTTTAGATCAGAAATATAGGGACCAGAATATTTAAACTGGACATTATTAACTCTCATATTCTATTTTCTCATATATAAAAGGAATGTAACTTGGAAGTTTCTATCAGTCTTGCCAAATTATCAACCTAAGACGTTGAATCTCATTTGGATACTGCCCATCAGGCAGATGTATGCGTGTGTGTGTGTGTGTGTATGTTGTGTGTGTGTGTGTGTGTGTGTGTGGAGGGGAAAGAACCACTTGGGGTTCAATATCAAATATTTCACTCTATGGTTTGGCATAATCAATCAACCTCTTATAATTAAACGAAATCAGGAGGAAGCTCAAAGAAAGAAGAAAACCTAAAGGTCAACCAGCTGTTTCATTAAAGAGTCTGCTTTCCTTAAAAGTGGAGACCATCCAGCCTTTAGAGTGAGAAGCGTATTCCTTTGAAGCCCAGAGAAGACGGAAGCTTACCAGGCTGTCATTTAGCTAGCATGGTAGCTTGCGTGTGAGTGGAAGAAATTGAGCTCTCACATCCTCTAAGGAGACCTGAGATCCTCTTAGTGAGATATTCAATATAACACAAAGATAGAAAGAATAATACAACAAATGCCCAGATACCTACCATCCCTTATTAATGCAAGTAAAATCCCTTGTGCCCCACCCCCAGTGAACAAATCATAGAATAGAACTTTCTTCCAGCGATCAGTGAGCATGGCTAATTGAAACCAAATTAACAGGGAGAAGATTCAATGCACCGTATATCCAGAAATGTTAACTGGATGAGAAAGAACATCAGCTCCTTGCAGGGTATTTAGAACAGAAGATCAAGGTGAGTCATGATGGGGGGTGCAGATATCTGGAGTGCCCTTATGTGGACGAGTGAGTACATTTCTGTATCATTCCAGACTGTCTAGCCCAGCTCTTCACGGGGCTGGATGTTGGATGCAGTCCAACACCAGCATGCTTGCCCTAACACACAGGCATCTTCTGAACTGGGTTTTTATTTCTTCATCCCCCAGTTCACTGGATTCCTTTTCTACTTAGAGCCTGGAAGCTGGCTCTCAAACCTGACCCTTGGCCCAGCCTCTGGCCTAGCAACGTTTTCCTTCGTTACGATTACATTTCTCTTCAGAATGCTGCCTCCAGCTCTCTGGGTAAATATCCTGCGGCGTTGGCAAAGACTCACCAACAGGACCTGGACTCAGAAGAGAAACTGGGTCCAGGAATTCCAGTTGCAGGTGGGGAGGTCTCAGCTCCATGACGTGAAAGAGGCTCCTTTGGAAAGTTGAGACCCTGTCATTGAGCATGTGCAAGAAGTAGCTGGAGGGCCACCTCTCTGAACAGAGTGTAGGGAACTTCTATACCGTGAAGGGGTTGAAGGCCATCACCCCAAAAGTCTCTTCCACATCTAATTTCCCAAGGGCCCCAGAACTGACGCTACAAAGTGGTCTAGGACCAGCCACGGATATAACTCTAAGTGGATGTCCATTTTGTGTTCCAGAAAACAGTGATGTTGTTCCAGATTTAACCATCTGGAGTCTGTTTCTTCAGCTCAACAAATCAGGAAAATAAAAATACTCTACCACAGGGGTTATTGTGAGAATTAATAAACTTTCTGTTGTGTGAATTATAAAACTCTTGAAAATGTAAATAGGTTTGGGAGGAAATAAACCAAATTATTGACAATGGTTACCTCTAATGAGTGGCCTTGAATAAAGGCCTTTGAATTTTTTCAATGGGCATATATTACTTTTGCAACCAAAAAAAATAAAGATTTAAAGATATTACATATAGTACATACTGATTCTGTAATTACATGTGAACCCACAGCTGTATTTCTATGAAGATATATACCCTTTCAGCCTTTTCCCTCTTTGGGTTGATACTGTGAACTATCCTTTTATAATATGAGTTAACATCATTCCATGCTCTTAAGCATTCTTTGATAACATTTCTGTAAGGATGTACAGAGATTTACTTCATTGGTTCCTTATTGCACTGTCTGGGTTGTCTCCAGTTTTTCTTTTCATTTTATTTTATTTAATTAATTAATTTTTTTTTTTTGAGGAAGTTTAGCCCTGAGCTAACATCTGCTGCCAATCCTCCTCTTTTTGCTGAGGTAGACTGGCCCTGAGCTAACATCCATGGCCCTGAGCTAACATCCGTGCCCATCTTCCTCCACTTTATAGGTGGGACGCCTGCCCCAGCATGGCTTGCCAAGCAGTGCCATGTCCGCACCCGGGATCCGAACTGGTGAACCCTGGGCTGCGGAAGTGGAACGTGCAAACTTAACTGCTGTGCCACCGGGCCGGCTCCTCCAGTTTTTCCATAGTATAAACAATACTTAATAAATATTTTTGGGTCGATTGTCTGATTATGCTCTTAGCATGGCCTCCTAGAAGTAGAATTCCTGGGTCAAAGGCAAAGCACATTTTCCAGACTTCTGATTAGTAATGCCAAATAGCCTCCAGAAAGATGGTACTGGGGGATCAGAATTTGCCACCTAAAATGTGTCTCTTTGGCTTGAATATTTTTAAGGACAAAAGACTTCAAAAGAAACTTTGACTTTTCCCCTCACTGCCTAAGAGAATTTAAGATAAAAGGCCTGTACATCGATAACTCTAGGTATGATAGACTGGGAGGATCCTCGCTAAGCCCATTTTCATCAAGGTTCTCTCTCCTACATTGTCTGTAGATAGCCCAGCAAACATTTATTTATCAAATATTTGCTTTTCCATCTCCATGTGGATTGTCTTCCTCCTCTTTGATGTCCCAAACCACTACCCCCAACATCTTCCTTTGTCTTTAGCTGAAGATGGTGTTTAAGGTGGTACCTCCAGCCACTTTGGTGAGTTACTCAGTTTTCCTGGGTTTCTCCCATGTAGATATGCTATTAAACTTTGTTTGATTTTCTCCTGTTATTCTGTCTCATGTCAATTTAATTCTTAGACTAGCCAGAAGGACCTGGAGGGTAGAGGAATAGTTCTACCTCCCCTACAGTACCAATTATGCTTCTGCCAGCAGTGTATTGTCAGAAAAATGTAAGTCCAACACACTGAAACAATGGAAATCAAAAATAAACCATGGCAGCTAGATGGCTTCTCTATCCGATGACTCAGGAAACTTTGAGTTGAGGGGGGAGATTCATGGGCTGGTTCGGGCCCTGTAGGGAAATCTCACTCCACTGAAGCCTTGAAATCTGTAGACTACTTCAAATCCTCTGCATTTTATCTCCCCCAGTGAGAAGCCCATCAGGTCAGATACACTCTCCTCTGGCAAAGTTCACTCGGGCACCTCTTGCCATAAGCAGGAAGGGTGACCCTCCCTCCAGCTCACCCAGGCCCACTTTCTCTGAGCCAAGTAGATAGATCGATGGCCCAGCAGAGCCCCACCAGCTTCTTGCACGGCCTGCAGCTAAAATGAGCACCTCACTGTCCTTTCCCCCCAATTATCTGAGAGTTGTCTGTGGATCGAGCCCTGCGTAGGAACAGAAGCCCAGACAGCAGGGGGTGCTGCCAGCCACTTTGCCTTTCCTCTCCTCTTGTGCAGAAGTTTTTAAGAACCTGGGCCCAGCCTTACCAGCAATTCCAATAAGCTCAGTACTTTCTCCTCTATTTCCCCCGAAGACCTGGAGGAAATGAATAAGAATTCTTTTCGTGCTTTTAAGTACTTTTTGTTGTTGTTACTATTGTTATCAGAAGTCAAATCTCAAGCAGAAAGGAAGAGAAGCCTCTGGAAAGTCTTTGACCTCCTATTTCTTCAATGGCTTTTGGTTCTCAGCTTGTACTGTAATGTTTTGACATTTCCAAGCTAAACAGCAGATGAAGTGGTAGGGATGGGGAAGTGTGTTTTGGGGAGAAAGTATCATTTTTGGACAGTAAAGAGATAGAAAACACCTGTGGATTAGTGAAAAAAGACCATTGGACTCCATATACTGGGAGTCTCCAAAATACTGTTATTCATCATAGTTCCAAACTGGAAGGATCCTTATATCTAGTCACAGTAGAATGGATAAATAAATTGTGGTATAGGCACACAATAGAATACTATACAGCAATGAAAAAGAATAAGCTACACTCACACATAACATGGGTGGCTCTCACAAATATAACGTTGGGTGAGAAAAATCTGACCCAGAAGAATATATATGGTCTAACCCCGTTTATATGAAGTTCACTAATGGGTGAGAATGTAACTATAGTGTTTAGGGATGCTTATTAGGCAGTGCACTATAAAGAAAAGTAGAGAAGTGGTTTCTGTAAAAGTCAGGGTAGTTGTCACCTCTGGTAGAAGAGACGTGGAGGTCGTGATGGGGAAGCAGCACAAGGGGGCTTCTGAGTGCTGGTGATGAGTTGTTTCTTGACCTGGGAGGTAGTTACATGAGATTTTACTTTATGACAGTCTGTTGAGCTTGCCTTCTTCTGTTTTGTCCATTTTTAGGTATGCATGTTTGTTGTTTTTCACAGTTTAAAAATTGTGTCTGTGTCTGCTTAGAAAGATTAAGGGTGGTCCGTATGTTCTGGAGTCAGTTACTGGTTGACACAAACATTCTCTCTGTGTGATGTGTGTCTGTGATGTATATCAAGGACACCCTGAGCCTACACCCCGTTAGGACGCTCTGGAGGAGGACAATCAGGACTGTGTGACAGGGCAGAGAAAGGAGACCGACCCAACTACAGAGTCACCAAGTGTTTACATCCTTACCTCTTTAACCTTCTCAAAGACAAGGGCAGCAGGAATCACAAAAGAGTCGTTCCAGTTTAAAAAGTGGAGGATAATCTACTAGAAAGAAGTTGGTTAGGGTCAGATAGCCTGAGTCAAAACTTGTCCAAGCCTGAGTGAGCTATAAAAACAAGTGGAATGACTGTCCTTCAAGGGCTTCGGGGAGGAATAAATGAGCCAATTTGTAAAGTCCCTGACACACATAGATAATAAATAGTAGAAATGTTATCCTCATTTTACTCAAGAAGACACAGAGCCCGGGTGGGGCTGGGACTTACCCAAGGTCACCCAACTAGCAAGGGAAGGACTAGAGATTGAAATCTGGGTGTTCCCCTCTGGGAGCCCACGACACCCCCTCCCCCGCCCCCCTCTGCAGCGTGTTGTAACAGAAGTTTACTGAGGCGCCTCGGGGCAGGGAGCGGCTGCCTGGGTTGAACAGGAAGGCATGTCACAGAAGATGTGACTTTGAGGTAACCTTGAAGAACAGGAGAGGCGTGCTAGGCAGAAAAGTGAGCACAGACCAGCCTAGGAGATGAGAAAATTCTTAGAATCATGGGGGAATGGTGGGGATGGTTGAGTCTCTGAACTTCTCTAAGCATCAGGTTCTCACACATGGGAATGAGGTGTGAATAGCTGCCTTGCTTATTTCAAAGGGTTATTCCAAGGATCAAAGGAGAGTATATTTGAAAGTTCTTCATAAATTGTTCGGTATTATACAAGTGTAAGTTTGTGTGCGTGTGTATGTACCACAGGGAAAATTTTAAACTTGATTGATGTCTTGGGGTAAAAGAGGAAATCATGACCTTACCTTTTGACCTATAGAAAGACCACTCCCAAGCATAGGGCTCAGGAGAATAAAGAGAAATTCCTGGGAATACTAACCTGGAAGTTACTTAATACATCCAATTAAGCCTAGAGGCTATCTGTAGTGTTAAGCCAAACTTTGGTAATTAGAGATTATTGTTAATCAGTATAGAATTGTTAACACAAACTCTAGGATGTCCAGGATCTCCTGGCAGCAAATATAAATTTAAGGAGGCAAGGATGAGCCCATCTTCTGGAAAAACTCAGTGTTCAAAGGACTGACTTTCATTAGCAAAATCATTCACATCTTCTTGGCATCTTGCGATCCACTGAAAACATTAACAGCTAACACTTCCTCTGTGCTTACCTACTGTGTGTGAGACACTTGTATAAGCCCTTTATATGATTTCTCACTATTAAATTAATAATTATAAAACATTGCTAACTGTCACAATAACGCTATGAGATATGCCACTTCACTTATCTCCATTTTATAGGTGGGGAGAGCTCAGCTGTGTGGTCAACATCACACAGCTGGTAGGTGGGATTTGAACTCAGGCAGGTCTGATTCTGGAGTCCACAGGCTTACCCATTTCCCTCTACCGTCTTTCAGCCTACTTAATTTATTAATGACAGTGACCATTTATAAGAAGAGACTCTCATTGATGAGGATTATTCCAGGCTGGTTAATTTTAAAACTGCAGATGAGAAGCAGGCTCCGAGGACTGGAGTTTGCTTGCCCTTTGAGAGACATTTGCATTTGTGAAAGGAGGGAGACGACCTTGTCTCTAGAAACTCTTAATGGGGAAGGCAAGAACTTAAGTTGGTTACTGTCTGGCAATCTCATGTAACTGATTTAGGGTGGTGGCTTCTGACCTTTACTTAATCCGATTTGATTCTTATCTAAAAGTCATGAGATCACCCAATAACCAGACCCAACCTGCACTGATACCATTTTAACTTTTTTTCATATTCTTTCCTTTGTCTTGTAAAGAGATAACTCACATACCTATGCCTTAAAATTAGCCCTACACTCAGCTCATGTTTGCAGCAGAAGCGGCAGCAGCAACATGCCAGCAGCAGCTCTGTCTGCCCATGGGTCCTGTCCCCACGCAGCAGCCTGACTGCCCATGGGTCCTGTCTCCATGCCGGCAGCAGAAGCTCGGACTGCCCATGGGTCCTGTCCCCATGCTATTCCACACTATTCTCTAAATAAAAGAGCACTACTGCCAGATCTTGAGAGTCCAAGAAATCTTTCTTTTGACTCCTCGGCTCACCGACACCGCATCATCATTATTTACTTTATCTTTGAAATTCAGCCTAGAATCTCTATACTTCTTAGAGTCTAACTTCGGTCACGTACTTTGAATCCAATGCAATGTATGGAATGTTTGTGAGGGTCACCTGTACCTCTAGAGGTGTTTCTGAATGTTTATTTACTTGTCCAAAGTTTTGAGAGTTTCAAAAAGTATAAAAATGGCTGACACAGGTTCAAGAACTTCGAGAAATTCTAATGAAACCACGGAGAAGAGAGAAAATGGGCAGGGACTGAAATGAAGCTGTGTGGTGACGGTGAAGACTGACAGAAAAGAGTGAAGAAATAGCCTGGGAAGGATTCGGAGTCTGAGACCCATGGGCTTCACCTGACAGAAGACTCAACAAGTCCCTGTAATGCTGGATGCTGAAGGCGACATTGTGCACACTGACAGAAATAACAATTTTTAATTCATAGCCACTAAGATCTGCCAGAACAGCCCACCAGGACACACAGATAAGTAAAGACAATTTAGCTGGTTTATCCATGATACTCTCTATCCTGCTTGCTTAACATCCTTTCTTAAATTGCCTTCTGAGCTCACAACAGCCCCGTGGCGAGTGAGCTGTGGCTGGCTCTGCTGCTGACCTGCCGGAAGTCAAGGGTCTCCAGGCTCTCTGTCCCCAGCTCACCACCCCAGGTGTCACAGAACCTGTCAACCTCCGTGCCTTTCTGCTACAGATGATTAAGACATACCCACCTCAGGTGGGCTGTGCTATTGTCCGGCTTTGAGACACAGACAGGGGATTCACTTGAAGTGAGATTTTTCCTCAAGCAGAAAAAAAACTGGCAATCGATAGAACTAAGGAAACAAGCTGAGAAAAAGCCAAATGGAGAACAGTGGTTGGATGATTCATGAGGTGGGGTGCTCCTTTCTGGCAAAAAAATAATATTATTCTAAGATTGTAATCTGCTGGCGGCTGTCTTGTTCTGTAACGACCACGTTCTCTTTCAGAATTCTAAATGCAGGCTAGTGCCGGGAAGGGGGCAAAAGGTTGAAACGGAGGACTTTTGTTATAAGCAGGTCCATTGCCTTGCCTTCCCTTCCTGCCGGGGCTGCAGACATGACTGCATTGGCAGCCCCGCCCGGGGAACGCTGCTCATGATGCTTTGCCACATTGGAAGACGCGAGGAGGCAAGAGCTTTTAACATTCTGCCTTAGTTTGCTCCAAAAAGACCTGGGGATTATTTGCTAGTTACATTATTTCTGGGCCCAGTAACTTTTTCCTCATCGCTATTGTGAGTGCTTTCATTGTTTTAAGCAAATAATAGCCTAGGAGCAGCCAGGACTCTTTTCTTCTGACAGGAAGACCCCAGGAAGAGCTGTCAATTAGCAACTGTTCACAGCATACAATTGGTGGGTGTCTGTGGTTTCCAGTGCTTCTGAAGAGCTAAAAGTTCGGACATCCAACTCTGACCAGATCCAGGAGAGGGAAATCGCTAACATTGTCCCTTCAGGCTACACCCGGAAGGTTTGCTTCAAGAATAGTAGTTTCATCAATCAGAAAAGAAGTTTAAAAAACATGAAGTTAGATAAAAATCCTTCTATTAGGAGGAGGTGAGGAGTGACAGGCGTGGGGGTAGGTGGGGGTGTAGGATAGCAGGGCCAAGAGTCCAGTCACGAATGTGCTCCTGGAGAACTGAGGAGGGACCAGCCTGGCCTGGAGGGAACAGTAGATTGCAGTTCCCTTCCACCATTAAAAATAAGGGATGCGCTGATGATCTGTGGTTAAATTTGGGTTTTGGACATTGCCTGTCTGGATTTGAACCTGGGATCTTCAAAGTATTTGTTGTGTGTCCTTTATCTAGTTACTTAACCTCTTTGTGCTCCCTGAGCCTACATGTAAAATGGGGATATAATGATACCAACACCGTGGGGCTGGAGAGGGATCAGATGATCAACTCCTGGCGAGCGTGGAGTAGGTGCTCAGCAGACGTTAGTATTACCGTCATTGGGCTACGGCATCACAATAGCCCTTCTGTAGCACAGAAATTCCAGAAAGTTTTTAATTAGCTGTGTGATCTTGGGGCTGAATTTTCTCATCTTTAAAATGAGGGAGTTGGATCAGATAAGGTCTAAATAGACCTTAAAAGCCCAGAATTACACTCCTTGCGTTTTCCTAATGGAAATACTTGGGCATACAAGTAGCACCTGTTCTGGACATGTGGCAGCCCAATGACCATCAGGCGAGGAGGTAACTGGCCACCAATCCCTAGGTGCCACTGGTTTTCTATTATCTTATCAGAAGATCACAGCCCAGGGCTCACGGGAGTGCAACCTGCCCCAACCTTGCTGGAGGTCGATGTGGCAATATTTATCAAAAGCCTTAAAATTAGGTTTCTAGGAGTTTCTAGACAATTCTATTTCTAGCAGTTTATCCTAGGAGGATGATAAATAATAATTAAGGATGTTGCAAGAAAACTACAAGGATGTTCATTATAGAATTATTCATAATAAGAAAAACTGGAAAAATATTGATAATCAAAACAGAGGACTGGTTGAATTATAGTGCATCTGTGAAATGAAATGCAGTAGTAAAAAATGATTAACAAGGAATTTTTTTGACATGGTAAGATGCTTCCAGTACATTGTTAAATGAAAAAACAAATTATCAGACAATATATATCCTATGATCCCAGAGTGGTTAAAAACCAATATATACATCTCCACCGAATAATCCACCAAACCCCTCAAATAAATAACTAGTCCGCTAAATACATCCACCCAAAACCACCAAAATACAAACAGCGCTTCTCTCAGGATAATGGTAGGTATTTTCTTTTTTGTATTTAGTTTTTTACTAATTTTGTCCAATGAACATGTTGTGCTTTTTTCTGAAACATAAAAAAGAGGAAAAATTGTGATAGCCCCCCCCTGCCACCATGTACCCATCACTAAATATTAGCAATTATTAACTCACGGCAAACCTTGCTTCATCTTGTATTACTTTCTTTTTTTGGTGAGGAAGATTGGCCCTGAGCTAACATCTGTTGCCAATCTTCCTCTGTTTGCTTGAGAAAGATTGTCACTGAGCTAACATCTGTGCCAATCTTCTTCCATTTCGTATGTGGGGCACAACCACAGCATGGCTTGATGAGCAGTGTGTAGGTCCATGTCCAGGATTTGAACCTGCAAACCCTGGGCCACCAAAGCAGAGCTTGTGAACTTAACTACTACACCACCAGGCCAGACCCAATCTTGTATTACTTTTTAAAAGGAAAAAACAAACTACTTAAAAAAATTTTCAAGACTCTAATGTTAAAGGAATTATTGTTCATTTCACTCCAACTATAGGACAAATAATAAAGAAATTAGTTCAAGATTCACAGTGTTCCAGAGCATCACATTTTTAATCATAACAGGAGCAAGTTAGAGCTGTTCCGCACAGACCCAGGCCAGGTCTTCATCAGGCAAACTTCCAGTCAAGATTAGCTTCTGGTACAAGTCACTGAGACCCACCTTTAACAGTGAATATGGGAAGCAGTTGGCTCTTGCGATCCCACGGGAGGGCAGGCAGAGGTGAGGGTAGCTGATGGATGCAGAGGGTGCCCTGGGCCTCAAACCTACTTCTTCTCTCACGCCTCAAACCGGAGGCCCAGGAATGTCAGCTCCCTGCTCTCAGCAAAGGAGAGGGAGTCCCACCGCTCTTAGACACACAACCTGGAGAGGCCTCTGTCTGGTCTGTCTTGGGTCAAGTCCCTTCCCTGTTGCCAGGGGGGAGAGAGCCAGGACCACCTTGAGATGTTTAGAGGTTCTAACAATGGTAATAACAGAAACAGCTTATAAATATATAGCACCTACTCTGTGCCAGGCGCTGTCTGGCTACTCTGTGCCTTACAACAACCCTAAAAGGTAGGCGCTATTATTGGCATCATTATCCTATTTTAGAGATGGGGTAACTGAGACCAAAAAAAAATAAGGAGCTTGCCCAAGGTCACTCAACTAGTAAGTGACAGATCCAGGATTCAAACCTAAGCCGGCTGACCCCAGGGTGGGTGCAATTAACCACTGTGATTCCATTGCTTGAGATTCTGAGCACTAAAAATATTGTGCCTCTTACCATATGTAAGCCAAATCCAAATGACACTACATTCCTAATTAGCGTAAGGGAGTTTAAAAAATTTTTCAGTTTTCCCTATGAGTGCTCTGATATTTGCTATTGCATGCTTTTCTCATGGTTTGGGGGCTGGTGTCCTGGGTAACACTTTGACTGCCACTTGGATTATTGGCCCCAGGGATTTGTGGTGAGCAGGCTGCGCAGAGACATAGTTCTACCATCAAAGGTGTGTTGGATGGCCGTGCCCCGCAGGGACACCTCCAGCCCCACTTTGGGGACTCTCACTTTGGGAACCCTGGAAGCAACTGTAGACCTGAGAGCCCACTCCTCTTTTTTTAAAGATTTCATTTTTCCTTTTACTCCCCAAAGACCTCTGGTACATAGTTGTGTATTTTCAGTTGTGGGTCCCTCTAGTTGTGGCATGTGGGACACTGCCTCAGCAGGGCTTGATGAGCGGTGCTATGTCCATGCCCAGGATCTGAACTTGTGAAACCCTGGGCCGCCGAAGCGGAGCACGAAAACTTAACCACTCGGCCACTGGCCGGCCCCCGAGAGCCCACTTCTGTAGGGGCTGATGTGCATCCCTCTGGCTTCCCTTCTTCCTTCTTTCCTTCCCCTTTAATTCTGTAAACTTGTTTGATAATCAGAAACCCTACTCTCAGTGCACATCTAGACCTTTAAGAGGCCAATTATCTTCTTAGTAGCCTGAGGGTAGGAGGGTAGGTTTGACAGCTCAAATCCTCTGGTCTCAAGATGGCCGCCCCAGGACAAGGCATCACTGTCCTCTTATAACATAACTTAAACATTAGAAAAAAGAGGCAAGGGGCTGGACCAGTGGCGCAGCAGTTAAGTTCACACTTTCTACTTCCTGGCGGCCCAGAGTTCGCCGGTTTGGATCCCGGGTGCAAACATAGCACTGCTTGGCAAAAGCCATCTTGTGGTAGGCGTCCCACATGTAAAGTAGAGGAAGATGGGCATGGATGTTAGCTCAGGGCCAGTCTTCCTCAGCAAAAAGAAGAGGATTGGCAGTAGTTAGCTCAGGGCTAATCTTCCTCAAAAAAAAAAAATTAAAAAAAAAAGAAAGAAAAGAAAACACACAAGCATGAATTAAAAAAAAAAAAAAAAAAGGAGGCAAAAGGACTTTGTTTCATGTAGTTCTCTCTTACATAGGCCAAAAAGTCCATCCTAAGGGGCGTCTGTTTATTTCTCATTGGCCAGAGTGAGGTCACATGACCATGCCTAGACCAATCATTGGCAAAGGGGATGTTGGGCTTAGACCAATCACGATCCATCCCCTAGGCAAGGCCATGGGGCTTCCCTGAACACTATTTGCCATCTATGTGCAAGGAAGAAGGAGAGATGGGTATTATGGCAGCCTATAGGGTAGACCGCTATATAACCCCTTTCTTCTTCCTCATGTCCTTCTTCCCAAAAGGTCTAAAAAGTAGAAAGCCTGGGGCAGGGGCAGGTCATGGTCCGGAAACGGGGGACATGGTTTGCTCATTAGTGAACTTCATAGTTATTCCTTTGCAGAATAAATGATCTCTGCGTTTTCCTAACTCTCTGAAGTCCTCAGAAAATTCTTTAATACCAAGGCAGGAAAAAATATGTTGTACCCTGTACCGGTTCCCTATGGCTGCTGTAACAAATTGCCACAAGTTTAGTGACTTAACACAAATTTATTTTCTTATAACTTTGGAGGCCAGAAATCCAAAATCAGTTTCACTGAGCTAAAAGTCAAGGTGTTGGCTGGGCTGGTTCCTTCTTGAGGATCTGTAGAGAATTCATTTCCTTGCTTTATTCAGTTTCTAGTGGCTTCCTCTATTCCTCAACTTGCGGCCCCTTTCTCCATCTTCAATGTGTAATTCCACCAATGGCATCTGCTTCCCTGTATCCCACAGCCTTCTCTTCTGACTCCTGAATCCCTCTTAGAAGGAGGGTTGTGATTATTAATGCAGGATTATCTCCCTATCTCAAGATCCTTAAACTAATCACACCCACAAAGTCCCCTTTGCCACATGGGGTAACATTTATAGGGAATTTGAACATGAATATCTTTGGGAGCCATTATTCAACCTTCTACACATGCCAATACCTGATCCTGCAATCTCAAAGGTTTAGGGGGGGTCTTACAGGGCACGAGGGTGTTCTAACGTCTTCTCAGTGATGCTCAGCAGCCCTGGAGCTCTTAACTGTGGCTTTGGGGTCTATGGCTTAGGTTTGTGGCCGGTGCTTGGGGTGGTGTTTGTGTCTGAAGGACAGAATTCCCATCAGAAGGAAGTCTTTCTCGGGAGCCTGTGGGGGGCACTCATAACTCTCTCTGTGTGTTTTGTATTTTTGCAGATTAATGAATCACATTTGCTTTAAGTCAGTGCACATGGAAGAGGTGGCAGATCCCATTAATATGAAGTGACTTCCTTGAAATCATGTGCTGACACTAGCTTCATCACATTGTTAATGAACCCCCACTGTGAAGCAATGATTCAATCTCTCAGAATACTATGTAGAATTTTGGTAGTGAGCTTACAGACCCCTCAGCCCTTTTCCTCTGTCTGCTTCCTTTCCTTTTGTTCGGGTTCCGGTGCTTGCCCCTGGCTTTCATGTTCTCGGACTCTCATCTTTCATCCAGCTTTCCTGACATTCCTCAGCCTTTCTGCCAGGTGAGCATCTCCCATGAGGAATGGCTTGTGAATCCTTGGTTGGTTTCTCCCCTGCAGCCTTGCCCACCCCTGCAAACGGGACCAAAGCCTCGGGCAGACCCTGCAGGGTCCTGGCAGAGTCACAATTGACCAACCAGAGTATATTTCAGGGACAAGTCAGTAACGTGCTGGTAAACGCTCAACAACCCACTCTCCAGAGCAAACAAGCCCTAATCTGTAGGATTTGCTGCTCTTCCTGATGATACAGTGCAGATACACCCACTGTGGCCTAATTCAAGTACCACGGTGAGGTCACCCTGAACGTGGAGCTGGAGCTGGGAAGAGGTGTGCACAGTTGGCTCCAGCACAGCACGGAGCCAAGTGCAAGCACGTCCTCATGACACAATAGTTCCATAGCCCACTCCTTCTGAGACCGGGAAGAGCTAGTCAAGCACATTCTCTCTGGAATTTTTTCCAAAGGAAACCTTCCACACACTCCCATTCTCCCCAAGTTAGTCTTTGGCCGGGGGTGTGATTAGAAGTAAGCTGTGATTGGGAATTGTATTTCGCTCTTAGTCTTTCCTGCTTTCCTCCTTCTTACTGGTGCGAGGTAATGCTGGCTTATAGTCATTTTACTGGCAAAATGGTCACCATGCAGGGGAAATAAGTGAAAGGGCTAGATATAGGCGATCTGGCTCCTTCTGTGTGTCTCAAGTGCTACATGCAAGAAAATTCTCAACTTCACGTAGCATCTGAGGCTAATTAGCTGAGTTATCTACAGCAATAATAAAAAAAAAAGGAGCTGGTTCCAAAATCAGACTGATTTATTTCTCTTCCTTTCTGCATTCCTACACACAGTGGGGGAGGGCACAGCGAGTGACAAAATGACCAAAAATGGACTGTGGGAGAGAGAGGCAAGGTGACCAGGTAGTCTACAGACTGCCTGTCAGACCTAAGTGACTTAGAATTGATCCCACACTGAACCACGGCGGGAACTGTTGCTGATGAAGACATGTACAGTAGGAACAATGGTGTAAGCTCACATGTCTGGGCAGAGCTGTGCCCTGCGGTATATGCTGTTTTATGGGCCTCGCCCGGAACACCACTCAGCAGAGGCGAGCGCCGGAGGGCACACCGCTCCCCGGGAAGCCAGGCACAGACAAGGGCATCCCAATGTTTGTTTGACTGAGCTGTTATTTCACCATTGTCTGCCTTGTTACCAGTTATGACATGTGCCAGGGCGGCCTTCGCCCCTTCATTCCACTGGCATTTGTTAAAACAACATTCACCAGCATCTAGGGTGGATGTGTCTTTCAGTCTTCCTGTAACTTTCCACTTTAAGGAAGATGTGATAAGGAGTTTACATGTCCTAATTCCACAGCTTTTTTTTTTAAAGGGTTGCTATTTTTTTTTTTTAAGATTTTATTTTTCCTTTTTCTCTCCAAAGCCCCCTGTTACATCGTTGTGTATTTTTAGTTGTGGGTCCTTCTAGTTGTGGCACGTGGGGTGCCACCTCAGCATGGCCTGATGAGCGGTGCCATGTCTGCGACCGGGATTTGAACTGGCAAAACTTTGGGCCGCAGAAGCGGAGCATGTGAACTTAACCACTTGGCCACGGGGCTGGTCCCCTAATTTCACAGCTTTTTAAGAACAAGGATTTTAAAGCATAAACCTGGGAGAAATTCTTTTAAAGAAGAGGGGAAGAGGGGAAGCTGAATTTTGGCTCCTAAATCCGCCCAGGCATTGTGCTTCCTGGTCCTTGGCATCCACTAAAAGATGACAAGAGGAGCGGGACAAATTATTGATCCATATTGTCTAATGGAGATATCCAGCCACGGGAGAAATCTTCAAGATGGGCATGGTCTGTCCTGGGCTCTATTCCCATCTCCTACAACAGGGCCTAGCATATGGCCAACCCTGAATTAGTACTTGTTGAATGAATGAATATAGATGATTCTTCCTAAGGATGCAAAAAAAAATAAAGGAATATAGTTTCAAAAGGACTTTTCTAAGTTTCTACACCTGAGCAGTCTAGTCCACAGGACCACTTCTAGGGTGTGTGGAATGAAAGGCCTAAGGTGCAAAACTGAAGGAGCCAATCGCTTTCAGTTTCATACAAGTTTCGATGCTGCACTTGCATGACCTTGAGAGTGAGTGTCCCCTTAACTATTGTGCCCTAGGCGTTTCGCCTCACTCTAGTCACCCCCCTGCCTCCCTCCCCCCCCCCCGCCCCCGCGCTCCCCGGCTAGTTCATTTAGGGCCTACATGATATCTCTTTAAAAATTATTTCTTCCCGGGGCTTGGCCTATTAATCCTACTCCCGTAGGAGACATTTTAGGGAAAAGGGACAGAGGCAGTTCCTACCTCGGGAAACCAGTGACCTCGTAGTCAAGAGTTGTCAGGTAGAGCTGGGTTTCCTCAGCACTTACTGCGTTCTTGGACGAATCAGTTAACCTCTGGAGCTTTCTTTTCTTCATCGATAAAGTGCAGTTAATAATACCCACTTCACAGGATGGCTGTGAGCACTGGGAGTAATATACAAAAGGTGATAAGCACAGCGCCGGGTACATGGTAGGTGCTCAAGAAATGGAAGCTTTTATTGCATTATTATTATTGGTAGCAATAGGGCTGATGCTGGCAACATCACCTGGCCAACTTTTTGGGTGGGAGAGAACATACACAGACTTGCCAAAAAACATAGACAAAAGCTGTACCAGAGGACAGGTCGGACAGATCTGGGCAACCAGGCAGAGCTCTGACTGTGTGCCAAGTGCTGGGCTCAGAGTTTTCCTGCGTTTTCTTTAATCCTGACCAAAGACTATTCTTAGTTGATTATCTGTACTCCTGGACAAGAGATAATGTTAAAAGTATGGCTCATGCAAAATTTGGGACATACTTATACCAGAAAAAATTAATTTGTTGGTTTCTGCAATCCAAATTTAACTGGACGTCCTGCATTTGAACTGGCGAACCTCAGAGAAGAGTGGCTAGTGCAGGGACTCCAAAATGGTGCCCACCTCTGGGTGTGCCTCTGGAATGCACGTTTGCACTAATGGCCTTGCTCTCAGCACGCTCTGCACCATGCACAGGTGGACTTCTGAAGCCGTCCTTGGTTCTTCTGGCTCCTGGCTTTCTCCTGCCTGCCTCTCCTTTCCCGACAGCTTCTCCTGCTGCACTCAGGAACTGTGAGCATGGCAGGAATGTATGAGACAGCTGGCAGCACAGATGGGAAAGGCAGGGCGAGGAGAATTGGTTTAAAAATAAATATAATAGTCAGCTGGTCCCATGCACCTCAACCAAACTCCCGGGGAAATGCGAGCCATTTTCTGGGCTCGCCACCACTCCCACCAGCCCTGTTTATGGGCTCTTCTTTCTGCTGTGTGTTTCATATGAGAACAAAAAGAGAAAGCTCTTGCTGAAAACTTTTGCTTATGGAAACAGAATTTCAAAAATATGCCTCAAGTTCCTTGATGGCATTGTGATATTCCAGGTTGTGTTACTGGATAACCCTCAAAAAAAAAAAAAAAAAACGGGTAAAGTCATGACTGTCATACAGAAATAAAAATGAACACAGTATAAAGATTTTATTTAACTCATCAATGAAGGAACTGCACTACGGCCAGTTCAGAGAAGTAACAAAAACTACAAATTTATGTGGAGTAAAGGAATGAGCAAATGGACATAAAACTGGCTCTGGGACTGTTATGGGCTGAAATTTGTCTCCCAAAGTTTATATGTTAAAGTCCTAACCCCCAGGTGCCTCAGAATGTGACTGTATTTGGAGATCAGGTCTGTAAAGAGGTAATTAAGTTCAAATGAGATCCTGAGGATGGGTCCTAACCCAATATGACTGGTGTCCCTATGAGCAGAAGACATTAGGACACAGACACACAGAAGGGAGACCATGGGCAGACAGAAGAAGACGGTCATCTAGAACTCAAGGAGAGAGGCCGCAAAAGAAACCAACTCCGCGGACACCTTGATGTGGAACTTCCAGCCTCCAGAACTGTGAGATAATACATTTCTGTTGTTTAAGTCACTCAGCCGGTGGTACTTTGTTATCATAGCCCTAACAAACTCCTACAATGGGGGAAGGGTCATTTGCATGTCTAGACAAGAATTATTTTGCATTCGCATTAGTTACCCACAATTTCTAGAGTTGTAAAATAGCTCTGTTAGAATCAGATAGCCCAGTCAGTTTAATAAGACTTGATTTATGACTAGGACCCATAAACTACTGCTTGTAGGCCAAATCCAGCCCCGCCATCTGTTTTTGTAAATAAAGCTTTATTGGCACACAGCCACACCCCATCCTTTACACATTGTCCCTGGCTGTTTTCCCACTACAAAGGCAGAGTTAAGTACCTGTCGTCTGCAAAGTCTAAAATATTTACTATCTGGTCTTTGGCAGAAAAATTTTGCAGATTCTCCTCTGGACAATGCATCATTTTCCACTGAAGCACAAATGTTTCCCTACAATTGGGATGCCATTCAAGGTCAGCCAGGCCAGGGGTTCCCAGAATTTGAGATCTCATGGGTCAGTGAAATTAAGAAAAAATTGAGCGATGGTCATGGGGGCTCCAATTTTTACTTTTGTCAAATACCAGCTACTTCATAAAAGAAGACATTTTAACTACTTCTAAAAAGGATATTTAAAATAATTATTAGCCTATATATACATATAAATATATATAAAATATAAAAGATTTGCCTTGAGCTAACATCTGTTGCCAATCTTCCTTTCTTTTGTTTTCCTCCCCAAAGCCCCAGTACATAGTTGTGTATTCTAGTCTTCTATATGAGCCACTGCCACAGCATGGCTGCTGACAGATGAGTGGTGTGGTTCTGTGCCTGGGAACCAAACCTAGGTTGCTGAAGTGGAGTGCACCGAACTTTAACCGCTAGGCCATCAGGGCTGGCTCAAAAGAAGATATTTTAAAGTGAATAGCACATGAAACACTTGCTGCATTGTCCCTCTTTCTTTCATTTCTCTGAGGTTTGGTAGATACTTAGCCCCTGACCAGCCACAGTTCTTGGTCTGGATTGTGGAACCACTAATCTGGCCCAACCTTAGGCACCAGCTGCTGGCTCTCTCCAGGGAGATTCCGCTGGCTGGGACCAGGAGTCCTGGCCTTACTTGCAGTTCCCAGGCTGATGCCCTTGGCCTGAGAGGAGAGTCCTCGGGGGCAGGTTACTGCCAGAGCCAGCATGGGCATGCGCCACAAACCCAGGTTCAATTATGATGCTTCTTGCCCTGCTTTAAATAATATACTTTTTTTCTGATCTTTGAAAGAAAGATGTGTTCAATGCAGAAAACTTGGGGGAAAAAATGGGAAGAATAAAATTCATCTCCACTGAGAGAAAGATAAAGATTTACTGATCCACAGGGGAATAAAAGCACTTTCCAATCTGAAAATCCTAAACGGATAAAATCCAGCGTATCACCCACAACCAAAATGGAGCCTGGCACAGGGCAGGCACCAATATTCATTGAAAGAACAACTAAATCTAAGTAGCTGCAATGATTTTTCCTAGATCATCCAAGAAATTTCAAGAAATCTTTTCTTTTCTTTTTTTTATTAAGCTTATGAAAGTTAACATCCTTGTGAAATTACAGTTGTGCATCATTATTAGTCATGTTGTAGGTACACCACTTCACCCCTAGTGCCCTCCCCCCACCCCCCTTTCCCCTGGTAACCACCGATCACTTCTCTTTGTCCATATGTTAACTACCACCTATGAGTGGAGTCATACAGAGTTCGTCTTTCTCTGTCTGGCTTATTTCACTCAACATAATACCCTCAAGGTGTATCCATGTTGTTGTGAATGGGACAACTTTGTCCTTTTTTATGGCTGAGTAGTATTCTATTGTATATATATACCACATCTTCTTTATCCAATCATCAGTTGATGGGCTCTTAGGTTGGTTCCATGACTTGGCTATTGTGAATAATGCTGCGATGAACATAGGGGTGCATGGAACTTTTGGAATTGCTGATTTCAGGTTCTTTGGATAGATACCCAGTAGTGGGATGGCTGGGTCATAAGGTATTTCTATTCTTAACTTTTTGAGGAATCTCCATACTGTTTTCCATGGTGGCTGCACCAGTTTGCATTCCCACCAACAGTGTATGAGGGTTCCCTTTTCTCCACAGCCTCTCCAACATTTGTCACTGTTGGTTTTGGATATTTTTGCCATTCTAACAGGTGTAAGGTGATATCTTAGTGTAGTTTTGATTTGCATTTCCCTAATGATTAGTGATGATGAGCATCTTTTCATGTGTCTATTGGCCATCCATATATCTTCTTTGGAAAAATGTCTGTTCATGTCCCCTGCCCATTTTGTAATTGGGTTGTTTGATTTTTTATTGTTGAGTTGTGTGAGTTCTTTGTATATTATGGAGATTAACCCTTTGTCAGATAAATAACTTGTGAATATTTTTTCCCAATTAGTGGGCTGTTTTTTTGTTTCAATCCTGTTTTCCCTTGCCTTGAAGAAGTTCTTTAGTCTGATGAAGTCTCATTTGTTTATTCTTTCTATTGTTTCCCTCATGTGAGGGGTTATGGTGTCTGAAAAGATTCTTTTGAAGCTGATGTCAAAGAAGTCTTCCAGGCAAAAAAATATTTCATGCATCTATTTTTTTCCTTGTATCATTTTTTTTCTTTTTTGAGGCTTATAACTGCCAAGAACAACCATTTAAGAAGCAAGAGTTATGTATCTTCATTAATTGGTTTTCATCATCTTTTATTGTCCAAACAATTTAAGTAAGTTGTCTTATTAATAAACTGCCCTAATGATACATTCAATATAATGATCTTTAAAAGTTGATCTGGTAGATTCTTATGATATGAAATGCCATTCTTTTTTTTTAAAGATTGGCACCTGAGCTAACATCTGTTGCCAATCTTCTTTTTTTTTTTTTTTCTTTTTCCTTGTTCTCCCCAAAGCCCCCTGGTATATAGTTGTATATTCTAGTTGTGAGAGCCTCTGGCTGTACTATGTGGGACACTGCCTCAGCGTGGCTTGATGAGTGGTGCCATGTCTGCACCCAGGATCCGAACCAGCAAAACGCCGGGCTGAGGAAGTGGAGCGTGCAAACTCAACCACTGGGCCACGGGGCCAGTCCCTGAAACGCCATTCTTAAGAAGCAAAGTTTAAATTATTGAATTATTTCACATTCATGCCTGGTCACCTCAATGAGAAACATCTTAAATTTGATATTCAAAATAAACGAGAATATTTTTTAACTCTGTGTGGCTGGCAATCTTAAAATCAGTAATTCACTATTTCCTATGAAAACACCATCCATACCTTCTGCTTTGCAGTTCTAAATCCCTTCAAGCAGTGTATCAAATCCATCTCCTTTAGGAAACAAACATTTCAAATAATCCCTGACAAATAGGAAGAATAAAAATGACTTCTCCCTGGCCCGGCCGGTGGTGCAGCGGTTAAGTGCACACGTTCCACTTTGGCGGCCCGGAGTTCACAGGTTCGAATCCTGGGTGCAGACATGGCACCACTTGGCCAAGCCATGCTGTGGTAGGTGTCCCACATGGAAAGTAGAGGAAGATGGGCATGGATGTGAGCTCAGGGCCAGTCTTCCTCAGCAAAAAGAGGAGGATTGGCAGCAGTTAGCTCGGGGCTAATCTTCCTCATGACTTTTCCTGAGTTCTTCTTTGTCTGAATATTTCACTCATAGATGTTTTTGTTTCTCCTGATGTCTCATTACGTTTTTAGAATTTTCCTATAAAAACATAAGCTCATTTTAACTTTTTAAAAATAAGTCAGCATCATCCCTTTTCAAAACACACTTTCTTCTTTTGATGAGACATCTGGTTGCATCTTATTTAAGTCTTTCCTTGAATCCCATCTACAACCATTTGCATTTGCTTATTTCTTGCCAACCTTTAACCTCCCCAATCAGCTCTGTCCCTCACTGTGCCCTGCCCTTGTCCAGATGAGCGTCCCTCACTCTGACTTGGCCCAGGTGGGTCTCCCACCTGGCATATGAGGAGGATGAAGCCTAGGATGCATCCCAACAACTCCACTTATTCTAATCAGATTTTTCTTTCATTGTGCATGAAAACCTTCCTTCTCAGCCACTCCCTGGGACTAGCCCTCTTCCTTCTCTCACCTCCTCTGGAACTTTTAATTAACATGGCTGGGATCAGCCCTTAATAGTTTTGTGCCCTGACTTAGAATTGATGGACTTGCTGCTACTTACTGACCACGGTCTTGAATTTATTATGCCCCTACATGTCACGTACTAGATGCTTCATACACGTTATTTCTAGTCTTCACAACAACCCTGCAAAGCTTTCTGAACTTGGACAGGCTCCAAAACCTCTATGAGCCTCAGTTTCCTCATTTAAAATGTGGATAATAACAACAGGAGTCTGCCTTCTGCACACACCACACCACACGGCTTTTCTTAGGTGGTTTGTCTTATTTCTCTACGGCGTCCCCGATACTTCCCAGTATGGGCTCAGGGTATCGTTAGAGCTCAGCACATGCTTACTTGATGATTGTGTGAACATAGGTATCTCATTCAGTTATTTTCCTGACTTAGTTCTAAGAAATGAAAACACAGATTTGTATTTCAAGCTATTGAAAGCAGTAGATACTCACATGAAGGAACCAAGTTAATAAGACATTACTTTTAAACGTCTAATGTGTGTAAAGCTAAATTCTGAGACCTCTACTCTTGGAATGCTCTGGCTAATTGGATTTCTGTTAACTGTTAGTTTTTTGTTAAAGTAGACTTGTTATAAATTTAACAAATTTTAATCCACTTTCTTGCCTTAGGAAAAAACAATCTGCTGGACACACCTGTCTCCTGCCTCGGTGACTCAGGACTCGGCAGTGTCTCCAGGGTGGGAGGCGGAGCATCAGGGAGCTCGCTGAGGATGGAGGAGCAGGAGGGTGAGTGGAATGTGCAGCCCCCAAGACTCAGCTCCAAGAGGATTTCTTCCTACTCAGTCCAGATACGGTTAACGCCGTCTTGTAGTTGAGGATTACTATTAGCTAGATTCAGTAAACCAAAATATTTTTGCTTACTATTTTTACAACTCTTGGATCCCTTGCTCAAGGGACAAAACTTTTAAAACAACTTCAGTCAGGATTCTCACCACTGGGACAAGTGAGATTTCCTTATGCATACATACATACATATATATATTATTTTAATATAATCACCCCAGGTTTATATTTGTGTCCAAAATATCTTTTATAGCCTTAGAATTCTCACTTCGGCTGTGCTTTTGAGATGTGCTAATTCTACAATAAAGTGCTGGCTGGGCACCCACTTTAAATGAGGTCACCGTTTGTTCAAATTAGTTTCTAACCCCGTATTTCTCCCTCAGGTCTTGAAACAGCCCAGAGATCTACCTCTCAAGATATATATGAGGAACTAAAGTGTGCAAAGGCAAGAAAATGTACAAGATGAATACAGATTATCTTCAGTTTCATTTACACTGAAATTGCCAAAATTACATGTTTTTTGGGTATATGAAAAGTTGCTGTCAAAATGTACAATTGGAGCCATAGGCAATCACCTTTAAATCTACGTGGCTGTGGTTCCCAAATTTTTCTGAACACGAGAATCACCCGAGAGCTCTTGAAACTCGAGATGCCCAGGCTGTGCACAAGACCAATTAAATCTGGGAGTGGGAGGGGGCTGGCCGGCCCTGAGGCCCAGTGGTTAAGTTCGCGGGCTCCGCTTTGGTGGCCCAGGGTTTTGCCGGTTTGGATCCCGGGCGCGGACATGGCACTCCTCATCAGGCCGTGCTGAGGCGACATCCCACATGCCACAACTAGAAAGACCCACAACTAAAAAAAATACACAACTATGTACCGGGGGGCTTTGGGGAGAAAAAGGAAAAAAGAAAATAAAATCTTTAAAAAAAATCTGGGGGTGGGAGTCACACATTAGTATTTTTTTAAAGATCCTTAGGTGATTTCAACGTCCAGCAAAGTTTGGGAACTGATGGCATAGGGAATTGCTGTTGTAAGAAACTTGTAACATATTACTTAAAGGACTGAACTTATGGAATACTCTAATTTGCAGACCTCATGTATATTTACATTTAAAACGCTTTCACATTATAATGTAAATTATTTCAAAAAAATGAAAAACAGACTTTCATTACATTAAAAATTATTCTGTTATCTGAAATATTGCCAAAATATTACAATTCACTCCTTTTTAGGGGGAGGATATCAGGAACATTTATCTCCAGCTTCAAAATTCTTTTTATAAGTACAGAAGCAGAAGAAATAATGAAAGATGAAGGGAAGAAGGGATATAAACAAAGAAAAACTAACACGATTATTTACTAAGAATTGCAAATGGTCATTTTCTGAGTACACCACAAAGTTCCATTCTCTGTTCCTAGGACTTTGCGTAATTTTCAGAGACATGATGGTGGAGGCCTCATGCTTTTAGTTTATCAAAACAACCCTGAGTGTTCCTTTCCCCAGCCCTCAGTGAAACTGAGACTTTAGTCAGAAAGAAAGAGAGAAAGAAAGAAAGAGGGAAGGAAGGAAGGAAGAAAAAGAAAGAAAGAAAAGAAAGAGGGAGGAAGGGAGAGAAAGCATTTCCCAGTGAGCTCGCCTGTCCTTTGAACTGCTCCAGGTTGAAATGCCCCTCCTGATTGATCAGTCCTCACTCAACAGATTTTCATGTCTTAGGAACAGTCAAAGATTATGTCAGCTGAGACTCCTGTTGCCCATCTGATAGAGAGAACAATTTATAATAACAAACACACACCAGACTTGGATGAATTGCCCTCCTGACAACATGCGGGCCTGTTGGGGTCGTTCAATTCTTCAAACAGTCCCGTTTCTATAATCTCCTCCTGCCATGCTATGGGGACAGCACCTGTTGCAAATCTTTGGAAGAATGTCTTATCTTTGTCATCAAATTCGACCCCCCGAACCTCAGAGAAATCATCAATTTCATCGATGTCTTTGGCATAAACCACTGAAGGGTCTGGCACAAATGGGGGTTCAACTAGGCCGGCTTCCAGGCGAGGAAAGTTGATGGTTTTGAAGAAAGGGTGTTTCCTAGGATCATCGGACTTTTCTCTGTGAAGAAAGCAGATGGTCAGCCTGAGACACAATAGCAAACCCAAATAGGAAATGTTCTAACAATACAAAGTGTGTAGCGTCCTTTTCCTATAATACATTTCATTTAATTGCAAAGACAATATAACATAAAGAATAATTTTGAAAAGTAATAACTTTAAAAATTCCCCACAATTCCACCATACACAGACAGTAGCATTTCACTGTTTGTCGACAGCCTTCACAGGCAGATGTAATTTTCAAAGAGTCAAGTGATTGACATGACTTTTATTCTTGGTGTTTCATGGAAACATCTGGAAAATTCAGTGGGGCCAGAATCTGCTTGCCTGCACCTTCCAGTCATTGACTCTTGCTCTGTCCTTCAGGGTCACACAGAACAAGTGAAGCATGTCTCTTCCCACATGACCACCATTCACATTTTAAAAGCTAGCACTCATATCTCCTCACTCTTCATATGACATGGTTTTTAGGAGTCCCACCCCCCTCCTCTGATTGCCATAATAGTCTCTTTTTTTTTGGGTGAGGAAGATTGGCCCTGAGCTGACATCTGTTGCCAATCTTCCTCTTTTTGCTTGAAGAAGATTGTCACTGAGCTAACATCTGTGCCAATCTTCCTCTATTTTGTTTGTGGGATGCCACCATAGCATAGCTTGATGAGCAGTCTGTAGGTCCGCACCTGGGAGTCAAACCTGCAAACCCTGGGCTGCTGAAGCAGAGCGTGTGAACTTAACCACTATGCCACCAGGCTGGCCCCCACCATAGTCTTTAAAGACTTAAAAAAAAAAATCCATTAGTAATTTTTAGTGGCATGAATAAGCACACATTCAGTGCTCAAGACTATAGTTATTTGTTCTCAAGCCCTCCTTCCTTATGCTAGAAATTATTCTGATATTTACCTTAGAATAAGGGGAAAAGTGTATGTTCCCAACTTTGTAACCTCTTATATAAGTTATCTATTGCTATGTAACAAATTGCTCTAACATTTAGTGGCTAAAACAACAAACATTTATTATCTCACAGTTTCTGTGGATCAGGAATCTCGACACGCTTTACTGGGTGCCTCTGGCTCAAGGTATCTCATGAGGTTGCTGTAAAGCTGTTGGCCAGAGCTGTGATCTCCGCTGAAGCTTTGTGTTGAGGGGGAGGGAATCTTCTTCCAAGCTCACTTGTGGTTACTGCAAGCCTCCATCCCTCACCACGTGAGCCTCTCCACAGGGCTGCCTTGTTGCACCTGGCTTTCCCCAGAGCAAATGACGAGAGAGAGGGAGAGGAAGAGAGCCCAAGATGGAAAGCACAGTCTTTTTATTACGTAACACTGGAAATGACATCTCACTGCTTCTGCCGTATTCTATTTGTTAGAAGCAAGTCAACAAGTCCAGCTCATCCTTAAGACAAAGGGATTACATGAGGGTGTGGATGCCAAGAGGTGAGGATCTTTGGGGACCATAGCAAGGGTGGCCACCATGCACTTCTCTTGCTTCCTCTTAAGCCCAGGTTTTAAAGAAATAAAAAGGGGGCTGTTTTGTGGCACCAGATTCAAATGATTTTTTTCTTTTTCTTTTACATGAATAGATATGCTGGTCTGACTACGAAATGTCTTCCTTTTGGAAGGAGTCAGTTTCTGTCATAAATCAACCGTAATAAAAATTAATCACATTCGTGGTCTTTCCTTTCACATTTTCCATTCCAGTTACCAAAAAGCTTTCTGAAAAGGACTGAAGACTTCCCTGATACATCTCCTTCAGAGAGTCCCCGCCATGTAAGATGATAACCACAGCAGACTCTGCCCAACAAGGTGACCAGACTCCAAACACAACAATGACATTCCGAATAAGAACAATGAGAAGAACTAACATTTATTCAGAGCTTACTCTCAGCTAACACAACATTAAGCTCTTCATTTATGTTATCACATTTAACCATCACAACAGCCCTGTCTTTTAATTGTATTTTAAACTTCTTTTTAACCTCTTTACTTGCTTCTGCATTTATAAATGGCTGTGCATCTGAGAAAGCCAGAAAATACAGGTGAAGTTTTCAAAGGAAAAATTATAATTAAGTGTTATTATGGAAAAAAATTCACTTGGAGGCATCTGACATTCGGCTAATTCCCTGGTGGTGTCCTGTGATTTATTTTTTATTTATTTATTTATTTTTTGAGGAAGATTAGCCCTGAGCTAACTGCTGCCAATCCTCCTCTTTTTGCTGAGGAAGAGTGGCCCCGAGCTAACATCCATGCCCATCTTCCTCTACTTTCTATGTGGGACACCTACCACAGCATGGCTTTTGCCAAGTGGTGCCATGTCCGCACCCGGGATCCGAATCGGCGAACCCCAGGCTGCCGAAGCAGAACGTGCGAACTTAACTGCTGCGCCACCGGGCCGGCCCTGTTCTGTGATTTAGATCTACGCCCATGCAGAAAGACCCATCCAGGACTCCTTGGACTTTTCCCATTACGACCCAACTGAAAAGACAGGTATGGAGAGAGTTGCATCGTGAGATACTACAAAGTGTCTCTTTTCTTCCAAAAGCCACCAGATCTCCATCAGTAAAGGAAAAATGCAAGGCTGCCATCTATTAGAACCTGCTGACCAATGTCTGTGTCGTTTATGTTACGCAGAGTAAGAGCCTTGAGGGAGGGTTACTGAGATAAATTGAAGCTTCATGGATGGATTTTTGAAGTTTGGTTTATTGAGGTATTATGTACCCAGCAACATTCATCATTTTCAAGGTATCAGATAGATTTTAAACATGGCAGAACAAGGATAGAGCTAGAATTCCAACCAAGCAGAATCAAGAATAAACCCTGGGCCTATGTATCTCAAAGAGAACAAACAAGCTGGAATGGGACCAGGTGCCACAAGGAAGGAGCTTGAACCAGCTGGATAGCTGCAGGCAGGCATGCACACTCTGTCCCAGAGGTCAAGAGGGCGCCTTCAATTCAGTCTGAGTAGCTGTAACAAGGGAGAGTGCCCAGGGGCTTGGGAACCTCGGGAAACTTGCCAGGCCAGTCTTTACTTCAGCAGGAACGTCTCAAGCAACATCTCAAGCAACCAGGCCCGAATGGCCTTGGCTTGTCCATCAGAGATGGCCGACTACAGCCTTTTGCAACTAGTTACAAAGGACAAGGGAACCATGGGCCACCCTGAGGTTTTCTTTGTGTTCCCAATACCCCCAATGAGAAGTTCCTGGAGGGCAGGACCCATGCCTTACGCCCTTTTCCAATAAATGTCTGCGGCTGCTGATGCTAACAACAAAAGACTAGGCTTTCCAACCTCCATTCCTTTTACTCTTGTGTCCGGCCACCGCAGAGGTGATCACTTAGATCTTTTACGCTAATGACTCTCACCTCAGCTCTGTAATTACAAATAGCACGAAGAGTATTTTACTCTCGAATCTCTCCCTAGCAGGGCTCTTTGGGCCATAATCGTGCAGTGCACTTTGGACAAATGGCTATTGACGGAGGCAGCCTCTTTTGTAAGAGCCAAATAGGCAGCTGCAGGAAGTTTTCTCCTGCTTGGAGTGGAATGCATTTCCGAGCATTAACAGAGGCTCTTGTGTCACTGAATCCTACACAGAGGTTATAACGGAATTTCTTATAACAGTTCATGAAGAAAAGATACCACCTACCCATTCATGAAGACCACAACGTGGCATTTGGTTGGCCAAGAATAGTGGGTATTGGCTTGAAATTGCGTGTCAGAGAAGCACTTAAGTCAGAGACATTTATGGTTCATTTGCTTTTGTTCTGCTGCGTTGACTGATCAGAATAAAACCGGCAAAAACACTTAAGTGGTCTTCATCTTTTATTTTATTAGAAAACACCATAGTTGACCCTATCTGGAGCCCCTGTGAGATGCTCAGAAAAGCTTTTGGCTGCTCCGCAAAATTAACTCACAGACCCACAAGGGCAAAGGAGGAAATCCTCTTCAGTGAGGTCAAAAGAAGGAGAAGGGTTTTAACTTATTTCAAATGCTTGTAAATGCAAGGGGCGGGGTAGGGAGCTGTGGGGGGGCGGTGGCGGTGGGGGGGGGAGTGGCAGTTGACCTCTGCTATGTAAAGTCCTGTTTAGGTTGTCGGCTTTGGAGGACACCCGATACATTAATCAAACGTTATCTTATTTGAATGAAGTTTTTAAAAATACAAAGAGCTGAAATGAAAACCTTGGAAGGTTTTCTCTTTCACTGAACAGCTGTTTTTTATATGCCTTTTCTTTAATGTTGTAAACAGTTTTATTCAAAACAGTCACAACAACAGATGCTTTATAAAAAGGTTCTGCTTGATGGAGCGGCTTCAAGCAATGATCCAGTGCCTTAAGGTGGCATTTTCCTGAAGAAGTTCGTCAGTATTTCATTTGACAGACCCAAAGTGTGCTTACAAAGTATTGAAATAGATTTTCAATCAAACGCACCAAGTGGGTGGTGTCCCCTTCAGGGAAGTTATCTAAGGAGGCTGTTCACTTCCCCCACTGCCTCTGTCACTGTTGGTTTTCTCTCTGATGCTCCCTGCCCTTGATAACCAGGTCGGTAAGATGGTCAGTGGTACCAGAGCTGGTTCTCCTCTCCTTCCTGGGCACACAGAGGATGTCACCAGCCAGCCCCCTCAACCCTGGGCAGGGCCGAAGGACTCATTCTGGACAACAGAAGTGTGTGTGGAGTGATGTGGGAAGTGGGTCACTTCCTGGCTGAGGTAATACAGAGCTCCCTAGTTCTCTGAGCTCTCTCTTCTCTTGCCACAGCAGCTGGAAGCCAATGGAGCCGTAAGAGGGAAGCAGCCCAGATCTCTGAGTCACTGCTCAGAAGAGAGAGAACTTGGAGAGCTGCTGGAGCCATAACGGATTTTGTGTGAATGAGATATAATCCTTTTGCTTTAAGCCAATGAGACTTTGGGATTTGCTTGTTATCATAACATGACCTATTCTGACCATACTAACACAGCAACGTTGGAATCTACACAGGAAAATCAGTTTCACATTTTACTTCACATAATGTAGAGTTCCAGCTAATTTCAAAATACTCATTGTTAGTTTGGTTATCTGTCATGCTTGGAAAGTTATTACAAGTGGACTTTGATTCACTATTTTAAAAAATCAGGTCAAAACTTAAAAGCTTGCTTCCATACTCGAACATTTTGAGCTAAGGTAGCCCTGTTCTAGATCCTTCACTGGCAACTGCTTGGAAGATTCAGAGTCATTTGGTGGCTCAGTTCTAGTGTCATATTGAAAACCAGTCATCTTACTCTCTGGTTGTAGCTTTCATGTTTGTATAGATTTTTAGATTCTGAAAATTCAATTCAAGTAATTCAAGACATTCAAGCTCATAGTTTAGTCAAAATATTATCTATCTCCCTTAAAACAAAGTAATAATATTTGCTATCATTTATTCAATGATTCCTAACACACATTATATTTAACCTTACATACGTTACATCTAAACCTCAAAATATCCCACTGAATTAGTCAGGGCTCCCTGGAGAAACAGGACCACAGGATGTTGAAGGGCTCCAGGCTGTACCACGGTGGCATAAATATTATTTTGAGCTGAAGGCATTTGAGCATCAACAGACGCAGGTTTTGAACTCCCCTTATCTGCCTAAAAGCAGAGCTTCCCCGAAGAACTCAATTCATAAATCCTCCCCCTGGGAGTTTCACCGAGTTGAGAGGTTTGGAACCAGGGAAGACTGACTCTTATCACCAGCGACAGAAATCAGCACCACGCCCAAATAGACATTGTGACAAAACTATCATATTTTCCCATCTACTCTCCTGAGGGCCCATTTATCTTTCCTAAAAGTCATTTGTTCTCCTGTGAGGGCCCTTCCCTGCACCATTTCTGAGAAGTCATTTGTTTTCCTGTAAGTGCCCTCCCCCCGCTCCCCTATTAAAGTGGTATATAAGCCCCCAATTCTAACCAACTCCTGGTCGCATTTTTCTGTGAACTCCTGTGTATGTATATGAATTAAAAATCTGTCTTTTTTTTCTTGCTAATGTGTCTTTTGTCACTTCAATTTGCAGGCCTCCATCCCTAAACATAAGGAGGTAGAAGGAAAATTTCTCCTCCCTGACAATATCTGTGTACGTATATGAGAGAGAGAGAGAGGGGGAGAGGGAGAGAGAGGGAGAGAGAGGGAGAGGTTTATTTTAAGGAATTGCCTCATGCGATTCTGGAGGCTTGGCATGTCCAAATCTGCAAGGTAGGCTGTAAGGCTGGAGACCCAGGGAAGAGTTGCAGTTCAAGTCCAAAGGCGGTTTGCTGGAGAATTCCCTCTTCACCCAGGGTGGCCAGTCTTTTTCTACCAAGGCCTTCAACTGACTGGATGAAGCCCATCCACATTATGAAGAATAACCTGCTTTACTCAAAGCCTACTCATTTATACATTAATCTCACCTAAAAAGCACCAGTACAGAAACATCTAGAATGTTTGATCAAATATCTGAGTACTGTGGCCTAGTCAAGTTGACACATAAAATTAACCATCACCCCTTCCTGCCCCCGCATTTTATATATGAGGATATTGAGACTCAGAAAAAGTAATTCAGTTGCTTGAGGTAAAATGACCAGTACATAGCAGAGCTGGGATGTGATTCTAATCTGTGACTCTAAAACCCTTGGTTTTCTTCCGTGACACAGTCACCCACAGCCAAAGATCTTTTCACAGGTCATCTTTCACTTATTTTTTTCTTCTAAAATATCTTGATCTTATTAATCCATTGTAAGCAATAAAACTTGACTTTCCTCAAAACGAATTTCAACCATACTTAACATAGCTGACAGCACCATATGTACTTTCTAAATATCTGCTGACTGATATTTTACAGAGACGTTTAAAAGAGGCAGAATTTTCCAGAGCTATGACTATCAGTACTGATGGTTTTTATTTTAAGTTTTAATTTTATTCATTGTCGAGTACGTAATTTATTCAACATGTTCAAAATTCAAAAGATACTAAGGTTCTCTAGTGAAAATCCTCCTTTGCATTCCTGTCACTAGCTCCCAATTTCCCTTTATTAGAGGCAGCTAATCCTATATACGCCTTGTATACTCTGCTGGAAATATTCTATGCAACTATTTGAATTGTATCTTCTTTTTCTTCTTTTTTATGAATGCTGTTTTGCGCCTCAGTATTTCGTTTTAAAATGTATCCTGGAGGATTTTCCATATCAAGTGCTCATAGTGTTTGAAAGCACTGGAAATACCAAACCATATAACATGCAAATAATAATAGGAAAATAATACTACTACTCAATCCCAAGGCTTTGTCACTGACTCAAAGTGTTTTCCCAATCCCTGTGGACAATGCTAACATCACCAATCACCTCCGTTATCCAGAAGCTTACCTGCTTCCTAAGCGTTGCTCTGGTTTCTTAGCCAAGAAGAGTCGGCAGATATCTTTTGCTTCCTCTGTGAAGTTATCATGTTGGAATGCGACCTCCTCTTTCAGGGTTCTTTGCTTTAAATCCTCTTTACTGACTTTTTCCTTGTAATCTTTGAACGGTGTTCGTCCAGCAACCATTTCATAAATACTGCATCCCATTGCAAACCAGTCCACAGGATAGGAATAGCTTACTTTTTCCATCAGGATTTCAGGAGCCATATAGCCATTGGTTCCAGCCTGTAACACCCCAAACAAAAACCAAAAGAGATCAAAAACATGAATGGGAGGGTAACAGATGCTGCTGATTGCCTACTCAATACCCATTCTCCTTTTCTTACTTTGTTAAGGGAATATGAATTTATTTGGGGTGGCAATGTATCTAACTTAGTCTATTCCCTGCTTTCCCAGCAGCCTCTGGTGCAGTCAGGGCAGGCCATGTGATCCATTCTGGCCAATGAGACAGAAAGAGGATTTGGCTGGAGCGCATTATAAAAGGGACAGATGTGGCTGCTCTCGAAGTGGGAAAATCACACAGCCTCTCTTAGTTTCAGCACCTCATCTTTAAGGTGAAAAGTGCAAGTGGATGTCTCTAAGATTCCCTAAGCTCTGCCTATTTCATTCACAGATTAATTAGATGCACGATTTTTTAAAGGTTGAGCACTTTATTGCTAATATTGATGTTCACATAATATTATCTAATCTATGATGTTGCTTACTCTATTTGCTATGTAATGATATTACTATCACACATCTCTGCCTGCAAAAATGCACACTGTCATTTTAATCTAGAAAGTCTCCACGTGAAACTTCATTTAACACGCATGACTACATATTGCAGCCCCTCTTCTACTGACAATATATGCCAAATGACCACTGGGTTAAAATATATATATATATATATGTAAAATACATATATAACATAAAATTTGCCATCGTAATCATTTTTAAGTGTACAGTTTAAGTACAGTTTAATTAAGTGCATTCACATTGTTGTGCAACCAATCTCCAGAATTCTTTTCATCCTGTAAGACTGAAACTCTGTTCCCATTAAACAACAACTCCCCATTGCCCCCGCTCCCCAGCCCTGGCAACCACCATTCTACTTTTTGTCTCTATGAATTTGACTACTCTAGGAACCTCATATAAGTGGAATCATGCAGTATTTGTCTTTTTTGACTGTGTGTGATTTTAATACACTCATTCATTTAACAACTATTTAATGAATACCTACAACATACCAAGTATAAACTTACATCATAATATGTTTTCACAAAAATTAAGCTGCTTTTGGTTAAAGAATAATGTATACCCTCTGCAGCAATTAAAAATACAAACAAAGAGAACAGCCTAGAGTGACAATAAGCTTCTATTAGTACATAAAAATGATAATGATAATATAAATTATTGGTAGAGTTGTGAGAAACGGTTGTGCTCTGTAAACTGCCTCAGACTTCCAGGAGAGCAGTAAGATGTGGAGCAACAGAAAATAAGGACCAGTTACTTAACTTTGGAGTATATACCTCAAAGAAAGGATTCCAAAGAAAGAAAAAGGACTCTATATAGAGATGGTCATAGCTCCATTATTCACAATGGTCATAAGCTGGAAACATCCAGATGCCCATAAGTAAAGACAATAGACCAGAGTTTATTGTTAATACTACAAATTTATATATGTAATGGGTTTCACACATTGCTTACAAATATGCATTTCAGTACAGCAAAAATGGTTGGAAAGAGTTTTTAGCTGTTAATTAGGTGATCTTTTTCTGTCTAATTGCTTAAGTATATGTTTTTTATGTGCACAGTGTGTGTAATGCCTTAGGAATATTAAATTTCATGGATAATCTTTACATGGATAACAACAACGAAGAAAATAAATGACTCAAGACCCAACGAAGAGTAATTGGCCTGTGCAAGAAGATTCTGGAAGCGACCGGGGTCTGACAGGCTGGGCATGAGTCAGTGTGGCATTGCTGTTTTCATAGAACCTAGTATATAATTTGGATGACCATATGTTCCGGTTTGCCTGGGACAGTCCCGGTTTACATCTGTTGTCCTGATGTCTTGTCCGGTTTTGCATCTGCCCAGACAAAAGGGTTCTGTAGGCTCCTTGGAAGCCCAGGATATAGACTTACTCATCTTCGTTTGCAAACCAGGTACTGACCACAGGGCCTCACTTAGTGCATGCCCAACAAAACAACAGTAAAGATGGTAACGAGATGTTTTCTGTTCACTATCCAACAAATATTTATTGAGCTGTGTCCTGCAGTGAGTTCTAGGGACACCAAAACATGTAAGGCCCGGCCCCTGCTCTTGAGGATTTATAGGCTGGTGGAGACAGACAGGTCAAAAGGTTAATTCAGTAAAGTAGGATAAATGCCAGAATGGGAGTGCAAAACAAGCACAGGGAGGCCAGAGTGGGGGGGTGTGTGTGTTCACTGAAGAGTGAAGGCTGAGCTGAGACATGTGGGAAGAATCTGTCTCATAGAGAAGACTATCCAGGTAATGAGCATGTGCAAGAGATGGAGTCAGAAAAAATGCGGGGCGTTCGGGAACTTTAAAGAATTTGGTATTTCTGGAATTTAAGATCTGTGGGATGCAATAGTGGGAGGGGAGACTGGAGGGGCAGACAGGGATGAGATTGAGAAACGCTGTATGCCAAGGTAGAAAAGTCCATCCCCAGACTCCCTTTTCCCTTGTATCCCTCTACTACGGAGGCCAGAGGCTGAGTACTCCACCTCCAGCCTCCTGTGCACCCAGGTGGCCACACGATGTGAGTTTTATTTGAGAGGTGTGCAAGGCAAAGCTGCTGAGGGTGGGGAAAAAGGGAAGTGAGCTTACCTGGAAATACACAAAGGATATAAGACAGATTAATGGGTCAATAGAGGGATGAATAGAGGAGCAGACACCCAATAAAGCGAATCTACTAAAACGTTAATAATATACAATGGAAGAGTGTTTGGCCATAAAAAGGAATGAAGTGCTGATACACGCCACAACATAGAAGACCCCTGAAAACATGAGGCTGAGTGAAAGAAGCCAGTCACAAAAGACTACTTATTGTATGATTCCGTTTATATGCAATGCCCAAAATAGGCAATTCCACAGAGCCAGAAAGCAGATTTGAGGTTGCTTAGGGCTGGGAGAGGCAGAATGGAAGTGACTGCTAAAGGGTATGCGGTTTCTTTTGCGAGTGAATAAAATATTCTAAAATTGTGATAATGTTTGCATGTCTCTGTGAATATAGTGAAAACTACTGAATTGTACACTTTAAATGGGTCAATTTTCTGGTATTTAAATTATATCTCAATAAAACTGATTAAAATGTCAATGTCAACTCTAGGTGGTGGATATACAGGTGCCCACTGTGAAATTCTTTTAACTTTCCTGTATATTTGAAAGTTTTCGTTATAGAATGTTGAGGGAAAAAGGAGTGAGGGAAGTGGGGGTGATGCCAGGCGTTACCAGACTAGCGCCTGGTTCATCAGGCACAAGAGACTCTTCGGGAAGGGTCACAAGGAGGAACCAGAGGAGAGAGCAGCCGGGGCGAATCTAGCTGCCTAGCTGCCTCCCATCTCCCATTTCCATTAGTCAAGATTACCCCAAAGCTAACTTGTCTATATTTCCAGATACGGCATCCAGACCCTCAGCAGCTCCTGGAAACCAGGTCCCGCATCCCACAGTGTGATATTTCAACCAATTCTGAAAGTGTGGGAGCAAGCCAGCCTAGAAGTGGTGCCCACAGGGCGCCGTCCAAGAGAGAAGGAGGCAGCGGAGGATTATAAGAATGTGTGTGAGGGCTCTGGTCTGCGGCCCAGGAAAGCAACCTTATGAAATCTCTCCAGGAGGGACTTTGCGTGGGGCTCTTTCTTCCACAGTGCTGGCTACTTACTGGCCTCTCAATCCAGAAACCAGCAGCTATCGGCACTGGGAAATTTTCTCATTTCTCTGATCATTTTCTCCCTTCCGTTTTCTTTCCTCTCTGTTTTTGAGAATCCTGAATTTATCCTTTACATTTCTTATCTTGTGCTCCTATTTTCCATCTCTTTGTCTTTTATCATTCTTTTTCTGAGAGACTTCCTGTATTTTTCCTTCCAACTCTTTTTTTTTTTTAAAAAAGTGTTTTATTATGGGAAATTTCAAACATATAAAAAAGAAGAGAGACTAGAATAGTAAACCCAGGGAACGCTACACGCAGCTTCAACAATCATCAACACACGCCAGCCTTGTTTCATCCGTGTCCCCAGCGCCGCCCATTGCCCCACACTATCCTTAGACATCGTATCATTTGCATTTCACTACAAATCTCTAAAAGATAAAGTCACTTAAAACCAGCAAACAAAATCAAAACATTACCATTATCTCACTTTAAAAATAACAATTCTTTAATATTATCAAATATCTGCACGTGTTTACACTTTTTCAATTGTCCTATAAACCTTTCCTCTAGACAGTTTGTTTAAATTTGGATCCACACAGGCTTCATGCCATGTGATTGACTGACATGTCTCTTAAATCTCTGTGAATATCTAAGTTCCTCCTCTGCAAGCTTTTATTTTTTGGAAAAAATTGGCTAAACTGTAGAGTTTCCCACAGTCAAAATTTGTTGACTGCATCCCTGTGGTGTCATTTTATTTATTTATTTATTTATTAGGAAGATTAGCCCTGAGCTAACTGCTGCCAATCCTCCTCTTCTTGCTGAGGAAGACTGGCTCTGAGCTAACATTGTGCCCATCTTCCTCTACTTTATATGTGGAACGCCTACCACAGCACGGCTTGACAAGCAGTGCCATGTCCGCACCCTGGATCCGAACCGGTGAACCCCCGGCCGCTGAAGCAGAACATGCGCACTTTACCACTGCGCCACCGGGCCGGCCCCTCTGTGGTGTCATTTTATATGTTCCTCTGTTCTTTGTGTTTCCTGTAAATTGATGGCTAAACCTACAGGCTTAACCCTTCTTTTGAACATCTCCTTTCTGCAAATGTTTTTTTACTAACATACAATTAACATAGAATAATGTGCACAGATCTTAGATATTTAGTTCAATAAATTTTAACAATTGAATATACTCATGTAAATACCACCCAAACAAGAAATAGAACATTTCCATCCACCCAGCAAGTTCCCTTGTGCCCTTTTCTAGTCTATTCTCCTCCTCGCTTCCCAGGCAAGCACTTTCTGATTTCTGTCACCGCAGATCACTTCTGTCTGCTCTTGGATTTCATGTAAATGGAATTGTATGGTAGATATTCTTTTGTGTGTGACTCTTTTTTTTTAACATAATGTTTTTGAGACTTATCCATGTTGTTCTGCAAACATATTTATGTATCTTTTATTTCCAAATGTCCTTGGTCTTCTCAGAATGTTCTTTATTTCATAGCAGCTGTTCTTGTTTCATGGATGTAATACCTTCTCTTAAATCTCAAAAGATATTAACTATAGGTTTTAAAAAATATTCTTGGGCCAGCCTTGGTGGCCTAGTGGTTAAGTTCGGTGCGCTCTGCTTTGGC
Organism: Equus przewalskii; assembly: GCF_037783145.1. Lineage (NCBI taxonomy): Eukaryota > Metazoa > Chordata > Mammalia > Perissodactyla > Equidae > Equus > Equus przewalskii. Next base: position 77,530,330 of record NC_091845.1, on the reverse strand, counting down.
AGCCTGGGTTCAGTTCCGGGGCAAGGACCTACACCACTCGTCTGTCAGTGGCCATGCTATGGTGGAAAAAGAGAAAGATTGGCAATGGATGTTAGCACAGGGTGAATCTTCCTCAGCAAAAAAAAAGAAAAAAGAGAAAAGTTCTCTTCTACACCTTGCAATGTTCCTGTTTTCTACAAGTTTCTTTCTTTTGTTTGTTTTGGCATTGTCTGTCATTTTGGAGGGTTTTTTTTCAAGTGACACATGGTCTTTGACTATTTGTTCATGTTTAAGAATGTAACACCAAAAGTGAAAGAAGCTTGTCAACTGAGGGGCTTCACTGGAGGACGATCCTGCACAGCCATTTCCCTGGGGCCCCTACCTGTGAGTATCTGTAGACTTTTTCTGTTAGGCTGCTCAGCTTCCCCAGAGAGATCCTCCAATACCCCACCTGAGAGGTGTCGGCTGCTGGCCCTCATTCTGGAAGCCGAGGCGGGAAGGGGCTGAGGTCTCCCTGTATGTAGTGTTTCACTCTCTGCAACTCTCACTTGGCTCTGTGTTCCGGGATCCCGCACTCCCTGGTTCCATCTCTTCTGCCGGGTGGGACAGGCAGGAAGAAAGACTACAAATAGCCTCCAGCTGCAGTTCAGACGGTGAGGATGGGGAAGTTCCGCTCGGCAGCGTTTACTAGGAGTTCGCTCCGTGTGTGGCACCCTTCCAATGAGCAGATTTCAGAGGTGAGTGACTGTGAGGATTAAAATTGCTAACCAGGACCCTGGATAAACCTCAGACCTTCAGTAGAAGGTGCAGGGTGAAAGTGGAGAACATGCCTGTCCGGGACAAAGGACCGTGAGATGCTTGCTGGGAGAAAAATTGGAAATAACAATGGACAATACTCACTGAGTGCTTATTACATGCTAAACATTTTCTTAAGTGCTTTCCCTGAATTTCTCATTTAATCTTTATGATAACCCTATAAGACAGAGACCACTTTACCCCCCATTTTGCAGATTAGAAAACTCAACCGCAGAGAGGTTAAATCTTGCCCAAGGTCACCCATCCAAGATCCACACACCGGCCTGCACTTGGCACCACTAGTGGCCTCATACTATCTGTGCAAGTAGGGGAGGGGGGGCTTTCTTACTCCCCCAAGATCCCTTCAGGCTTTCTTTTCTCCTTAGCGTCCCCTCCTTCCCTCTCCACGGCTGTCAAGTACTAAGTCCTCATCCTGGTCCATTCCTGCTTCAGCTGCTTCCCTTCCCCTTTCCCAACAAATTCTCCATTTTTTGCTCATCAGGCTGCCTGGGCTGCTCCACACCACACAGGTGGCTGGGAGGTGGGGACCAGACCTTCAGCTATGCTCTGGGGCCACCTTGCTCCCTCCCCAAGGAAATAAATGAAGAATTGGCCTGCCGTCTTTATGCTCTATAGCTCTCTGGTGTAGTGGAAAGAGCACGAGACAGCATGCAGGGTAGCCATAAATTCATTCCAAATAATTCTCAGGACTAAATTTACCTTTTGGTCCTAAAGACAGAAAATGTCAGTGATGGAATTTAGAAGGGCACCTCCTCCTTGACGAGTGGAGGTATTTCACAGAGGAGAAGAATGGAATTAGAGGCGCACGCCAGAGTCTAAGCACCCAAATTCCATTGCAGCCTCCAGCTGAAAAAATTAATTGCCTGCCCTTTATGCCATTTGTCTTCCGCATGTGAAATGCCTCCTCAGAGCGGGGTGGGAGGAGAGACCAGACCAAGCAGCATGGGGCAGGGTCCAACCACGCAGACCTCTTGCGGCTGGGTTTAACTCCTGCAGTTACAAAGGGCCCCCGCACACCAGTCTCTGTGTCATCAAAACAGTCACTTTCTGTCCGTGTGACCGGCACTGCCACTGCCAGGGCTGTGGGGATCACCCGAGTGTCAGCAGCAATGGAGCTCTCGCTGGAGGTTTTTGTGCGTGGTTTACCTTTTTTAAAAAAATTTTTTTCTTCATTTTGTTTTGCTTTTGGTTTTATAGTGCCCTTTGGCGGCCCACACAGTCGACACCTGGTCAGGCAGAGTACACCCAGCATGGCAGGTGTCAACCATCAGACAGCACAGCATTTAGGGAGCCAGGGAGGCCCCCCCGCAACCCACTGCCCCCGGGAGGCAGCAAGAGGTCCATCTACCACAGTCATCACATGTGGCTTACTTGGTCCCATCAGGGCCACCTGTCCCCTACAGGTATCCAGACCTTGAGGAAGGTGGACACCCTAATGTGGGATCAGGATCAGAGCCAGCTTGTGGGGACCTGCGCAGACACCCCCTCCATCGCTCCTGCTGTTGAGGCTGGCTTCTGCTGGCCCTGTCATTGTTGTCACTCTCACCCCTGGGTCCATAAGAGCTGAGTGGCAGGGCCCGGGGCCGGGGGGAGGATTCTGGACTCTGAGTAGTTCCAGTGTGGCTCTGGACAGAAGGGGACTGTGGCCTTGGCAGTGATGAGAACGGCGAGGGGCCTGCCAGTGGGGCTGAGAAGGCACGGTTCACATCTTAATAGTTTCACATGTCCATGAAGAAGTGTACGTGTGTGTATGCATGTGCATGCGTGCGTGTGTACATGCAGGTCCTTCAAGGTCAAGGTCATGAGTAAACCTCCAGCTCCCACTGCATCTGAAAAGTTGGCAACCTTCAATTCCATCATTAGAAGAAACGCTGGTGTCTTGTCCCTGGTGTGGCCAGGCCCGGCTGGATTTGATGACCCGGGCAGGAGAAAGAGGAAGAAAAGGAAGCTCTCTGCACTTCCTGGAGGCGATGGCCCAGCAAACCGGCCCTCGGAGCAAGCAAGACACTGCCCGCGGGTGCCTCTTCCCCCCAGCTCATCACAAACGAGATCCACTCGACAGCACAATCCAAACAGAAGAAGGAATCAGAATGTACATCTTTTGTTTGCCGTGGCAGGAGAACTGTTGAGCAGAGGAAAAAAACAAGCTGAGCTTAGCGCTATCAGCTCTTTCCTGGGGCTTGCTCCTTCCTTCCTCCGAGGGGGGCCTGGCTGCTTTGTTCTCGTTCCCAGCTGCTCCTCTGCGCCTTTAAGCGGTGGCCTTTGCAGACCTCAGAGGAATGTGCCCGAGACCCCGGGAGACTTAGCTCTGAGGCTCCGCCTGCCCGCATGCTCGGCCCCAGGCTGCAGCCTCCACCAGGGCCTGCTTTTGCTCCTCTGCCAGCCACTTCCTGGGCGGGGAGCACAGCCTCACCCGAGGTGGTGTCCTGCTTTCTCTGACACTCCCGGGAGGACACCAGTTTCAGAGAGGATCCAAACGGGGATCCAAAACGGGGGTCCCTGCAATAATGCTTTCTGCAGCTCTACAGTCTGGCATCAGTCTGCTGTGGTTCGCTTTTCAGCTCTACCAATTATTAGCTGGTCACCCTCGTCCAGTAACTCAACCTCTCTGAGCTTCACAGCTCTTGCCTCACAGGATGGTGATGAAGATTAAAACGAATACCTCACACATAGCAGGCCCTTGGTAGGTGTGAGCAACCATGATGAGCAAGCCTGGTTCTGGGTCTCAGGCAGGGCAGCCACACAAGAAGAAAAACCTAGAAGCCTCTTAGGCTCTATCAGATTGAAGATGGGCCTGGCACATTGTCAGAGATCAACAGTTGTGATTCTTCCACTGGGGAGCGTTGGTTGGTGGTTTCATGTTCTGTGAATCTATCAGCAGTGGGCTGAGGCGTATTTTCCATGGTGTCTCTAAGATGCTCAGGATAAAACCACAAGCGAAGCTCCACGCGCCTCTTGGCTCAGCCCAGAGGTGAGCTGCGCCCTTGCCCACTCGGCTGCAGCCTTGGGGTCCTCTGGTCCCTGTGCCTCTCAGAGAACAAAGCACAGCTGCGAAGGTCATTTGAGTAGATACAGTGCCTGTCAGGTGAAGTGGAAACAATGCAACAGTGGGCATTGTCGTTGAAGGTCTTGCGCTTGGCTTCTTGTCGAATAATCATAGCAATCATTTCTTGAGGGCTTACCAAGTGGCTGACCCCCTGCTAGGCATTTATCTACCTTGTTTCTTAATCCTCTCATCAAGCCTAAGAGGCAGGCCGTATTAACCAGGCTCAGAGAAGAGGCATGACTTGCCTGGGGTCAAGTGCAATTAGAAAATGCTATTCACATGGCTGGGTACATATAACACAGGCTGACTCTCAGTCCTCACTGTCCCCATGGCTAGGCGTCCCAAATGAGGGGTCAGCCTGCACTTCTGAACAGAGCAGCCACAGTAAGTGGCAGAACCAGGGTCGGCACACTCACACTCCTTCCATCTCGTTGATCCTGAGGACCACATTTCATCACCTGCACTTGATCTGAATGGATGCTCTGAGCTTCCAACGTGTGTCTGTAACAAATTAGATGTTGCAGCAAACTTTTGGTCCCTGGATTGCGTCATCTTGCACGCTGTGCCCTGCAGACCTCCTGGCTCTCTCTCCTTACTCCCACATCTCACCATACGCCGTCCACCCAGTTCCCAGACCCTCTGCCTCACTCCCCTCCTTTTTACCCTCACCCAACCCCCTCATCCTGCTTGTCCTTCCAAGGCTGATCTTGTCACTTCCCTGCCTGAAAGCATTCAATGGCTCCCTAGCGCTCCTGGCATCAGGTTCAAATGGCCTTGTCCCCTCCAGCCCCCAGAGTCTGACAACTCTCTACACTCTCCAGGCGTACCTTTGTCACGCCTCCCACCCTGTGACTCCACACTCCAGGCAGCTGCAGAGCCACTCCACTCTGTGACCGAACCTCACGCCCCTCGATCCAGGCTTTTCCGGGGCCAGGGTTTTTCAACCACGGCACTACGGATGTCGTGGGCCAGATCATTCTTGCGGCGGGGGCCTGCGCTGTGCATTGTAAGATGTTAGCAGTATCCCTGGCCACTACCCGCTACATGCCAGCAGCATTTCCCCAGTGAAGACAGCCAAAAATGTCTCCAGACATTGCCAAAAGTCCCCTGGGGGCCCAAATCGTCCTCAGTTGAGGAGCCCTGACCTCTGATGGTGCCTGTGCCTGGCCCACTGCGCTCCCTCCTCAGCTGCCTGGCTTCTGTTTACCTTGTCAGTCTCCTCTTGGTTATCATTTCCTCCTGGAAGCCCTTCCTGACCCCATGACCCCATATTGGGCCAGGTGTCCTTCCTATGCCCCCAACTCGGATAGCCCTCGCCACACTGTATTGTCACTGCTCTTTCCTTGTTGGTCTCTTCTCCGTCCGGGGGCTTCCTGAAGGCAGGTTCCCTACTGTACTCAGGGCCCAAGTCTGTTCCTGCCACACAACCTCCCCTAATAAATCACCCTTGACAGCCCCTCTCCCTTACGCATATCAAACCGTCACTGAGGCCTATTCATTCTGAAATCTCTCCCGTTTGCCCATGGTGTTCCGGCTCCACCTCCTACTCTGTGGGCTGAGCTGCCACCATCTCTCACCTGGATTACAAATGGCCACAGTCCACCTGAATCCCCTCTGATCTGGTCTCACTTCAGACGGAGGAAGTTTTTCAAAACAGAATTCTAAGCACGTTGCCCCCTTGGTTAAATCCTTTCAAAGGCTTTTTTTTCTTAAGCAAAAAGCCGAAGTCCCTACCACAGCCTGTAATGCAGGTGTGGTCTGGCCCTGCCACCCCTCTGGCTTCATTTGAACCACTTTTCCTCTTGCTTTGTGCTTTTCATCTCCCCTAAAGCAGCAGCTACTGTGCACTGGCTGCTCCCATTGCCTGACCTGCTGTGCCCCTCCTGGAGTGGCAGCCGGGGTACTCTGCCCAGATCCCCTCTTCAGGGTCGCAGCCTCCACTCCTCACCTGCTGGGACCAGGGTCGGCCTCCAGTGCGGTGGAACAGGGCCCTGTGCTCAGAAGCAGCCCTGTGCTGGGGTTTCATGCTGTGTGGAGGCTGTCTTGACAAATTTTTGCATTTGTATTTTGTAAGTTAAGTCCAGTGAGACGATGTTGCCTGTGCCCAGGTCTTGGAGCCTCGGCTCACACACAGTCCTGTCTCCCGTTACCTTCCTGCCTCCCAGCAATGGGTCCTTGGCTGTCTGCTCCCCTGTCTCTGCTCAGCAACTGTTGCTACCTGGTGTCCCGCTGGGAGCCTGGACTGGGATGCAGGGAGGGTTGGGGTCAGGCACGTGCTTTCTCAGGTCCAGTTGTGGGGTGGGGCCCCGGGTGTTTCTGAGGGTCTCCATTCACCCCTCCTGTGTCCCCGAGCCTGAGGGAGTGGGATATTAAACAGCAATTTAAAAAACACCAGGACTTGTTGAAAGATTGAGCATGGAAGAAAAGAGACACTTTTTCCTGATATTTGAATAAGGGGTCCTGCATTCTCACTTTGCAATGAGCCCTGAAGATTATGTAGCCAGGCCAGGCTGGGACCGTTGACTGCTGGTAGCTCACAGCTGCCCCCATCCCGGAGCACCACCCTGTGCAACAGGGAGCCGCCTCGCCCGAGCTGCCCCCTTCTGGCAGCTAGCCAAGGCTACTGACTGGCTCCTGGAGGGGCACAAAAGCCCAGACCCCACCTCGATTTGGGCCATCCCAACTCCAGAGCTGGCTGAAGGATTAACTGAGGTCTTAGCTCTGCCTCACCATGGGTCAGCTCCTCCCTCCACCCAACCCTGCCTTCCTCAGGCACGTATCTCGTGAGAGTGCTCCCTAATGAATCTCCCACACGTACGTCTGTCTCCGAGTCTTTTTCTAGGGAAACCAACCTACGCCCTTCCCCAGCTACTTTGTTGAGTGAACTCCCATCTGTCCTTCTGATATCAAGTGAGTTGTATTTCCTCTGTGCTTAACTCTCGGATCCTCACACATTAAGTCAGATCCTCTTTGGAGAGCCCCATGGACCACATCTTCACAGCATTTATCATAATTGAAATTTTACATTCATCTGAGTGATTGTGAAGTGCTACTTCCCCCACTAGACTATCAGCTCCATGAAGGCAGGAAATCATGTCCATTTTTGCTCATTGTTCTATCCTTCATGTTGAGCACAGTTCTGGCACCTGGGAAATGCTCAATGAATCTATGTGGAATGAATGATGAGTGAATAAATGAATGACTGTCTTTTGAATGAAGGAATGTTAAAAATAATTCCAAGACTGTCATGAATATTTTTGAATTCCCTTCATAGTGGTAAATACTTTGAAGACGGATTTCAAGTTTTAGTAGTGGTCCAAAGTTACTAGGAACTAAATTTAGTTAATGATGGTGGTTATAATTTTGGTGAGACCAGTGTGTGACCATGAAGTAACCAGGATGCCTCTACTGTGTGGCTCTGAAACTGGTTCTCAGAAGTAAATTCTCAAAGAGAAAAAATTCTGGAGCAGGGTCATAGTGGTTGTGCCGTATGTAGGTATTAACATCCAGTGAAAGACATTCAGAGATCTTTTTTTTTTTTGAGGAAGATTTGCCCTGAGCTAACATTCGCTGCCAATCCTCCTCGTTTTGCTGAGGAAGACTGGCCCTAAGCTAACATCCATGCCCATCCTCCTCCACTTTATATGCAGTACGCCTCCCACAGCATGGCTTGCCAAGCGGTGCCATGTCTGCATCCAGGATCCGAACCAGCAAACCCAGGGCCGCCAAAGCAGAACGTGCGTATGCACTTAACCGCTGTGCCACCGGGCCGGCCCCCAGAGACCTTTTAAAAATTGCTTACTCAGTGTGTCTCTAGCGTTACAATAAAGGCTTCAAAACAAATATAATGCCCAAACTCTGTCACCCATTATCCCTCTGAATGTGAGGACTTGGTCAGAAGCTTCAGGACAGGACAAAGTAGCTATGTTACAAGCTTTTGGGATGCGGTTCTAACTTCATTCCCATTCCTGACAAAACAGCAAGTTTTAAGGACTCATGTTCCATAAAATCGGAAGGTCACTGTTCTCCACATAGAATGCTGGAACTGAGAAATCCCAGCATGAGCCCCACTGCCCAATTTTCCTATGACGTGTTTCTGGAGTCTCTAAGAAGTGATATGAACTAGTTTTATTGTGCACATGTAGACGTCAGCTGAGACCAGGCAGGAGGGCTTATCTCACGCTTTAAAGGTGGATGCAGACAGTGGCTGGACCGCATTTAATTATACGGTGCCCAGCGTGGGAGGCTGGCTCTGAGACGTTAGTCACCTCGCTCCTTTTGCGTAGGCTGGAATGCTCCTTTTCTGAACTCTTGGCTCTGTCAGAGGTTCAGCTAGACTTGTGGTTGGTGTCCATATCAGACCAGACTGAGGAAGATACGCTAATGTTATCACATGCTCTTATTCCGTCTGAGTTGTACTGGGTGGGGAGCCTTTTAAAGCATTAAAAACCATAGGCCATATTCTATCCTATTTGTGACCTTCAGAAGGTGGAGTCAAAACAGTAAGTGCTCTTGAATCTGACGTACCTGGGTTCACAGCACATACTGGCAATGTGACTTTGTGTGGGTAACTTAACCTCTCTGATTCTCAATTTCTCCATCTGTAAAATGGGGCTAATAATAGTCCCGACATCGTAGAATCTTTTTGAAGAGGATCTAGATCTCATCACCCCTTGATTAAGGGGTCAGAATGCTTCCAAAGTTTTCAAACCATTGAGGTAACAGCAGTTATTAGGAGCAGCCACTGTTTTCGCCTGTCTGACATCCATTTCCTCTTCTTTTCCATCCTGATTTTCCTTTGGAGAACACATTTCTCTCCTTTCAGTCCATGATATTTAGATGGGACCGACGGTCTCCCTGGCTCCTGGGAGCAGCTGTGATCCAGTCCTGCCCAGCAGAGTTGGCCGTGGTCGGGCACGTGACCTGAGTTGTCCGTTGAGAGTCTTCCCTGGGATTGCGAAGGGACTACCTGTCAGGAAGTGCTTTCTCTCCATGGGGTGCTCAGTTGGCAGGATATGTGAGGAGCTGCTGGTGGCCTCTATGTGGGGAGCCCCTGCCTGAGAGTGAGGCCAACACCAGAGAGCAGAGCTGGGAACAGAGGAAGAGACTCCCAGGGACACTGCTCAGACACCTGCCGCAGGCCAAGCCTCGGGGCTTCTTAGTTATGTGAACCATCAATTTGATTGTCTTAAGCACCTTTGTTTGGTCCTGTAGGAACCCTGCATGATAGTCCAGTAAACCACAGTAACTTATTCCATGTTTAATCTTTAGAGTTTACAAGTCTTTTCCTCCAAATAATCCAAAGACTATCTCACAGACTCCTAAGATCTTGGAGATTAGAGATGTCCCATGGTCTGCCTGTGATGGCAGACATGATGAATGAGGGATAAGCCTGGGACAGGGACCTAGGTTTTCTGCCTCCCAGCCCCGTGCTCATTAGCATCCCTGCCTCGCCTCGCGGGGCCACCACAGTCTGTCTCAAACCTGGGCAGAGCCACCTGTGCCTTTAGGGGCCTCCCTCAGTCACCACATTCTAGGAGTGGTTCTGTGCCCTCCCTGCCACTCCACTGAGGACGGCCACCTTTAAAGAGAAGTAAGTACAGATGTGGGTCTTGCTGGAGCCTCAGTGAGAGGCCAGGGGGCCGAGCTCTGGACGTAGGACTGCGGCACCCAGGGCCCTACCTCAACCCGCTTGCCTTCCGTGTGGCTCATGACTGTAGCTCTCTGCAGATTCCCCTTTCTCCCAACCTCAGTCTCTTTCTCCTTCAACTCATCTTACATAGTGTCAGAGTCATCTTCCTAAGAATCACTCTGGTCCTTGCACTTTCCTGCCGAAAAACCCTCAATGACTCCCTACTGCCTGCAGAGCAATGGCCCAAGTACCTCACCTAGTGTCCCCCCCAGTTGTCTGAAAGGGCCTGTGTCCCTCCAGGAGGCCAGCTCCTACCTAGGCAAGAGCTACCCACTTGGAAGAATTTCCAATTCTATTACAGCCTCAAGTTCTATGATAACAGATGGCAGGCATGGGCGCTCTGAGCCCTGATGGAAAGTAAGGTACTGTCCCTCTAACAATGTCCAGCACCTTGCAATCTTCTCCATTAATTCTGATGCTATCATACAAAAAATCTTTCCTCTGGCTGCCTTCCTTTGCTAACACTTTGTAGGAGTTTTCTATTGCCATGTAACAAATTACCACAGACTTAGTAGCATGAAACAACACCTGTTTATTAGCTCGCAGTTCCGTAGGTCAGAATTTTGGGCACAGTGCAGCAGGCTCCTTTGGTCAGGTCTCAGAAGGCCAAAGTCAAGACGTCTGCTGGGCTGCATTCTCATCTGGAGCTCAGGATCCTCTTCCAAGTTCACACGGTCATGGGAGAATTCAGTTTGTTGTGGTTGTAGGACTGAGGTCTTTGTTCCCTTGCTGTCTGTTGCCAGGGGCAGCTCTCAGCTCCTAGAGACCACCCACATTCCTTGCCACATGCTCCCTCCATCCTCAAAGCCAGCAATGGAGTCTTGAAGCCCTCTCGTGCTTTAACTTTCTGACTTCTGCTGCCTCTACTTCTATTCCCATATTTAAAGGACACAAGTGCTTAGGTCAGGCCCATCTGGATCATTTCTCTTTTGATTAACTCAAAGTCAACTGAGTAGTGATCTTAATTATATCTTCAAAAATCTATTTTTCCCTGTAATGCAAATATAGTCCTTGGAATGATATCTCTTCATATTCACAGGTCCAAGAGGAGGAGATCATACAAGGGCAAGGGTCATTGGCCGTCATCTTAAATGCTGCCTCCCACACCACTGTAACAATTATTCTCTTGTTTTAATGGCTGTGTGAGTTAAGAAGCTGAGTCAGAGTTCCTAATCCTTATTAATAAGATGTTTTTTTTCCTGGGGGCTGATGTGACAGATGCTCCCAGCTCACCCAACACCTATTCTCACTCCCCCTCTCTCCTACTATGCCCTAAAATAGAGGCTAGAAACGGAAAAAGTCTATTTTTCAGGCTCCCTTGCAGCTAGTGGTGAACATGTGGCCTGGTCCTGGCCAACAGGATATAAGCAGAAGTCTGCTGCCATTGCTCCTCTCTCCCTCTTTCTTCTGTCCTGGAATGTGGACTTGATGTTTGGAGTTGTAAAAATCATCTTGTGACAAGAAGCAAAAGGGCAGGAGGGTTTTACAGAGAGCTTGGCCCTGGAATTGTCGAGAATCTGGCATTCTGTTTTATGTAGCAGGAAGCACTCCTAACTTGCACAAGACTGCCTGAGTAGCTGAACGAGCAGTTCCCAAAGCCACGATGCCTGAACTTTTCTGGAACGACTGCACAGAGTCAATGCAGACAGCAGCCTTTAGAATCAGGCTGACTTTTCCTTCTCACCTTATTCATAGTGTTCACAGGAATTCTTTATACAGTATCTTGACATCAAAACAATGTTAGTGGTCACAGACACCCTGTAAACATGTCATTTTTCATTTCTTGTGTGAAATGTCGTAAGTGTAATGACCTTAAAATCCACTTGGGGGCCCCATTACACGTGTGGGAGCTGCAGAAAATAGGAGACCGAGGGGCTTTGCCTCATGTGTCGAGGGGTAAACTGTGACGGAGGGAGGCTTTCCTTTCTTCTGTTTTTTTTGTCTTCCAATCTTGCTCTCTGACTCTTTCGCCCCCATTCCTCCCAACGGTCCCCTGGGCTTCAGCGGCAGGCACGGGAACTGGGGCATAAAACTTCTTGGATGGGGCAAGTGGTCTCAACCCTGAAGTTTGATCTCATGGGGCAGAGAGGGACTCATGAAAGGCCAAAGAGCCAGAGGCCTCTAGGCAGTAAGCTTCTCCACCGAATGCATTTGTACAGCGGACATGATTCCTGCAGGTTCCAAAAGAGCCAGAGACCTGGATGCAGGAGCCCCTGAAGGAACCGTCCTTAAAATTCTCTTGGAGCCAGCCCTGATGGTCTAGTGGTTAAAGTTTTAGGTACGCTTCGCTTCGGTGGCCCGGGTTGAGTTCCTAGGTGCAGAACCATGCCATCCATCTGTTAGTAGCCATGCTGTGGCAGCAGCTCACATAGAAGAACCAGAACAACTTACAAGTATACACAACTATGTACTGGGGCTTTGCAGGGTTGGGAGGAGGAAGCAAAAAAAAAAAAAAGGGAAGAAGATTGGCAACAGATGTTAGTTTAGGGTGAATCTTCCCCTGCAAAAAAGAAAAAGTCCAAAAAGAGCTAAAATCTTTTTTTAAAAACCTCTCTTGGCCCATGAACAGAGCTGGAGGAAGACTGAGAAGGGATTTAAAAGAGAGAGACAAAGCTACGTGTCTCTTAAGCCCCCAGCAAGGTGCAGCTATGTCACCCACTAGCATGACGCACAATAGGGGACACTCAGAAGGAGCATTTCTGCTCTGCATAACCGACAATACAAATTCAAAACCCTGAAGTAATGCTTTTCAGGGTTTTTTCGTGTACAGACAGCATGAATTCACTCCATTCCTGTTTCCACAGCAAGGTCCCAAGGAGACAGCCACTGCCTCCTCCTTCTCGTCCCTCCTCCCTGCCCATCAGTAGACAGTGTGACAGAAGTCCTCCATGCCGCCTGCCTCTCCCTTGGTTTCTCCGCCATCATTCAGCCTCTTTCCTTCCTATAGAACCAGCACTTTCTCTCCTGGTTCTTATCTCAGCATCTAAGTCTGCTCCACTCTTCCCACCTTAAGACTCCACCCTCCTCACTGTGTCCCCCTCCAGCAACCGGCATCCCTCCTTCCTTAGTCTCACTCCTGACTTCCAGGTCAATCCAACCTTCACAGTCTCAGTTTAGACCTTGGAAATTGTGCTCACTGAGGACACTGGTCTCCAAACTGCCACATTGCACAGCCTGCAAGACCTCTCTGCAGCATTCAACAGTGCCGACATTCTCCTCCCCAAAACCTCCCTCCTCTGGCTCCTGTGGCAGAGGTCACCAGTTACCTGCTCTATGTGCAGCATTTCTTCTTCCTCACTAACTAGAATTTCCTTCTCCCCCTCCAAAAAACACACAACAAATGTCATTTATCAATTTCCCTGACAGATAGGGGTGGCCAGATAATAGCTCTAGCTAATAAGATTTAAATGGAAGCTGTCAGATGGGACTTCCAGGAAAGCTCCTTAAATAGAGGCACACTCAGCTGCAACCCCATTTACTCCTGACTCTTCCTCCTTTCTCCTGCCTGGAACATGGACCTGATGGCTGGGGCTAGAGCAGCCATCTTGCAACACATGGAAAAGGCCAAAATCACAGAGACATTGATCCCATCATCCTACAGCTGCTCAACTAATGCCAACCACTGCTTATCTCCACACTACTTGTTACATAAGAAAAATAAACCCCTCTTATTTAATCCACTGTTATTTGGGTTTTCTATGATAAGCTGCTGAAATCAACCGTTAACTGATACAGCTCCCGTGACTATGCCACTCCTTCTCTACTCCTACTTCTTTAACCTTCTCAAGGCCCCTCTTCTTCCACGTCCCCTACATGTGGATGATGCTCAGCTTCCATCCCTGGTCCTCTTCCCTCACTGTCTCCCAAATGACTCAGTGGTGTCTGGTGCTTCCCAAGCCATGGTGAATCCAAATCCGGATATCTAGCCCAGATCTTTCCCCACAGCACCAGACCTATCCGTACAAATGTCCAGTGGACATCTCTACCTGCCCTTTGCCCAGGAGCCCCACGCACAATACGATCACAGTCGAACATGCCAGCTTTCCCAGAATTCCGCTCCTCCTTCTGGTCACTGGAGGTAGAGACCCTCCCCGTCCCTCACCCTCATACCCAGCTGGTCCTGAAGTCTTATCAAGTGTCTTTCCAATAGCTCCAATTGACTCCCACTTCTTCAATCCTGCCATCTTATACAGCACCTGGGCCACTGCATTAGCCCCCTAACTAGCTCCTTTGCCTCTCATCTACCTTCCAAATTGGCTATTAAAAATGCAAATCTAATCATGTCATTCCTCTTCTTAAAACCCTTCAGTGGCTCCTTGTCCCCACAAGAAAGCGTTCCAATGCCTTTGCACGATCTGAGCCCTGCACATCTTGGCAGCACCCCTTCCATTACAGCCCCATAAAACCACCTATACTTTCCCAAACATGCTAAGATTTTTTTCACCTCCTTGCAGGACTGTTCTCTCTGCTTTGCAAGCTGGAATCTGTGCAAAAATAAACTTTTAAGTGAATATTTAGGAACCTGACTTGGGCCCTTGTCTTCCTGGGGAATCTCCCAGACACACAGTGGTAAAGATCTATCAGAATGCCAGAGATAATGTACTGTTCACTTAACATAACTGCTTAAGTACAATTCCATTTTTGATCAAAGAATTCTCTGCAAGTCACTTTGTACCAAATTGGTCAAAATCAACATAAGTTGCCTTTGTTCTCTTCTATATATTTTCATTTAAAATTTCACCTTTCTCCAATGTAAAACATTCTCCCATACCACACTCAACAGGAAAGGAGATATTTACTTTAATGTGCTAAGTGTTAGGGTGTTCTTCTTTTTCTTTTTCTTACCTTATTAAAATTTACCTCCTAGGATTCTGAAATTTCAGGGCGCAACCCCTAAAATTTTCCAGAAGAGGAAATTAAGGCTCTATTGACTCAGGAACATGGCACCAGGGGGGTGGTTATTGGTGGAACATAGCTAGACCCTAACTATGGATTCAGCTCTTGCCATCTCACCATGAAAGCACAGACCATCTCCAGCCTACAAAGAACACTCCCCTCTGACTCCAATGAGAGGAGAGCAAAGTAGCCCCAAACAGCCAGCTAAGCTAATCCTCTTACACCGCTCTACTCAAGACAAGAGGACAACATAAAGGCTTTGGGAAAAAGGAAACTAGAAGAATTACATCCAAGGCTCTGTAGTCTTAAACAGCCCTCTCCCCTCCTCTCCGACTCTGTGCCCCATCCTTGGCGCAGAGGGAGAGCCACTCACCCTCTGGGTGATGGGCTTGTCATCCTGGATCTGCACGGCCAGCCCTAGGTCAGACAGCCTGCAGTTGCCGAGGTCGTCCAGAAGCACGTTCTCAGGCTTCATGTCCCGATAGACGATGCCGAGGGAGTGGAGGTGCAGCACGCCACAGGTGATCTGGGCCGAGTAGAAGACCACTCTGCTCATGGCCAAGCCCCGCGTGCCCACGCTGTAGATGTGGAACTTGAGGTCGCCCCCATTCATCAGGCTCATGACCAGGCAGAGATGGGACTTGCTCTCGAAGGCATAGGCCAGAGAGACGATGAAAGGGCTGCTGATCCTCTCCAAGATTTCCTTTTCCGAGAGAGCCATTTTCTCGCCATTTTTCTTCTTCAGCCGCTTCTTGTCCAGTTTCTTACAGGCATACATCTTACCGGTGTTTCTCACCTGAACAGCACATACCTTAAGGAGAGAAAGAGAGGGAGAGGAAGAGGCAGAAGTAAACGGCACTGGAGGGAAGAAGGAGAGGATAATGCGAGGGGTGGAGGGGTGGAAATCAGCCAAGGTGAAAAGATGGCAGGCTTGTGAGAAAAGAGAAGCTGTAAGTAAGAAGTGTCCTTTAAGAAAGAGCTGGGACCCCAAGGAGGTTCCACTTCACTCCCATGAGGTGGGCCATAATAAAAGAAAAAGGGAAAATAAGTGTTGGTGAGGATGTGGAGAAACTGGAACCCTCATGCACTACTGGTGGGAATGCAAAATGTGGAAGAGCATATATGCAAGAGAAATGAAACTAGGTATTCAAACAAACACTTGTACATGAATGTGCATAGCAGCCCTATTCACAACAGCCAAAAGGCAAAACAACTCAAGTGTCCATCGACAGACGAATGGATAACGAAATGTAGTATACCCATACCACTGAATACTATCCAGCCATAAAAAGGAAGGAAGTACCGATACCCGTTACAATGACTGAACCTCCAACACATGATGCTGAGAGAAAGCAGCCAGACACAAAAAGTCACGTATTGTCTGATTCCATTTATAGGAAACATCGGAATAGGCAAACCCATAGACAGAAAGCAGACGAGTGGTCACCAGGGGCTGGGGGCGGGGGTCTTGGCAGGGGGAGTAACCGTTAATGGGTATAGCAGTGATGAAAATGTCTTAGAACTAGATATGGGGGATTGTTACACAACACTGTACTGTACTAAATGCCCCTGAATTGTACACTTTAATGGTTAATTGTTAATTTTATGTGAATTTTAAATTAAAGATTTTTTTCTACTTAAAAAAGGAAAGAGCTGAGCACAGCAGTGGTGCAAAATGAATTCTCAGCTTTACTTCAAGATGAGTGTTTTCTTAGATATTTGAAGTTTTTCTCAAATTACCTCCGTTACCACAATTACAGGGGAAGGGAGCTCTCCCACGTATGTTGCTACACTTTCCAAAGTGTCCAGGGCATCTGAGTGTGTTCCTGGTGTGTGCCTCATGAGAAAGATTCTTGGCCAGTTCCACATTTTGTCTTTCCTGTGCCACTCTCATTTTATTTCACATGGTGACCAGAAAGAAGAGGTGACAGCCAGCTAAGAATGCTCTGCACGTGGCTCTGAAATCAGTTTTAAGGTCCCTTGAGACGAAAAAAAAAAAAAGTGAAACAAAACCCTTTGGTGCCGTATCCTTCACCTTCCAGCCTGGCTATGCAGAGACACTTACCTCCCCAAAGCCACCTTTCCCCAGCACCCGGAACTCAGTGAAGTAGTTGTCTGATACGGGTTGCATCTCAAAGACTTTCCACTGCAGAAACTTGTCATAGAAGGGGCTGGCCAGGAAATCCCGGAAGGGCTGGTCCTGCAAGAAGGCCATGGCCTCGGCCTTGGCCAGCGCCACTAGGCCCACTCGCTCTTCATTGGTGGTGGCTGCTTCGCACTTGGTGACCAGAGCTGGGCTGAGGAAGGGGTGCGGGTGCCCTGGGGCCGGGGCCGCCGCACAGGTGGCCACCAGCCCCTGCAGCATGCTGTCCTTGTCGGGGCCCTCCTCAGCCAGCTCCCAGCTCTGCGCCTCCTCCAGGAAGGCCCCGGCCTCTTGGTACGGGGGCACCGTGGCTAGAAAGTCCCGGAAGAGGCGGCGGCCGATGGGCTGCTGCTCGCACAGGCTGTCGAAGTCCTGGGGCAGCGCCTGGCGGATCTCGGCGCAGCACTGCGGCCCGGGCAGCATCAGGCTCCGGCGCCGCCGCTGCAGCTCCTTGCAGTCTCCCTCCGAGGTCTTCCGGGCCTGCAGGTAGGCCGTGTTGGCGATCAGGTTGTCCAGGCCCCCCATGTCGACCATGGCTGAGCACGGAGCGCGTTCCCCAGGAAAGCAAAGCAAGGACGAGGGCTGCCGCGGAGACTCGGCACGTCTGGGGCCCAGCTGGCCGGTTCCTGTTCTAACGTCCAGGGGATTTGCAGCGATTTCCCCGGTCTGCGCGTGGGACTGGCGGAGGGTGCAGGAGGGTTCTCTTGTAAGAAGCTTTGCTGGCTATGTATAGCCGACCGGGGAAGGGCACAGCGCATGGTAAGCCCCCCGCCCACCGAGGCGAAAGCAGCCTGAAGCACACGCAGGGGCTACTTGCTCATCATGGGTGCCTCTCTCCATCTACACCTGCTCCCTGAACACACAGCTACCATTTCCCAAGGAAGGGAGTCCTAATAAGGTGGCGTTGTTTGTTGCTGACAGCAGTAACCTATTTCTAATGTTACATGTTTCCAGCGGGCTCAGGCTCTGTAAACTCCCAGGAATAACAAATAGGCCAGGAAGACAACTGTGAGGAGCTGGAGAGGTTCTCTTCCTTGGGTCTTGCAGCCTGACGCAGAGCAGGTTACAGAAGGGAATGCTGCGACCTTGAGTCCTGACGCGTGTTCCCAGAGGCCCTTGGGGACTCAAGTCGTGGCCCTCAGCGTGCGCGGTGATCCTCCACAGCCGGCTGCATCTTGAACAACCTGCAGAGGTCCTCCAGCTACGGCTTTCTAGTTCTGAGGGGTCTAAGACCTAAAGTCCCTGGGTTAAAAAATTGGGGGGGTGGGGGGTGGGGGGTCACCTTGACCCAAAACATCCCATGAAGTGACATAAGCAGGAAAGATGTTCCGCTTCACGGCACGTGGTCCAGACCATTCCAAGGGCACAGTCTAACCAGTGGAATCTGTGTGCAAAGGAGCCTTATGTCGAGACCCAGAGCAGAGACCTCTCAGACATGGCCCCTGGACATCTTTGCCCAGGCTCCCTCAGGAGGCCAGGAAGCTCCCCTCCACCAACATCACTCAGAGCCGTCCCAGACCACGACCTCACAAAGAACAGAAATTGGTTTAGACAGAGATCAGGCTAAGAACCTCTCCTCCAAAAATAACACTTGTGTCCTACAGGGAAAGAATACTCAGGCTTTTTCTTCACAAAGCAAGGCTAAGGCAGCTTAAAAACAAAGTCATTCACTATTATACCAGAGTGTTTAAAGCGGAAAAAAAGAGAGAGAGAGAGGAGGGAGGAGGGGAAAAAAGGCCAGTCTTTTTCCAAACAAACAACCTCCAGCACATACTCTGTCCAAACATCATCACGACCCGGTCGGTCTGCCTGTCAGAGCCTGCCCACCGTTCCCCAGAGCAGATAGCGCTTGGCCTCAGCTACCAGGAATTATGTAATGAACTCGTGGGCGCCCTTTGGCTTTGCACCGCTGCGCTGTAACGCTCACCGGTATGGCCGAGATGGGCGATCTGCACCAGAGGCCACTGCTCAGCATCACGCCAGCTGCTTTGAGTCCCACACAAGAAATGTTGGTACTTTTTTTGTTCTCGATGTGTCATCCCAGCTCCACATTTCTGAGTAGTGAAAAATCAGTCTGAGAATCTCTCCTGACAAGGAAATGCCTTTTCTCGTGGTTCTTATGAATACAGTGGCAATATAAGAGGGCAGAACTTTGAGAAAATGGTAGGATTGTCATCACATAGATATTTAACCTTATCACCGAAAAAGCACTAATGAATATATATGCTACGAACTGCTTGCTTCCACTTGCCCCTATACTTTCATTATTCCTGAGTAATCACTTAACCCAGCACTGGCCAAGAGAAATATGCAAAGCCGCAGATGGAATTTAAGATTTTCTAGCAGCCACATTAAAAAGGTAAAAAGAAACAGGTGAAATTAACTTTAATAATATGTTTTATTTAGCCCAGTATAGCAAAAATATCATTTCAACATGTAATTGATATAAAAGTTGCTAATTGGATATTTTACATCCTTTTTTGTGCCCTGAATTTTCAGAATCTGCTTTTTATGTTATGCTTAACACCCATCTCAGTTCAAACCGGCCACATTTCAAATGCTCAGTAGCCACATGTGGCCAGTGGCTGCCTTAGTGGACAGCACAGACTTAACCCTTCTTTATGTAGCGCTGTCATTCATAAATAAGAGGAAGTTTTTCTTATTTTGGTTGTTTTCTAATCAGTAATACCATAGACCATCTGGGTAAAAAAACCTCACTCTCTTAGTAATTAAAAATTATCCGACTGATGAGGATAGAATTTAGAGAATATTTGAACACAAAGTTTAGACGTTATGCAATGACTATAATGTTGCCTACTGGCAATTTTAAACAGAGTATCACTATTTTTTAAGTTTTACCTACCTGAAGAAAAAAAGAGAAGTCTATTTATAATGGAACACTTTATGTGATTGCTAACAGCTAGGGTCCAGGGCTTTTCCCAACTTGATGAGACAGTAATTGTAGATCCAATTAAAGAATAGCACTAAATCCTTAGCTTAGACAGAGCCAAGTGCCGGGCACATTCAGGATACCTTGCGCCAGTGGGGAAGAGTACCAGAAATCCTGGAGATGTAGCCCAACGGTTACAAGCACTAACTCCAGCACTGCTTAGGAGAGCTGAGTCCTGGCTCCAGCAGGTCCAAGCTGTGTGATCTTCAGCAAGTTACTTAACCTCTCTCAGCCTCAGTCTCATTATCTGAAAACAGAAATAATAAATGTTGATTCTTGAGTAAGTTCTTGAGAGAAGTAAATGCCAAATAGTGCCTGGCACTAAGAAGTGATCAAAAAGTATTAGCTTTTAAATGATGACTATCAATGATCAAAACCTGATACAAAATTATGCTTTTCTGATATGCAGATTAGAGACAGGAGAGACCTCAGCAATGTGGAAGAAGGTGGGCGCGTGTGTCCAATGTCCCCCTAGCATAGGACAGCCAACTCGGGGTTTCGCGCGAGCTCGGAAAGCTGCAGGGTCTGGTGAAGCTGGAAGACAGGGAGATTAGACTAACTGACATGCGAGATTTCTAACAGCAAACTATTGCAACTAAATGATTATTATGTTCTGTCACACGAAAAGAGGAGATATTTTATTTTGAAAGAAAAATCAACTTTTATGATAGGAGAAAACAACAAAAGTATTTTAGTATCTTTTATGACTAATTTTGTAACCTGGAGAAAAGGAAAAAAATGCTCTTTACCCAGATCTTCCATTACATTTTGCATCATGGTGTTTAAAGCATTATTTATAATGTGTCTGTCCTTACATTTTAAAATGCTCTGATGTCACAGCATTAGAAACATAAAGAACATAAAAAAGTTTAGGTTAATGAATAGTAATAAGGTATGCTTGGTTTGTTTCTCTTTCAAAGGATTTTTAATTTTGAAAATACATCCTAGGCTAAGGAACCTTGTAAAGCTAGGTTTCTAGTAAGAATGTGACTTTCCTTCACAACGCACCATTCTCTGCATGGTCCGGTAGAACGTTTATTTGAGGATCAAGAATTATGAGATAATATAACTTGATATTCTATGGTCTCAGAAACAAAAGACATTTTAGCAGTGTAAATTCTGAAGGAGACTAATATGTTAGCATTAGGATACCCACAGAATCCAGATTATTCTTCAACTTCTGATTTAAATCCTTCCGTACTAAAGATGTTACTTTTTTTCTTTCAGTAGAAGCCCTCTACTGGAAGGGAAAGCAAAAGAGTCTTTATCCTTCCAACCTAGCTGACCACACTTTATATTTTAATAATTTGGAAAAATCAAGGATATCTTGTTGGTTAAAATTTGTTGACTATAAAACAAAGAAGAGGTGGAGCTAGATAGATTTTAGACTATTGTTTCAATGTGGTCATAGAATTTTTTCACAAAAATTTGGTTTTAAAGCACTTTGTCTTTTAAAAATATTATTTTATTGAGGCCATATTGGTTTATAACACTGTGTAATTTGAGGTGTATGTAATTATATATCAGTTTCTGTATAGACTGCATCATGCTCACCACCAATAGTCTAGTTTCTATCCCTCACCATATATATGTGCCTCTTCAGCTCTTTTGCCCACCCACCCAGGCAATCCCCTTCCCTCCCCTCTGGTAACCATCAGTCTGTTCTCTTTATCCATGTATTTGTTTATCTTCCATATATGAGTGAAATTGTACAGTGTTTGTCTTTCTCTGTCTGGCTTATCTCGCTTAACATAATACCCTCAAGGTCCATCCGTGTTGTTGCAAATAAGACAATTTTGTCTTTTTTTATGGCTGAGTAGTGTTCCATTGTATATATATACCACATCTTTATCCATTCATCAGTCAGTGGGCACTTGGGTGCTTCCATGTCTTGGCTATTGTGAATAATGCTGCAATGAACATAGGGGTGCATAAGTCTCTCTGAGTTGTTGATTTCATGTTCTTTGGATAAATACCCAGTAGTGGGATAGCTGGGTCTATGGTATTTCTATTTTTCATTTTTTGAGAAATCTCCATACTGTTTTCCATAGTGGCTGTGCCAGTTTGCATTCCCATGAGCAATGTATGAGGGTTCCCCTTTCTCCACATCCTCTCCAACAATTATTATTTCTTGTCTTGGTAATTATAGCCATTCTGATGAGTGTAAGGTGATGTTTCATTGTGGATTTGATTTGCATTTTCCTAATAATTAGTGATGTTGAACATCTTTTCCTGTGCCTGTTGGCCATCTGTATATCTTTGGAAAAATGTCTGTTCATAGACTCTACCCATTTTGTGATCAGGTTGTTTTTTTGCTGTTGAGTTGTATGAGTTCTTTAAATTAACCCCTTGTTGGATATATGATTTACAAATATGTTCTCCCAGTTGGTGGGTTGTCTTTTTGTTTTGTTGATGGTTTCCTTTGATTTGCAGAAGCCCTTTAGTCGGATGTAGTCCCATTTGTTTATTTTTTCTTTTGTTTCCCTTGCCCGAGTAGACATAGTATTCGAAAAGATGCTACTATGACCCATGTCGAAGAGTGTACTGCCTATACTTTCTTCTAGGAGTTTTATGGTTTCAGGTCTTACCTTCAGGTTTTTAACCCATTTGAGTTAATTTTTGTGTATCGTGTAAGATAATGGTGTATTTTCATTCTTTTGCATGTGGCTGTCCAGTTTTCCCAGCACCATTTATTGAAGAGACTTTCCTTTCTCCATTATATGTTCTGGCTCCTTTATCAAAAATTAGCTGTCCATAAATGTGTGGTTTTATTTCTGGGCTTTCAATTCTGTTCCATTGGTCTCTGTGTCTGCTTTTTGTGCCAGTACCATGCTGTTTTGATTACTGTAGCTTTGTAGTATATTTTGAAGTCAGAGATTGTGAGCCTCCAGCTTTTTTCTTTTTTCTCATGATGGCTTTGTCTATTCAGAGTCTTTTGTTGTTTCATATAAATTTTAGAGTTCTTTGTTTGTTTCCATGAAGAATGTGATCAGGATTTGGATTCAGAGTGCATTGAATCTGTAGATTGCTTTAGGTAATATGGACATTTTAACTATGTTTGTTCTTCCAATCCATGACCATGGAATACCTTTCCATATCTTTATGTCTTCTTTGATTTCTTTCAATAATGTCTTATAGTTTACGTTCTATAGGTCTCCTTGGTTAAGTTTATTCCTAGATTTTTTATTCTCTTTGTTGTGACCATAAATGGGATTGTATTCTTGACTCCTCTTTCTACTAGTTCATTATTAGTGTATAGAAATGCTGATTTTTCTAAGTTGATTTTGTACGCTGCAACTTTGCTGTAGTTGTTGATTATTTCTAACAGTTCTCTGGTGGATTCTTTAGGGTTTTCTATATATAGAATCGTGCCCACAAACAGTGAGTGTTTTACTTTGTCCTTTCCAACTTGGATACCATTTATTTCTTTTTCTTGTCTAATTGCTCTGGCCAAAACTTCCAGTACTGTGTTGAGTAGGAATGGCGAGAGTGGGCACCCTTGTCTTGTTCTTGTTCTCAGAGAGATGGCTTTCAGTTTTCCCCCATTGAGTGTGACGTTTGATGTGGGCTTGTCATATATGGCCTTTATTATATCGAGGTACTTTCCTTCTATACTAATGTCATTGAGAGTTGTTTTGGTTTTTTGAGGTTTTTTACCATAAGCAGATGTTGGATCTCGTCAAATGCTTTCTGTGCATCTGTTGAATCATCATGTGATTTTTAGTCCTCATTTTGTTAACATGTATACACATTGATTGATTTGCAGATGTTGAACCATCCCTGCAGCCCTGGTATAAATCCCACCTGATCATGGTGTATGATCCTTTTAATGTATTGCTGTATTTTATTTGCCAACATTTTGTTGAGGATTTTTGCATCTATGTTCATCAGAGATAATGGCCTGTAATTTTCCTTTTTTGTGTTGTCTTTGTCTGGTTTTGGTATCAGTGTAATGTTGGCCTCATAGAATGAGTTAGGAAGTGTTCTATCTTCTTCAATTTTTTGGAAGAGTTTGAGAAGGATAGGTATTAAATCTTCTCTGCATGTTTAGTAGAATTCTCCAGAGAAGCTATCTGGTCCTGGACTTTTGTTTTCTGGGTGGTTTTTGATTACCATTTCAATCTTTTTATTTGTGCTTGGTCTGTTTTGATTCTCTATTTCATCTTGATTCAGTTTTGGAAAGTTGTATGAGTCTAAGAATTTATCTGTTTCTTCTAGATTGTCCAATTTGTTGGCATATAGTTTTTCAAAGTACTCTCTTATAATCCTTTGTATTTCTGTGGTATCCATTGTAACTTCTCCTCTTTCATTTTTGATTTTATTTATTTGAGCTTTCTCTCTTTTTTCTTAGTGAATCTGGCTAAGGATTTGTCAATTTTGTTTATCTTCTCAAAGAACCAGCTCTTAGTTGCATTGATCCTTTCTATTGTGTTTTTAGCCTCTGTTTCATTTATTTCTGCTCTAACTTTTATTATTTCACTTCTTCTGCTGACTTTTGGCTCTGTTTGTTCTTTTTCTAGTTCTGTTAGGTGTAGTTTATTTATTTGAAATTTTTCTTGTTTATTGAAGTAGGCCTGTATTGCTATAAATTTCCCTCTTATGACTGCTTTTGCTGCATCCCATTTGAGTTGGTATGTTGTGTTTTCATTTTCATTTGTCTCCAGGTATTTTTTGATTCCTTTGTTGACCCAATGATCATTCAGTAGCATGTTGTTTAGTTTCCACATACTTGTCACTTTCCCAGCCTATTTTTTGTTGTTGATTTCTAGTTTCATACCATTATAGTCAGAAAAGATGCTTGATATGATTTTAGTCTTCTTAAATTTATTGAGGCTTGCCTTGTTTCCCAGCGTATGGTCTATCTTTGAGAATGTTCCATTTGCACTTGAAAAGAATGTGTATTCTGCTGTTTTTGGATGGAATGTTCTCTATGTATCTGTTAAGTCTAGCCAGTCTAGTGTTTCATTTAAGGCCACTGTTTCCTTGTTGACTTTCTGTCTGGATGATCTATCCATTGATGTAGGTGGAGTGTTGAGGTCCCCTACTATTTTGTGTTGCTGTCAATTTCTCCTTTTAGGTCTGTTAATAGTTGCTATATACTTTGGTGCTCCTGTGTTAGGTGCATATACATTCATAAGTTTTATATCCACTTGGTGGAGTGTCCCTTTTATCATTATATACTGCCCCTCTTTGTCTCTAATTGTCTTTTTTATCTTGTAGTCCACCTTGTCTGATATAAGTATGGCAACACCTGCTTTCTTTTCTTGCCATTTGCTTGGTGTATCATCTTCCATACCTTCCCTCTGAGCCTATGTTTGTCTTTAGAGCTGAGATGTGTTTCATGGAGGCAGCATATTGTTGGGTGTTGTTTTTTAATCCATCTAGCCACTCTGTGTCTTTTGATTCAAGAAGTCAATCTATTTACATTTAGAGTGATTATTGATATATGAGGGTTTAATACAGCCATTTTATCTGTTGTTTTCTGGTTGTTCTATATTTCCATTTTTTTCTCTTCGTTTGTATGTCTCTCTATTTTTGCTGAGGAAGATTCATCCTGAGCTAACATCTGTTGTCAATATTCCTCTTTTTGTATGTGAGCTGCTGCGACAGCATGGCCACTGAGACGAGTAGTGTAGGTCCCTGCCCAGGAACTGAACCCAGGCCACCAAAGTGGAGCACGCTGAATTTAATCACTAGGCCACAGGGGCTGGCCCTCTTCCCTTGTATTTCCAACTGCCATTTCAGTTTGGTGGTTTTCTGTGATGGTTTTCTCAGTTTTCTATTTATTTATGATTTGTGGCTCTATTCTGATTTTCTGTTTAGTGGTTACCATGAGGTTTGTATAAAAGATCTCATAGATGAGATAGTCCATTTTCTGTTAGCCTCTTATCTCACTTAGCCTAAGCAGGTTCTATCCCTTTCCCTTTCCCCTTCTGAGTTATTGTTGTCACAAATTATTCTTTTTTCTGTTGTGAGTTTGTGACTAAATTGAAGTGATTATAGTTAATTTTGATGTTTTCCTTTCCTTTATCTTTTATGATATAACTAACTGTTTTCTAACCTATTCTGATATAGAGCTGTAATCTTCTGATTCTATCTATGTATCTCCTTTTTCAAAGTTTTGTAAACCTTTGCTTTTTAGTTTCAAATGGGAGGGGTCCTTTCAATGTTTCTCGTAAGGCAGGCCTAGTGGTGATGAACTCTCTCAGCTTTTGTTTATCTGGGAAAGCTTTCATTTCCCCATAATATCTGAAGGATAGTTTCACTGGATAGAGTATTCTTGGCTGAAGGTTTTTGTCTTTCCGTATTTTGAGTTTATCATTCCACTCTCTCCTAGCTTGTAAGGTTTCTGCTGAGAAATCCACTGAAAGCCTGATAGGAGTTCCTTTGTAGGTTATTTTCTTCTGCCTTGCTGCCTTAATATTTTTTCTTTGCCATTGACTTTTCCAGCTTTCTTTATATGCCTTGGAGAAGGTCTTTTTACACTGATGTAATTAGGAGTTCTATTAGCTTCATGTACTTCTAAGTCCAGTTCCTTCCCCAGGTTTGTTCTTCCCCAGGAAGTTCTCACCTACTATTTCTTTAACAAACTCTCTGCTCCTTTCTCCCACTCTTCTCCCTCTTGAATACCTATAATCCTTATGTTGCTTTTCCTAACTGAGTTGGATATTTCTCAAAGAATTTCTTCATCTTCTAAAATCTTAGTTCTCTCTCCTTCACCTGAAGTGTTTCTATATTTCTATCCTCTAAATCACTGATTCTGTCCTCCATAATGTCAGCTCTATTTTTTATGGTTTCTAGATTATTCTTTATCTCGTTAATTGTGTTCTTCATATCCAGAATTTGTTTTCTTTTGGCTTTTTTAAGAGCTTCAATGTCTTTGGTGAAGTATTCCTTCTGTTCATTAATTTTATTCCTGAGCTCACTGAACTGTCTTTCTGACTTTCTGTAACTCATTGAGTTTCTTTATGACAACTATTTTGAGTTCTCTGTCATTTATATTGTACATTTCCATGACTTTGGGATTGGTTTCTGGAGACTTGTAATTTTATTTCTGCTCTGAGGTGTTGCTGTAGTTCTTCATGGTGTTTGATGAATTGACCCTTTACCAGCATCATATTTGTGGTAATATCAGGTCACAGATCCCACCTGCCACCAGTGGGGGAGGAGAGCAGGAGTTGTATTTTCTGATCCTTCCCCATCTGCTGGAAGTTGTGCTGGTAGGGCTGCTCTGCATTTTGAGGCTGGCTGCAGCCTCTTAGTGGGTCACACATACACATGCAGAGAGAGCCTCTATGCCCTGTTAGTGGGTCAGTCTCATGCTGGTGGACCACTGTGCTCAGCAGGGGACCAGCTGAGCTGCTGTGCCAGGCAGGAGGGGAGGGGCACTTTCTTTCAAACATGGGCTGGCTGTGTGCTTATGGGCAGCTCATCTGAGCTGCTGCACTTGGTGGGCAGGACTCCTTGCAGGGGCTGAGCTGCCACCATTTGGTGGGAGTGTTCCCATGAGCAGGGTTGCTCTGGCATGGTGGGCATTCCCATAGTCTGGGCTACTACTTTGAAAGTGTTCACCTGCAGGCAGGGTAGCCCTGGACTCTTCTTACAGTCAGCTGCTGCGTGAGGACCCATGTCCTGGATTGCTGCCACCAGGAGGAGGAGGAGGCGTGTGCTTACCTACTTCCACTGCTTCCTGGAGATCTGGTCCACCCACCTTCAGATGTATGGCTGTGAGGATCTCTCAGCTGTCCTATTGTGCTGTATAGGGAATCCTCTGTTGCTTAATGAATGTCCATTTAGTTATAACTTAGAGGTGAGAGACAAGGGGAACAACTCACTCCGCCATGATGTAATGACACTCCCCAAGCACTTTTGTCTTTCCTGTTGAAATACTGAACAGGAACTGCCTGATTTTCTTTAGCAGAGTTCTAGAGACAATTGAAGTTTTCTTAGTGAAGTTAGGAAGGAGTGCTACACAAGGTATTTTCAGAGAAATTAGTATAAAAATCAAATGGAATAAAATCACCATTTTATCACACTATTTCTAGACATCTTTTTGTTATGGGAAATCTCAAACACAGATAAAAGTAGAGAGAATAGTAAAATGAACTCTCATATACTCAACACCTGACTTTATTATCAGCATTTTGCCCATTCTCTTTCATCTAAAACCCCCACCCCCATTTTTTTTTTTCAGGAAGATTAGCCCTGAGCTAACATCTGCCAATCCTCCTCTTTTTGCTGAGGAAGACTGTCTCTGATCTAACATCCGTGCCCATCTTCCTCTACTTTATACATGGGACACCTGCCACAGCATGGCTTGACAAATGGTGCCATGTCCACACCCGGGATCCAAACCGGTGAACCCCAGGCCGCCGGATCAGAATGTGCGAACTTAACCGCTGCTCCACTGGGCTGGCCCACCCCCATTTTTTTAAAGGCTTAATTTTTTAAGAGCCATTTTAGATTCACAGCAAAATTGAGAGGAACATACAGAGATATCTCATACACCCCCTGTTCTCCACATATGCATAGCCTCCCCCACTATCAACATTCCCCTCCCACAGAGTGGTATATTTGTTACAATTAATGAACCTACGCTGACACTTCATAAACAGCCAAAGTCCATAGTTTACATTAGGGTTCCCCATATCCTGCTTTTTTTTTTTTGATGGAGTGTTTTAAAGGAAATCCCATGTCATTAATACTTTGGTATTTACACATATATACACATGCATATATGCACATATATACACACATATACTATAGATGTTTATTTTATATAATATAAACAAACATAAACAGGGGTGGGTGAAGCAGCTCAGAGGTTAGCTCTAGCTGAAAGCTACTCCTACCTCTCTGGCTAGAGGGACAAAGGGAGGAGGAGGTTTTACCAGAGCCCATGAGCCACAAACACCTAGGGGACCATGGAACCGTGATGGGGGCTGCAGTGAGTTGAATGATATGTTTAAGTCCTAAACCCTGGTACCTGTGATGTGACTTTATTTGGAAATAGAGATTTTGGAGATGTAATCCAGCTAAAATAAAGTCATACTAGATTAGGGTGGGTCCTAAATCCAATGACTGATGTCTTTATAAGAAGGAGAGAGATATTTGGATACAGAGACACAGAGGAGACATATAGAGAGAAGGCAACATGAAGATGGAAGCAGAGATTGGAGTGATGTGCCTACCAGCCAAGGGATGTCAAGGATTACTGACAATCACCAGAAGTTAGGAAAGAGGCATGGAACAGATTCTCCCTCAGAGTCTTCAGAAGGAACCAACCCTGTTGACACCTTGATTTTGGACTTCTGGTCTCCTGAACCATGAAAGAATAAATTTCAGTTGTTTTAAGCCAAGAAGTTTGTGGTAATTCATTATGGCAGCCACAGGAAGTAATACAGGGGCTGTCTGGTAGGAGCTGGGACCAGGGAGGGAGAGATTGTCCAGTGGCAGCTGAAATATCGGAGGAGATGCAGCCACTGCCATAGACACCACAGGAAGCTGAGAGAGAGCATCCTATCTCCATTCACGGAATCTGGCCAGAAGCCAGAAGGTGAGTGCTATGGAATTAATTGTACACCTAACCCCAATTGATATGTTGAAGCTTTAACCCCCAATGTCATTGTATTTGGAAATGGGGTGTTATGAGGTAATTAAGGTCAAGTGGGGTCATAAGTGTTGGGCCCTATAGGATTGATGGCCTTGTAAGAAGTGGAAGATCTCCCACCCCTACCTGCTGCCATGTGAGGACACAGCAAGAAGGTGGACGTCTCCAAGCCAGGAAGAGAGCTCTCACCAGAACTTGATCATGCTGGCACCCGGATCTCAGACTTCCAGACTCCAGAACTGTGAGAAAATAAATTTCTATTTCAGGCATCCAGTCTATGGTATTTTGTCATGGCAGCCCTAGCAGACTAATACAGCATGGAAAGCTGGGAGGTGAGCCCCCTGAGATACAGATCAGACAAGAGCAAAGTCAGAGAAGTATCTGAGAACAAGTAGGCCAATGATCAGCAATAACTATCACGACATTATCACCCCTAACACAATTACCAACAATCCCTTAATATGATCTAATATCCAGCAATAAACTTTCATCTGTTAAGGCTTGAGATGTGGGGGTTTCTTTATTACCCAGCCCAGTTTAGCTTATTTTAAAATTGTTTATTAGCCTGTATATGTTACTCCTGGCACGTGGCCAAGTGCTATCTGCAAACGTTCATGTGTGCATTCATTTGTTCCGAACACTGACTGGGCACCTACTGTGTGTCAGAGATATAACCAGATCCTAAGGGTACAATGATGAATAAGGTCCTTGCCACCTGCCTTCTTTCTTTCTACCTTCAACGTGTATTTATTGGAGTCTGCCTGCCTGGCATTGTACTGGAACTGTGGCCACAGTGGGGAGCAAAAGCAGATACTCTCACAGAACTTATCATCTATTGAGGAGGACAGAATTAACCATGTGATTTTCCATTTGCGTGAAGTTATCCAACAGAGAGTTATGTGATACCATGGCAAGGTAAGGCAGGGGAGTTGGCCACCTTACCTTGCCGTGGTATCATGGAAGGTCCAGGAAGGTTGAGGTCTGTCCCAAAGGAAGAGTAGAGAGGAGGGAGCATTTGCAGAAGAAGGAGCAGCCCATGAGACGCCAAAGACCAGAGTAGCTGGAGTGTCATGAATGAGGGGGGAGGCATGTGGTACCAGATGAGGCTGTAGGGACAGCCAGGAGTCAAACCGTCCTTTTAAGGATTTGATCTCTGTCCCAAGAACAGTGGGAGGCCACTAGAGTATTTGACCATATAACATGGCCATATCTGTGCTTTTGAGAAGACCCCACTGGCTGCTGTGTGGTGAAAAGAGTGGGAGCAAGGAGTCTGAGGGGAGGAAACTGTGGCAGCCCAGTGAGTAATGATGTGGCAGTAGAGATGGAACAAAGCAGAATGAGCCTCAACCTATTCAGAAGGCATAATAGACGGGAGACGGTGAAATGGAGGGTGAGGAAGAAAGAGATGAAGGGATGACTCCAGGGTTCTGGCTTGAGGAAACTGGACAGATAGTTGTATTACTCACCAAGATAGGGAAAACCTGGAAGAAGGCTTGGTTTGAATTCCGTTTGGGACATGTGGAGTTTGGGGTGCCCATGGGACAGCCAAGTGCAGATGTCAGGTGGGCAGTTGGATACAAGGGTTTGGAGTTCAGGGGAGAAGTCTGAGGGGGGGATGCACATTTGCGAGCCATGGTGGTGTAGGTGATAATTGATGCAGTTATTGAAAAACCTATCTAGAGAGTGAGTGAGACCTGAAGAGAGACTAGGACTGAGCCTTGAGGATCTTCAGCATTTAACAGTCAGAGGGAGGAGGAGGAGCCTGCAAAGGAGACTGAGAAGGAATGGCCAGAGAAGTCAGGGAAAAGTCGGGAAGTATAGCGCTACAAAAGCCAAGGAGAGAGTGATTAATTTATACTGAATGCTGCTGAGAGGTGGAGAAGATGAGGACGAAGAAATGATGACTCATTGGGCAAGACAGAAATCATGGGGTCCTGGTGGCATTGTGGGGTTGGGTTGTAAGCCTGACTCAAGTGGGTTGAGGAGGAAAAGAAGATGAAAAAGTGGGGATCGCAACAGAAGAACTTTGGCTGTGAAGAGAAGGAGAGATGCAATGGGGAGCCAGAGGGAATGTGGGGGAGAGGGGAAAAATTAATGGTAGTGTCTTATGTATGTGAAAGGCTGATGGAGGATCGAGTGTAGAGCGCATGGTCACAATATGAGAATAAATGCATAAGATTCCTGAGAAGATGGGAGGAGTTCAAAGGAGAGGTGAAGGATTTTAGGATGAAGGGCAGCTCTCCAATCATAATGAGAGAGAAGGAGGGTGGGTCTGGGTGCCAGAGTTTTACGTTTGGTATCTCCATTTAACATAATAACCATGACACTGTGTGGCTAAGGCCCTCATGGAGCTGGGCACCAAATCCAATGGGAGAAGAGGGAGCAGTTAATTTCTAGTTTTTAGGAAAAGTCGGTTTAAACCAAGCATTTTCTTATTAACTCCAAACATTATCCAACAGCCACAGACTTAGAATTGAATGAAATATTACATAAGTAACCTTAGTGTTGACCTGGTCTAAGCTCTCACTGGACCTGAAGAAAACTAAGACCAGAAAAAAAAAAGTGCTAGATCTGGACTACAAACTCAAGGTCCCACTTTTTAGTCAAGGACTTTTTTCACTCTGCCTGTCTCTGTGGCACAGAGAAGCTATGGGGTCAAAAGGACCCAGTATGGGACTGGAAGAAGCTGGGATTGTATTTAGAAATGATTCTTGTGCTTTATTTCTTATCAGAATGGCAGATTTTCTAGTTATGAGTCTTGCAGGGTGTCATGATATAACATTAAGCCTCTAGTTCAGCTCTATTCCAACTGATAATGAAACATTTACCATGAATCTGAAGGAAAAATCCTTTTATTAACAGAAATTCTGACTTTCCTTAAAAGCCATACCAAGAATAGATGGTGAAAAATTGTGCTTTTGAGGCTACTGAAGATAGAAGAAGTTGCAAATACTTTAATAGGTGCAAAAGAATCTGTGGACCTGTTTAAAATTTCTTGTTTTTATCATAAATTAAATTCATAAATATTGAACCTTAAGATCTAAAATCTGGCAGAACATAAACATCTTCCTCTCTAACCAAGACTCTAATTGTTTTAATAATAACTACACATCCTAACAGAGAATATTCTTCTTAAACAAGGAGCCACAGTAGCTGAGAGAGAAAATTAAGTAATTGGTATATTTGAAGGGAATAGAAAATACTTCCTGACAGAGGTTCAATTTGCAAATGAATTATGGCAGATATACAAAAGCAAGTGAATTGTATATGTTCACACAATGAGATAAAAAAATTTAAAACAACTCTCTGGAAAGTAAGAGATTTTATTAAAGAAGACTAAGAGATTATTAGAGAAAACCAAACAAGACAAGGTTAGCCAAAAAATAAATAAAGTCTACAAAACATATATTTGTTATGTGAGGGAAAATGTGGGAATTAGCTGGAAAAAGTTCTTGTGGTTATACTGCAGAATAAAACAGGGAGATAAAAGTCAAAGTTATTTTTAGTAGAACATAAAAGACTATTCGGGAATGGAGAAGTATTAATTGTTTGCTACAAATTTTTGTAATCTGTTTCTAAAAATTTTCTTTTTTCATAGTCAGTAAAGAATAAAAATAAATAAGAGTTGAGAGAATAAGGGAATTATAAGCAAAAGTGAACAAGTTAAGCATTAGACCACAGCTAAATGTCCACAAATGGGGTGGGGGGAGTTATGTTAAAAAATATTTTAAAGTATATGAACACCAAGTTTAATAAAAAAACAGTAACATTAGGGTCATTTGGTAGCGGTAAATCAGATGCAAGCCTTATTTCCATAGATAGTAGGGGTCATAACAGAAGGCTGGACTCCGGCATGTGTTATGCTAAAGAAAATGCAACCCCAGATTCAGTTGGTGAGACTCATTCACCTCATACCTGATATGATGTTGCAAGTAATGACCTTGATGTATAAAGGGGAATTAGTAAAGGCAGAATTGAGTACTAAGTCATACCAACTAAAACCCAGATACCAATTCTTCTGGTGTGCTTTTCATTTGTCTATTGTCTATTCACTTACCTTATTGTTATATAGATATAGGTAGCTAGACAGACAGACAGATAGATAGATAGATAGATAGATAGATAGAGCCTATTATGTCAGGCACTATTCTAGGCGCTGAGTGTGCAGCAGTAAACAAAATAAACAAAAATCTCTGTCTTTATGGAGATTACATTTTAGTGGGTGAGACTGTCAATAAATAAGATAAATGCCATATATAATATATTAAATTGTAGTATTACAAACCACCCCCAAACTTAATAACCTAGAATAATCATTTGTGATTTCTCATGATTCTGTGCCCTGATCCGGCAGCTCCTAGCTGGCTTCACGCAGGCGGCTGCGTTTAGATGGTGGGCGGGTGGACCCTGAGCTCAGCTGGGAGAGCTGGGAAGCCGTGGGAGGTTCTCAGCAGAGCACTGCTATGCTTGGGTGGACATGTCAGGAAAAGCTGGTATCCTAGCAGCTTAGTGAGGAAAGGTGTCAAGAAAGACAATGATCAACTGTGGCAAATGCTGTTGGCAGGTCAAGCAGGATAAGGGACTGAGAATTAACTGTTGTTGACGGTTTTATGTACTGGTTTCTTTGTGACGCTGAAAAGAAACATTAAGTGGGGTGAAAAGTGCCAATTTTATTTATAAAAGTGGGTACATATAAATGAGACGGTATACTATGCATAAAGGAAAAAACAAAACAAAACAAAAACCTAGCAATATCATCAGGTGGGTGGCCCACTGGCATTTATTCTTCGGGTGGATAAAATAATTCTGCTTGAGAGCTCTATGTTTCTTTTAATTTAGGATTTTTCCAAGGTCCAGTTTTTAGTCGCAAACTTGACTTTGAAATATTTCTGTTGGTCAGCATGATCAAGGATATTTGAAACCACCACTGTGTCCTGCTGTGTATTCTTGGGCGAGTGGGAGACAAAATTAACATATTCTTGATTAAGGGTAGTTAAGTATTCTATTTTAATAAAATATTGAAACAAAAAAAGGTACCAATTTGGAGTCACTAGGGAGCTTGACAAGAGAATTTTCAATGGAGTGGTGTGATGAAACCCTTATTAAGTCAGTTCAGTAGAGAATGGAAGGAGGTAAATTTGAAGTAGCCAGTATATTCTTTTGAGGAGTTTTTCTCAAGGGTACAGCCACTGGAGTGAGTGACCAAGGTAGGGGTGGAGAAGGAAGATCACTGGAGAAGGGGAGATCAGAGGATTGAGAGGCCAGGGTATTAGAAGCTTCACCCACATGAATATTGAAATCACCAAAAATTATCCAGACTAGCGATGGAGAGACTGACAGAGAGCTGGAAGCTAGCGTCTTCATAGAATGAAGGGAGTGACTTGTGGGGCCACAAGAAGACTGCAATGAGTGGTGGTCTAATGACATGAGAGTCAAAGCTGGGCGTTTTTAGGGAGGGAAGCAGCAACAAAGAGAAATGAAGATGTCTCACACAATGCCAGGTCCAGCAGTATAAGGGGAGCAGGAGGGTTGCAGAAGCAGCAACATTCTCAGGGGAGAACCAGGTTTTAGGGAGAATAAGAAAGTGAAGGGAACTTTCAGAGAAGGATGAGGATGGAGGACATTTTGTTGGTGTAAATAGCAGAGGACACAGAGGAAGAGTTTCAGAAGCTGGGGAGGAGTGGGAAATGGAGGAATGAGAGGGAATGTAAAGATCTACTTTGGATTAGATTTAAGAAAATGCGAGGTGACCTGGAAAGTCTGGGTTTCTTATGTTGACTGACTGAACTAGGGATAAAAGGCAGGATAAGATTGATGGTCTCAAAGCAGCTGGTGGTGGCCAGGCCCTGAATTTTCGGGGCAGGGACAGGTGCCTTCCTGGTGTGGGCACCCGGGATTCTGGAGCGCCCACTGGATCACTGCTACTAGAGTTGAGAGATGTCTCAGGCGGAGCACTTGGGCCCCTTCTCACCCTGGCCTATGTATGTGGAGCCGGCAGAGGGCTGGTCTGACCTAAGCTGGGAGGACCTGGAGAATTCGCATAGGTAAATGGTGGGTTTGAGGGCTGCGGACAGACTGTACAAGGATTTTCAGAGTAACTCCTTTACTTTGCATCTGCCTTACTTACAGCAGGGCTGTGATGGAGTTGGGACTCCAGCACTTCCAAGCTTTATTAGGGGGTCTGTATGGACCCACAAGACCTCAATTCTGGGCCACCTGTCTGACAGAAACCCAACTCTATGGCCTCAGGGCTGTCAAGGACTATTTTAAGCATGAGGTATGGGAAAGACCCACATCCATATCTTTTATCCTTAAGAAGATCTATCTAAGCCTGTTAGAAAAGTCCAGAGTTAGAATGAGAAAAGTCCAGAGTTAGTGCAGTTAGAGTTTAGAATTCAGTGAAGAATTTCAGGCTGCACTAAAATTTTCATCTTATAACTGGGGGCAGTTCCAAGATTTTGTACATTTAAAACCCTGAAAAACATTCTATAAGAGGATTTGATAAAACATTTCCCCTTTTAAAAAATTGCTTTGTCCATTAGCTCTTTTTTCTGCATTTTGCTAAACTTCTTGAAAATGTAGCACTTCTAATTAACTCCAAGGAGCGTTCTCAGATTAGCTCCACAGGAGACCAGAACAAGATGAGAAGCACAATTATTTTGATTTGAGTGCTTTCGTGAAGAGTTGAACAATAAGACAAATGGAACAACCATTAATGCATTTCCTTGTATTTTCCACTTAGTAGCGAATGTAAAAGGGTGTTGGTTGCGGTCTTAGACAATAATACCCATCTCTCTTTTTTAAAAATTCAGATTTACTTTACATAAAATATACAGCCCTTAAGTGTACAGTCTGAAGAGTTTTGATGAATGTATAAACTCATGTAACCATCACCCAAGTGAATATATAGAACATTTCTATCCCTGTTGAAAGCTTTCTTGTGCCCTTTTCCAGTCAATAACCCACTGAGAAGCAACCATTCTTCTGATTTCTATCACTAAAGATTAGTTTTGCCTGTTCTTGAACTTTATATAAAGAGAATCATACAGTGAAGTACTTTTCTGTGCCTGGATTCTTTTGCTCAATGTAATGTTTTGAGATTCATCCATGTTGTAGCATGCATCAGTAATTTTTTTTTTTTTTTTTTTTTTTACTGCTGAGTAGCATTCCATTCTATGATTATACCACTCTTCTTTTGTTGATGGACATTTGGGTTGTTACCAGTTTGGGGCTGTTATAAATATGAAAAAAATGGCTTTGCATATTCATCTATGTCTTTTTTTGGACATAGGTTTTCATTTCTCTTGGGCAAATACCCAGGAATAGAATTGCTGTGCCAAAGGACAGATGCTATTTAACTTTTACAATACTTCCCTGCTGTTTTCCAAAGTGGCTGTTCCATTTTTCATTCCCACCAGCAATGTATGAGAGTTCTGGGTCCTCCATATGTTCACCAAGACTTGGTAGTATCAGTCTTTTTAACTTGAGCTATTCCAGGGAGTGTGCAGAGGTACACCATTGTGATTTTGACTTGCATTTCTTATGAAGAATGTTAGGCATCTCTTCATGCACTAACCGCCTACTTGTATGTTTTCTTTTGTGAAGTATCTTTTCAATTATTTCCCCCAATATCTCTTTAATTAAGCTTTTGTTGAGAATATGGCCTCATCAGTCAGTATTCTGTTGACTGAGCATGTTCTTTAATAGAGAAGCTGAATGTTGTGCAGACATTGAGGCAGCAATGGCAGAAATAAAATACCTAGGTAAGAGCATTAGATTTAGAACTTTCCAAACAGTTTAAGTTTCTGAGGACAATTATATAAGCAACCATTTTATTTGTAAAAGGCTCCATGTGCTATTTCACTTCAAAGTTTCAACATACAAAGAACAATTACTCTATAATTTCTGCATAAAATTAGAGTTGGGGAAATAGCTAAAAGTGGTGTTACAGCCTCTATAACATGATTCTTTTACAGTTATATTGAGAAATACAATTTTATTCAAGGACTATCCAAATTCGTTCATAATAGACATGTGCCAAAGGCCCATTAAAAATTTTTGCTTTGTAAGTCAGCATATTAAAAAATAAAGAGGAATGATGTTAGCATCATAGTGGAGTGAGCACTTCCCTTAGTCTCTTCCCCCTAAGATACAATGAAAAGGACATTCATAAACCAAAAGAGGACGTTCACACAATAAAATAGATGTCTGAGAGATCTACACAGCTATACGTCTGAAGGTGGGGGTACTGGGCCCCCCTCAACTGGCAGGCAGTGGAAGGAGGTAACTGGATCTCCTCTCCCTGCCCCAGTGGCAGTGGCAGTGATCTAGGGCATGGGATATCATATGGCAGCCAGCGCACAACTCTGAGAGGAGAATGGGGAAAAGGCAGCCCTCTATGGAAATGCTTTCACTCTTGGAGCTGCCTCCCAGCCTCCTGAGGGAACACTCCACACCGAGGTGGTAAAGCAACCACAGGGGCATTCCCGCCAAGCTGAGCAGCCCAGGTGAGCAGACAGTAAGTGCAGAGTGGGATTGCATGGGATCAGGCATGTGAAAGAAAGTCCCCATCCCACCGTTTCTGCTCAGTGCACCAGCTCAGCCAGTCAGCTAGAGGAGGGGATCCCCGCCAGAGAGCCTGTGCCTACATGTGTAAAGCAGCAATGGCCACCAGGCAAAGGCAGATGGGCCCTGTCAGCAGAGCTTCCAACACACCTGCACAACTGCCAGGGATTGCAGTGGGCTCAAAAAAAAAAAAAAAAAAAACAGCTCCTGTCTGCCTGCAGTAGTGGCAGGTGGAGTCAGTGACCAGATACTACCACTATGCAACGGCAAAAGTCCACTCCAACAAATAGCATGAAGAAGTAGATTAACACTCCAGACCTGAAGGAAAATGACAAGCACCCAGAAATCAAACCTGAAGTCACAGAAATTTACAATCTAAATGACACAGAATTCAAAATAGTTATCATAAAGAAACTCAACAAGTTACAAGAAAAACCAGAGACAGTTCAATAAGCTCAGGAATAAAATGAATGAACAGAGGCAATTTTTCACAAAACAGATCGAAACTGTAAACAAATCTGAAATGTTGGAGATGAAGAACACAATAAATGAGATAAAGAAAAATCTGGAATCTTTATAAAAATAGCTATTATGGAGAAGAGAATTAGTAATTTAGAGGATAGAAATACAGAAATGCTTCAGATGGAGGAGGAGAGAGAACTAAGACTAAAAAGAAACAAAGAAATTCTCTGAGAAATATCCAACTCAATTAGGAAATGCAACATAAGGATTACAGGTATTGCAGAGGGAGAAGAGACGGAGAAAGGAGCAGAGAGCTTGTTCAAAGAAATAATGGCTGAGAACTTATAAAACTGGGGAAGGAGCTGGAATTACAAGTAAATTAAGCGAATAGAACTCCTAATTACATCAGTGTAAAAAGACCTTCTCCAAGGCATATATTAGTAAAACTGGCAAAAGTCAATGACAAAGAAAAAATATTAAGGGCAGCAAGGCAGAAGAAAATAACCCACAAAGGAACCCCTATCAGACTTTCAGCAGATTTCTCAGCATAGACCTTACAGACTAGGAGAGAGTGGAATAATATATTCAAAATTCTGAAAGACAAAAACCTTCAGTCAAGAATACTCTATCCAGCAAAACTATCCTTCAGATATGAAGGAGAAATAAAAAGTTTCTCAGATAAACAAAAGCTAAGGGGGTTCATCACCACAAGAGTCCCCCTGCAAGAAATGATCAAGAAGGCCCTCATATCTTAAAAAAAAAAAACAGAAAGGGTTTACAAAGCCTTGAGCAAGGAGATAAACAGATGACAAAATCAGAAAATTGCACCTATCTATCAGAACAGATTAGCAAACACTTAAACAGTAAATATAAAGGGAAGGAAAGCATCAAATTAAGTATTATCACTTCATTTTAATCACAAACTCATAACACAAAATGGAATAAGTTGTGACAACAATAACTTAGGGAAGAGGAAAGAGATAGAACCTGCATAGACTAAGGAAATAAGAGGCTATCAGAAAATGGACTATCTCATCTAAGAGATCTTTTGTACAAACCTCACAGTAACCACTAAACAAAAAATCAGAAGAGACATAAATGATAAATAAAGAGAAAACTAAGAAAATCATCACAGAGAATCACCAAACTGAATCAGTGGTTGGAAATACATGGGACAAGAAACAAGGAAAATACAGAACAACTGGAAAACAAGAGATAAAATGGTAGTATTAAGCTCTCATATATCGATAATCACTCTAAATATAAGTGGACTGAATTCTCCAATCAAAAGACACAGAATGACTGGATAGATTACAAAACAACAGCCAACAATATGCTGCCTACAGGAAACACATCTTAGCTCTAAAGACAGAG
Organism: Equus przewalskii; assembly: GCF_037783145.1. NCBI lineage: Eukaryota > Metazoa > Chordata > Mammalia > Perissodactyla > Equidae > Equus > Equus przewalskii. The sequence continues at coordinate 77,490,797 of NC_091845.1, read as the reverse complement.
GCTCAGAGTGAAGAGATGGGAGACAATACTCCAAGCTAATGGCAAACCAAAGCAAGTAAGTGTTGCCATACTTATATCAAAGTAGACTTCAAGATAAACAATGAATGAGAAACAAAGAAGGGCAGTATATAATGATAAAAGGGACACTCTACCAAGAGGACATAATACTTATCGATATATACACACTTAATACAAGATCACCAACATACATAAAACAACTATTAATAGACCTAAAATGAGACATTAACAGCAACACAGTAAGAGTAGGGGACCTCAACACCCCACTTACATCAATGGATAGATCATCCAGACAGAAAGTCAACAAGGAAACAGTGGCCTTAAATGAAACACTAGACCAGATGGACTTAACAGATACATAGAGAAAACTCTATCCAAAAACAGCAGGACACACAGTCTTCCCAAGTGCACATGGAACATTCTCAAAGATAGACTATATTTGGGGAAACAAGGCAAGCCTCAATAAATTTAAGAAGACTAAAATTATATCAAGCATCTTTTCTGACCATAATGCTATGAAACAAGAAATCAACTATAAAAAGGCTAGGAAAGTCACAACTATGTGGAGATTAAACATGCTACTGGACAACCACTGGATCAATGAAGAAATTAAAGGAGAAATCATAAAATATCTGGAGACAAATGAAAATGAAAATATACCATACCAACTCAAATGGGATGCAGCAAAAGTGGTCCTAAAAGGGAAATTCATAGTATACAGGCCCACCTTAACAAACAAAAATCTCAAATAAGTAATCTTAAACTACACCTAACAGAACTAAAAAAAGAAGAACAAACAAAGCCCAAAGTCAGCAGAAGGACGGAAATAATAAAAATTAGAGAAGAAATAAATGAAATTGAAACGAACAAAAATACAGCAGAAAAGATCAATGAAACTAACAGCTGCTTCTTCGAGAAGATAAACAAAATTGACAAATCCTTAGCCAGATTCACTAAGAAAAAAATAGAGAAGGCAAAAATAAATAAAATTAGAAATGAAAGAGGAGAAATTATAACAGATACCACAGAAATAGAAAGGATTATAAGAGAATACTATGAAAAAGTATATGCCAACAAATTGGACAATCTAGAAGAAATGGATAAACTCTGAGATGCATACAATCTCCTAAAACTGAATCAAGAAGAAACAGAGAATCTGAATAGACCAATCAGAAGTAATGAGATTGACACAGTAATCAAATCTCCCAAAAAAGAAAAGTGCAGGACCAGATGGGTTCTCTGGAGAATTCTACCAAACATTTAAAGAAGATGTAATGCCTTTCCTTCTCAAAATATTCCCCCCAATTGAAGAAGATGGAACATTTCCTAACTCATTCCACAAGGTCAATGTTATGCTGATCTCAAAGGCAGACAAGGACAATAAAGAAAGAAAATTACAGGCCAATATTGCTGATGAACATAGATGCAAAAATCCTCAACAAAATATTGACAAATCAAGTAAAGCAATACATTAAAAGGATCATACACCATGATCAATGGGATTTATACCAGGGACACAGGGATGGTTCAACATCCACAAATCAATCAATGTGATACACCACATTAACAAAATGAGGAATAAAAACCACATGATCATCCCAATAGATGCAGAGAAAGCAACTGACAAGATGTAACATCCATTTATTATAAAAACTCAATAAAATGGGCATAGGAGAAAAGTACCTCAACAAAATAAAGGCCATATATCACAAACCCAGAGCCAACATTATACTTAGTGGTGAAACACTGAAAGCCAATCCTCTGAGAACAGGAACAAGACAAGGGTGCCCACTCTCACCACTCCTATTCAACATAGTACTGGAGATTTGGGCCAGAGCAATCAGGGAAGAAAAAGAAATAAAAGGTATCCAAATTGGCAAGGAATAAGTGAAACTATTGCTATTTGCAGACGACAGGATTCTATGTATAAAAAATTCTAAAGGATCCATTGGAAAACTATTAGAAATAATCAACAACTATAAGTGCAAAGTTGCAGGGTACAAAATCAACTTAGAAAAATCAGTTGTATTTCTATAATAATGAACTAAAAGAGGGAGAACTCAAGAATACAATCCCATTTACAATTGTAACAAAAATAATAAAATATCTGGAATAAACTTAACCAAAGAGGTCAAAGACGTATAGAATAAAAATCATAAGACATTACTGAAAGAAATTGATGATGACATAAAGAAATGGAAAGATATTCCATGCACATGGATTGGAAGAATAAACATAGTTAAAATGTCCATACTACCTAAAGCAGTCTACAGATTCAACGCAATCCCAATCAGAATCCCAACAATATTCTTCATGGAAATAGAACAAAGAATCCTAAAATTCATATGGGGCAACAAAACACCCCAAATACCTAAAGCAATCCTGAGAAAAAAGAACAAAGCTGGAGGCATCATAATCCCTGACTTCAAAATATACTACAAAACTACAGCAATCAAAACAGCATGGTACTGGTACAAAAACAGGCACACAGACCAATAGAACAGAGTTGAAAGCCCAGATATAAAACCACACATCTACAGACAGCTAATCTTCGACAAAGGAGGCAGGAACATACAATGAAGAAAGGAAAGTCTCTTCAATAAATTGTGCTGGGAAAACGGGACAGCCACATGCACAAGAATGAAAGTAGGCCATTATCTTACACCATAAATGAAAATTAACTCAAAATGGATTAAAGACTTGAAAGTAGGATGTGAAACATGAAACTCCTAGGAGAAAATATAGGCAGTACACTCTTTGACATCATTCTTAGCAGCATCTTTTCAAATACCATGTCTACTCAGGCAAGAGAAACAAAAGAAAAAATAAACAAATGGGACTACATCAGACTAAAAAGCTTCTGCAAGGTAAAGGAAACCATGAACAAAATGAAAAGACAATCCACTAACTAGGAGAAAATATTTGTAAATCATATATCTGACAAGGGGTTAACCTCCAAAACTTATAAAGAACTCATACAACTCAACAACAAAAAAACCAAACAACCTGATAAAAAAATGGGCAGAGGATTTGAACAGATATTTTTCCAAAGAAGATATACAGATGGCCAACAGACGCATGAAAAGATGTTCAACAGCACTAGTCATCAGGGAAATGCAAATCAAAACTACAATGAGATATCACCTTACACCCATCAGAATGGCTATAATTACCAAGACACGAAAGAACAAATGTTGGAGAGGATGTGGAGAAAAGGGAACTCTCATGCACTGCTGGTAAGAATGCAAACTGGCAGAGCCACTATGGAAAACAGTATGGAGATTTTTCAAAAAATTAAAAATAGAAATACCACACGACCCAGCTGTCCCACTACTGGGTATTTATCTAAAGAACTTGAAATCAACAATTCAAAGAGACTTATACACCCCTATGTTCATTGCGGCATTATTCACAGTAGCCGAGACATGGAAGCAACCCAAATGCCCATCGACTGATGAATGGATAAAGAAGATGTGGTGTGTATATACATATGTGTGTGTGTGTATATATATATATATATATATATATATATATATATATATACAATGGAATACTACTCAAGTCATAAAAAAAGACAAAATTGTCCCATTTGCAACAACATGGATGCACCTCAAAGGTATGATGTTAAGTGAAATAAGCCAGAGAAAGACAAACACTGCATGATTTCATTCATATGTGGAAGATACGCAAACACGGACAAAGAGAACAGATTAGTGGTTACCAGAGGGGAAGAGGGCTGGGGTGTGGGCATAAGGGGGAAATGGGCACATATATATGGTGACTGACAAATAACGTACAACTGAAATTTCACAATGTTATAAACTATTCTGACCTCAATAAAAAAAAATAAACACAAAGATGCCATCTCAGCAATAAAATGACTTCTAAGATCCTTCCTAATTCTAAGAGTTTATGAAAGTACATGTAGCAGTAAGTCCCCAAATATTAACAATCATTAAATTATTTGTTAATACTAATTGTGACAGATAATCTAGGTTGACTAATTCAACACCTATTCCCAATTACTTTTCCCGTTTTCTTCCTCTGCTGTAAAAGCTGGAAAGCCAAACACTTCATCTCCCATTTTCCTTTGCATCTAGAAGTGGCCATCTGACATAACTCTGCCCAATGAGTTACAGACTAAGGACACCAGGGAGGGCAACCCTTCCCAAGTAAAATTCAAAATCTTGTTAAAGAAAACAAATTCCTTTGCCCCTCACTTTTCCCCAGGAATGAATATGACATTTGAAAATACAGCAGCTCCCTTGGGACTAAGAGGGAAAGGGACTTTAGGCTGAAGATGTCAAAAGCCTGGTTCCTGAGGTATCCACTGACCATTGTACTAGCCCTGGACTTCCTAGCCTAGACTTCTCATTGTGTGAGACCATAACCCCCTATCTGCTTAAGCCAGTGTAGTCAGCTTTTCTGATATTTGCAGACAAATGTACCACCAACTGATTCACTTGCGTTTAAAAGCAGATACCACACCAAACATGAGAGTAACTGTCCATATTATGCACCATTCTCTCCTTATGGAGCCTGGCTTTACTAAGGACACAACTGCTTTCCAAGGAACTCCAAGTATTGAGACCTAATTATATTTTAACATGAGCAGACGGGCTTCACATTTTCACCATATTATCTATTCCAGAAACCAAATTAAAAAACATTGATAAATCTAGTAATAACCTGCTCCAATGCTGTTTTAGCATTTATGAAAAATGTACCAAACATTTTGATATATTACTTTTTACCAGTGATCTCTTCATATGTTTCTAGTCTTTGAAAACAAACAAACTCCTTTTTCAGTGCATGAATGTTTGAATTTGGATCAGCTATGACAGCAGTGTACGAGTATGCAACAAAATGGTATAGAACATGATGAAATGCCTTGGCCAATAGTTTGAAAACACGTAGGACACAGCTCTGAAATACAACTATGGATGAAGAAGTCTGCATGTAGCTTTACCGGAATAAAAACGGAAATGTGTGAACAAACTTTAGAAAAGTAATTTTGGAGAAAAATATGTTCAAATAAGGTATTCTATTGAGACAGTACAAGCTGGTGGTGAAGAACATGGATTCTAGAGCTGGTCTGCCTGGGTTCACAGGCTGCTTTCCATTCACTAGCTTTGTAACCCCAGGCAGCTGTCTTAGCTCAGGCTGCCATAACAAAATATCGCAGACTGGGTAGCTTAAATGACAGAAATTTATTTTCTTACAGTTCTGGAGACTGCAAAGTCTAAGACCAAGATGTCAGCAGGGCCAGTGGCTGGTGAAGACTCTTCTTGGGTTGCAGATGGCCACCTTCTCACCGTGTCCTCACACGGCCTTTTCTGGGAGCACGCACGAAGAGAGATCTCTCTCTCCCTTTTCTTATAAGCCACGAATCCTATTGGATTAGGACCCACTCTTCTGACTTCATTTTACCTTAATTACTTTCTAAAGCCTCATCTCCAAATATAATCACATTGGGGCTTAAGGCTTCAATATATATATTGAAGGAGTGGGGGAAATTCCATCCATAGCAGTCAGTTACTTAGCCTCTCAGTGCCTATGTCTTTTTTAGCTGTGAAAAGAGTTAACAATAATAGAAAAGGATTTCTGTGAGGATTAGATGAGTTAATACACGTAACGCTCTTAGAAGAGAATTTGGCACATAGTGTTATACAAGTTTTATTATTATTATTGACAATATTTCAGCAAATTTCTCATAAGGAATTCTAACTTCTCAAAAATATTATCAAAATGTATATAATTACTATCAATCAGGGTTTTCAACCTGGCACTATTTACATTTTGGGCCCAATAACTCTTTGTTGTGGGGCTGTCCTGTGCACTGCAGGATGTTTAGCAGCATCCCTGGGCTCCACCCACTAGATCCTAGTAGCACCCCCATCCTCTGTTGTGACAACCACAAATATCTCCAGACATTGCCAAATGTCCCCAACAGCGCAAAATCACCCCTGGTCGAGAGCCACTGCTATAAACTTACCAAGGACATAAAAGCAGCTACATAAATATATAGCTTAAAATATTGTCACTTTGAAAACATAAGAAATTCTTACAAGACATAAAGAACAGGAAACTGCGTCAACAATCCTTTTTTTATACTTAATACTGAGGTGTTTCACGTAATTTTGGATCTTTATGTTTGCGTTAATTTTTTTCCCTAGGTGCAGTGAATTGACCAGCTAAAAGATTAAAAATGTGTTATCCACTTTGTCAAGGATAAGATTTAACTGTAAAAGAAGGCTCACTGTTCAACATTCTAGTTTCCAGAGATAATCTTTTAAAGGGATAGTGGAAGGTCACTTAAAACAGAATTTCATATAACTGAGGCTCCCGTGATCCCTAAATTCTGATAGAACAGACCTTATCAACAGATGGTCTACACCAGCAGTGTCCAAAAGAACTTTCTTCAATGATGGAAATGTTCTGTTCTGTGATATCCAATATGGGAGCCACGATCCACATGTGATTATTAGCAATGAAATGTGTCTAGTATGACTAAGGGACTGAATTTAAAATTTTATTTTAATTAGCTAAAATTTAAATTTAAATAGCCACATGAGGCTAGTGGCTATACTATCAGATAGCACAGATCTATACCGTTCAAGCAAGAAATGAAAGCTCCATATGCTATGGAGCACAGACATACCATGTGTGGTTAAGTAAAACGGAAATAGGTTTTCATAATCCACACAGGAACTGGTCCTTGTAGCACACAGTCTACGCTGCAGGCGGATGCGGTCTGCCCTGCTACTACCCAGGGCGCTGCGCGTCTCTCAGCAGGTTCACTACAGCAGGGCTCACAGTTCTGCTCTAAGTCTAACGCTCCCTGACAGACCCCTCAGCCTCTGAAGACACAAAACTTATTTGTATTCAAACTCTTCCTATATTATGGCAAAGCCTCATATAGAGGAGGCAAGCAATAAATATTTTTATTATAAATGTACAATGTTATAAATATATAATTTCCCTAAGAGCAGAAAAGGCAGAGCAGGAGTTAGCACAGCAGAGGTTGATTTACAACTAAAGGCTAAGAATCACCACTGAAGAGTTACTGACGATTGTCCCCACCATGCAAAACTTGTTCTATACTATGTATTTTTTTGATTTATAAAGTCACACCCCAGGCAGTCTGGCAAGAATTCGGATTATTCTATTACACTAAAATTTTGATACAAAATAATTTAGTTGCATTTTTTAATATAAGTCCCAATAAATTTAAGTAGTAGGTAGCTCCTTAGAGTCTGGGATAAAATGCAAATGTCACAGAACATTTCGTGTGTATTGAAGTAGTTCCAAATTTTTAACTGAGATTTTCCTCTGGGCAGCTGCTTCCCACTCTCCTCCCAGCCCTGTTCACCACACACTTCGGGAACCATTGTGGGAGGGCCTACAACTGCTGATGGGAACGTGTTTTTCAGATACGTTGGGGTGGTTAAAAAAAAGGTTGAAAACCACTCTCCTAAAAACTCACGTTGGCAGTTCTTCACAGGTGTGGGTGCACACAAACATCGTAACTCTTACAAGAAGCATCACTGCAAACAAGACACCTTCTTAAGAGCCATTCTCTAATTAAGGCAGAGGTCAGCAGTGGCAGCAGTCATCTCAACAATGGCTGACATTTACTGAGTGCTTACTATGTTTCAGGCACTGTTCTAGGCAGTGACATGCAGCAATTCATAGCAACTGTTGAGGTAGATAATATTGTTATTCCCATTTTAGTTGAGGAAATACGCACAGAGAAGTTAAAGATTTTGTACAAGATCACACAGGTAGTAAATGAGAGTCAAGATTCCAGGTCAGGCTGAGTGACTCCAAAATTGCAGCTAAATGCACCCAGGGAAAGCGTGCTTGCAGCCAACCTAGGACAGGCAGGCTGTGTTCTAATCACCGACTCAGGTTCATCAAGTGCATAGATGAGAAAGCAGCAGGTTGACGGTAAAGCTTACTCCCGCTCTGAAAGGCGGGGAAAATTGAGGGCAGTAAAAAAAGGGTTAATTTTCTGAACTATATGGCTATCCCCCAAATCAAGTGGTTAAAAAATGTACCTCTATATTCATACCTGCAAGATTCCAACAAAATATTTCTAAGATGGAAAACCTAAAATTAAAACAAGAGCTCAACATTTACAAAACCTTTTTTTAATATAAAATCTGGAAATCATGCTGACCAAATGATTAGAAAAAATATAACAGGCAAGTCATTCAGGCCTCATTTCCATCCTTCACAAAAGCTCACAGTGCTACTAGTAATGTAACATGTTTACAACAATTAGCTTTTTCTTAGGAAATTTTTATTGAGTACACTTAGGAGTGCTTTACCCCATAACTAAAAGCACATTATTTTTAAAGTGTCACTTTTATTTAAAGGGGCTTCCAAAAATGACTAAATGAAATCGTAACAGTAGCTTAGCACGTGCTAGAAACTGTTCTGAGAATTTTACGTGGGTATTAATCCACTTCGTCTTCAATCCTCACAAGATCTGGTGAGTGAGGTATTATTATGATTACCTACATTGTCCACGAGGAAACTAAGCTTTGGAGAGGTGAAGTAACGTGCTCAAGGTCACACAACAAATGACGGTGCTGTGGTTCCAATCCAGGTGTCGCAGCTCTAAGTCTCAGCTGTTGGCCACTAGGCTGAGGATCAAAATGTAGAGAAGAAACTTTTCCTGTAAGACATACTTTGTTGAACAAAATCGAATCACGGCAGAAATGGAATGACATAAAGATGACAAAATAGGAACTTTCATGCAAACACTTCTCATGCGTTTTTTTATTCCATTCAAACGTTCAACGTAAAATAGCTTAAAATTAAATATATATTTGTACTTTAATACCAATTTTCCTTATATTCAAATAAGTAGTATTTTTCCTTTAAATATTCTTTTGAACAAGGGCTTACAGAACAGTTTACAGTGACTGGCCTCTATGAACTCTACTTTCTAGGTTAGCAGCTACTCAAAAATCTGAACCTTTTATACCTTTTAGTTATTTTGTGTGTGTGTCATTTACGCTGTTTCTGGGAGACTGCTGCAACAAAGTATACACGGCAACTGCCTACTGGACAAGCACCTAGATTAGCGCCCCCAAAGAAACCAATACTACCTCTAAAGGGGATGTTTTGAAAATTTGGGATGGTCTCACACGATGAAACATAGTGCAGCATCCTGCATGACTTTTGAATATCCATTCACATTGTAGAAAAACCTGTTTATCTGAGCCTAGAACCTAACTTTTTCTTACATATACTTTTTTGCACAGCTTTAAAAATCCATGTAAGTTTCCAAACATGCAACTAATACATAAACCAAAAGACTGTACGTTTTTTGTTCAGAACTTTTAAGAACAATCCACCATTTTGGGGGGAAAAAAGTCCTATCAATGGAAATACATGTTTCTGAGTCACAACAGTCTACACTGTTGCTGTCTACACATAGTGATCTCTCTCTCTCTCACACACACACACACACACACACACACACGCATCAGCTCCCTTCATTGTGTCTTCTGGTGTAATTATGGCCAAGCATTTAGATAGTGAAATACAAATGAAGTATAAATTACTTTCCTTTTACCTCTATTTTATATTACAATTAAATTATTAAACTCTATGAGTGGAAACATATTTATAAATTTCACTTCAGGATAGCAAAGAGGATGTAATTTTTATAAAAAGGAAGTAATGGGTTTGATAAGGTGAGATTTATTCACTTGGCTATCAGCTGTCCAACTTGTACAGATGGAAAATTAAATAGCTAAAGGCGACAAACGTCTGTTTCCAACCCACTAGTACAATAAAATTCAACAGTTTAGTCAAATGGAAAGGAAAACCTGTTCAGTTCCGAACTTTTGCGTTGAAACTCACAATGAAAGGCCCCAGCGTGTTCTTTCCGATGAAACAGTACGTACTACTTTCAGACGGCTAGGCAGAGGAGCGCTATCACCCAGGACGGGCAGGGTCAGAGCTGCTTTGTCCCAGTCCCTCCTGCTCCTCTGCCCGCAATGCCCGTGTCCAACAGAAACAGAGCTTTGCTAGGTGGTGGGCCTGCAGTTCTGCTGTGTGGAAAATCAAAGTATTACCACCGTCCTCCACATTTCATTTACATACTGTCATACTGACTAAAATAACTCGACATTCTTACTGTTTCTCTCTTCACTGCAAAGCCAAATATTTGGCTCGCATTTTATGGATACAACTTTTTAAAAAGGTCAAAGGAAAAGCTGCCAAAATAGTTCACTGCACAACGATAAGCACATTCAAATGGTCAAACAGTTGTATACTGCAATTAATTTTCTCTGTAGACAACTGTGAAAGAATACACGAGCAAAAATTTCCAAAGAAATCTGATTAATAAATGGTACGCAATGTGACAGCATACACAATTCTAATTTTTATTCTAATTATTGTTTTGTTAACATTCTTTTATCTAGCCACATTCTTGAGATTTAAAAAGATTCATACTGGCAAACTGAAATTGCAGAAGTGGAATGGTCAAGATTTTAAGGTTTTAGTTTTTAAAATTTGTAGCAGCAGCCTCTATTATGGAAAAATTCAAAACGAACTCGTGGCCCATAAATTATTACAAGGTAACCTCTACTAAGTGTAAATGAGTTTGATAAAATTTAATTATTTTCTCACACTTATATGTTTCTAGGTAATAAACTTTAAATTTTACTATTACCAAACAAGAGTATATGAATATTTTTTCAAATGAAATGAAAGCACTCACTTGAAAAATTAGTTTATTAAATTTTAAGCTTGTGCATAAAATTGCAATAATGACAATTCAAATGAAGTAACAGAATAAACTATTTATTAAAACACCATGTGATAAAATAAACTTTCTGATCTAACGCTACAGTGGTAAACATTTTCCCCTCATTAGCATTCCACCTAAAACAGTTAAATTACAACATAATCTGACCAGAACTTGAAAATACTTCTGTCCTTTACCACTCAGCGATTGAACAGTGAGGTGAGTGCAGATTCTGGGTTTTCTTGAGGAGTCAAAGGTGGAGAATGATATAACCTAATGACAATCGAAAGCCCATACACCCAAAGGTCAAATTTCATCTGTCCTGTGCACTGGTACAACCTTAAAATTCTCATTATATCAAATAAGGATTTAATGAATCACCCCCTCTTCACCAAAAATAAATATTAGGACAAATTAAGGAGAAGAGTTGGGTTTTAAACTGCACTTTATTTGTTACTGTAACATTTTCTTCTTTTAACTGATCAACTGTAAGCATGCAAAAAATTCTCTTCTGAATGGAACTGCTTCCACAGCCCCTCAGCTATCAATAAGTAAATGATCAAAGTCATTCAATTTGTAGCTCTCTCCTCCTTTATAGCACTTCTAAGCAGTGTATATGACACATACCACAGAGGTAGGAAAGACCATCTTTAATAAATTATCTTCTTAATTGTAGACAATTTCTGAAAATAAAACTGACAAAACGCTAAACCATGCCTTTCATGAGTCCCATAGGACCACAGATCCATTTCCTCCCATTCCAAGAATCAGTCCCCTGGAATGTTCTAGCCTTTGTAGGGCACTTGATGACAAGATCCAACAGGGCTCCGAACAGCTACACTGAGAAGGCCTTCCAGCACTCTCATTTGCCAATTCTCTGGACCACCCAGTCCTGCTGGCAGAGAGGGCAGCGATTGTTCTGTTTCACCCACAGGGACATGCAGCAGTTGTGGAAGGAATGATTACACTCTCCCCAGACCACTGAAAGAAAACAAGAATATCTGACGTTACATATTTCACTTTCAATTACTGAGCTCAGAATTATAGCTTATTTTGTGTTATGAATAATAATCATGGTTCATAATTCTGAATAAACATGGTTAATTGGTCAAAATAATTTTTTCTGTCTACAAAGAAATAGAAACTTACATGTGTAAATTACACTTAAGAAGGGAGATAAGGCACTGTGCTTGGGAGACTCTCCATCACTGTTCTAGATTCTGCGGGTGATGTGGTGGCTCCCCAGTTCCTACATAGCTCCACATGCTGTCTTCCCGACGTTAGGAGGTTAAAGGCTTGAGCCTTCCTTAGATCCTAGACTTTCTCAGTCACGCACTGATCTTGCAGATCTTTTCGGTTTTATTTTATTGAAAAATGTCCTCCTGATTTTTATTTACCGAGATATAAGGAGTTTCAAATGTTTTCAGTTCATAGCAGGTTATTACAAATAGGTGACATGCTTCTATACATTATACTTGTACATCCACTGATTTGTTTCCTAGAAGCGGTGATGAACTGTTACGTCATCTGTAAGCAGTGCGACTCTTCACGTAACAAACAGAATAAAATTTTCAAAGTGGCTGTGTGGAAAAAGAGGCCTCTCTGTGATCAAAGAAAGCTGGCCTATACCTCACATTCCCAAACTAATATTTTTTAAACAAACAGCATGAAAGAAAAATCTTAAACCAAGGGAAATCACCCACAATCTGAAATACAATCTCAAACATAAGCTTCATTTGTCCTTTGCTTGACCAGCTGAGCTCTATAACAGAATGATGACAGAAACAGAAAAAAAGGAGAAAAGAAAAAAGTCTGCTTATGAAAACTGGCTGTAGGGGTAGGAAGCAAGAGGGAATCATTCTAAGTGTTTCGAGTGGAAGAAACAGGATTTGATCAAAACTGCTAAGAAGCTGTACGTAAACTACACAAAGTACAAAGTTAATCTTTTATTCTAGGAAAACTTTTAAACACCTATATATAGCAATCTAGAAGTGATGACCTCAAGAACTAGGACAAAAACTATTGAATTGCTTAAAAGATTTAGCCTAAGACAACTTTTGCAGTCCCAGACTCTAAGGAAAATTTATTAGATTTCTATATACAAACTACATTCCAAAAAAAAAATCTGGAGATTTAGAATCTTTTCTACCTTAGTTGAAAAGTTATATACTGTATCATAAAAGAGTACTGAAAACTGAAATGCTTTATTGGAATAAAATCTTATGGAACTGACCTATAACAGTCAAAATTTAAATAATGTTTTGGCAAATTCTTTATTTTATAATTTTCTTAATAGAAGAGAATTATTATTTTTTTTTGATTATCAAAATGTTCACTGTGCCCATGTCAGGAACATATAAACAATTCTTCTTAATTACAGGCAATAAAAGGACTTGAAGATTAATTCCACTAAGGCTTTCTGAGAAACAACACATTTAATATTAACAATGGATCACTGCTTTACAGTTTATTTTTGTGTATTGATAAAGTCAATCTTAATTGCAAATTCAAACATCCCCACTGAGAGAAAACCTTTAGTTGAAAAAGCAAGAGAACGAAATTACAACATACCAACACAATCCTCCTGTTTGTTTTCAGCTTGACATCTAAGACAGGCATCTGAAAGTAAACAAACAGCAATCCTCATTCTGATGCTCTAAATGCAATTTTTAAAACCTAGATACTTCAAAGTCAAATAAAAGCCTAAATGGCTAGAGATGGAGAGAAAACACTCCTACTATTAATTTCTCATCTGAACATTGTTTAAAAATGAATAAAGTACAAGGCACTCCACTAATTTATTTATGACCTGGGGCCATTTCACAAGGGTTACCGACCTTTTATTACAAGCTCTGAAGAAAAGATGTCCTGATGTTTATTTTCAAGACATCCTTTTAAATAAGCCATGCATATATACTGGTATTTGCTTATACATACATAAACTCTAGAAAGATTAATAATAAAGTTTACCTTGGAGGCCATGGAATGGGAAGGAATTTTCATTGTATTTTTTCCTAATTTTTGAATTATGTGACTGTATAATCTACATAAAAATTAAACAAAGAAACCCTCCTAAATACTAAGTTCTCTTTTTTCCCTTAAGAAAATGTTCCCTTTACAAATAAGTCTGAGCCCAAAGTATTTACCCAACAATGGCAAAGTATTTTAATAAAGTATTTGAGAGTAAATACTAGGAATGAGAAACTAAAGGATATGCTAGAAGTTTTCAAAAATCAGTCTGTATTACCATTGGATTGATGAAGGGGGTAACAGAACATTTTAGGGACCAATGTAATGGATTCATTCACTAGCTGGAAAAGGAGTCAAAGTTGGGTAAAAGGAAGTTCAAACCAACAGAAATAAGTAGTTTTTAATATAAATTGGAGAAAAATACTTTGGTTAAACTAGCCCCACGGTGGAGCTGAAGTCTGCTTCTCTTCTTACCCCAGGCGCTGCTGCGGCATTTGAGTACTTCTCTCTGCATGCCCTGATCCTAAAAATCACACTGCCTCTCCAGTACAGATTAAAAACAACCACTGCCTCCGGAGGCTTTCTTCAATCCCACAATTACTGAGTATCCAGTTTGTGCAAGGACTTATGCACTGCAGACACCAAAATGACCAAGTCTGGGTCCCTGGCTCACCAGCAAATGGGAGGTAGACCGGCAAACAACTGAATACCCTAAGGATCGTGATCTAACAGTGAAGACATGGCTCTGGTTCTGTGCAATGACAGAATGAGCATCTGTGATCCCAACTGCCTCTTTTACAAATTAGGAAAACAAGGGCCCCAGAACGTTATGTCAAATGTTTAAATTAACATACAGCCATGAAGGTTACTCTGGCTCTTTAGAACTTGGCAGTACTAGCAAACCTATTCCCCTCTTCCTCATCAGCACTCGCTCACTGTGCCATCTGCTCCTTTCAGAATGAGGGGAGAAGAGTGGAAACCAAGGAAGAGAGAGTTAACCACATGGGAATGGGCTGACAGGTAAATTTTGGATCAAGAAGTCATAATACATCATTTAGGTGTATGAGATGAATTTCAACCATTAAGGAAATGGGATTAAGGTGACTCTTTTTGTAGAATCTACAAATCTCTGAATTGTGCTTATAGTTTTGATTTGGATTATCAAAAACTGACTTAAATGGATGAAATACCTAAAGTTTCAGATAAAAGAAAAACATTTCTTTGGGGGATATTCCTAATATCTAAAAGAGCACTTTCTAAGGAGTATAGTAACAGTAACACCTTTTAGAAGGATGCTAGGGTGATGGGTGGGAAGTCTGAAAAACAAACTTGCTTCTGCAGTCACCTGACCACTAAGTGGATTTTCACACCTCATAAACAAAATACAAAGGTCTAGTCCAGAATACTTTCCTGAACCCAAAGTACAGCTGTTGTCCGTCTGCAACATTAATCCACAGTAGCAGAATATCTGCTATAATTAGAAAGTTAATGTGAGGCATTTATAGCTCATACTTTGACTTGCTTTAAATATCCCAGTAAAGTTTATTTGTTGCAAAATTTCAACCATTATTTTAAATTCTGCATTTCCACTTACTATTTTAAAATTTTTCTTTGGGGAGAAAAAGAAACATTCTTGCAAAAGACCAAAAGATTCAGTTGCCTGGAAAAGTTAAAAATGCCACCCATACTGGAAATTATGATTCTAGCTCTCAAGGGGAGAAATGAGGGGCTGCACTGCAGGCCAGTAAACAAGATGCTTTTAAAACCTAATATGCAAAATAAGTGCATCATGTCTGAAATCAAGCCATTTCAAAAGCAAAAAATAAAAACTACTTGAATCCCATTGTGGTAAATTCTCTTTGAAACAAGCCTTTATGAATAAAAACCGAGAGCATACTAACGAGTATAAATTGAGAAATCTTTCGATTCTGGTAGGTTTAAAATTTCATCCCTCGAGAAGTGAGAGAAATTCTCTTTTAGCTATTTTCTCCAATTCTCTCGTTTTGCAGAGCAAGACAAAGTTTTCGCACTACAGAAACGTCAGGTTTCTTCATCTACCCTCAAGAAACGACATTTAAGATACTCTCTCCGTGATTTTAAACGCCCCATTTCAAAACATAACTTGCATTTAAACAGCCCCTCTTTTTCAAGGTGGTCTGAAATCTTAAAACAGAAACCATATAAAAACATAGCGGGATAAAGCTGTTCTGAAAGGTTTCACTCAGTCCAATATTTCTATTCAAAATATCATAGAAAGAAATAAGACTTCTTTGTAAAAGGGGGTTCTCCATAAAGGCCTGACTCAGAGCAGGGCACTGTCTTCTGCAGGAAACGACGTCCTATGGTGCGGGCAGGCCAGGAAGGGGACGAAGATTTACGTTTTTGAATAAAGCGCTTCCATTCTTCAATTCCCACGAAACTTAAATATTCGTGAACTACCCTGTACCCTCTTCATGCCGAGCGAGTGCCATCTGACCCGTCTTGAATCATCCGGATTTAAAAGCCAGCAGAAGAGCAGCAGCTAATCCAAGAAGGCAATGGCTGGGAACGCTTTTCCTCCCTGCGCCTCTCAGGAGCCGGGCTGAGGGCGTGGTTTTGTGGAAGATGACTCCAGAGCATCACTTTGCTGAGACCAAACCCATTAACGTGCCCTGCTGAATCAGGGCCTTCACCCTGCCCGCTCTGCGGCGTGCTTTTAGAAGAGGGTGCCGGGGCTGGCCACACAAACCGAAGCGGTTCCTCCCAGCTCCCATCAAATCTCCCAGTTTTCTTTTCTTGATCACACCCATCACTACCTCCAATTACCTTCTTTAATTCCTCTGCTTACTGCCAAACGGGCAGTAACGCTCTCTACAGATCGCCAGCCCCCAGCGCTGGGCGCCTGGTGAACGACCCCACGGCCCCAGGCGGCGGCTGCACGGGCGTGGCCCCAGTCCCCTCGCGCCGGCACACGGCGCCCCCGCCCCCACTCCTCCAGGGAGGGGTCTCTCCGAGGCCTCGTCCGTCCCCCGCGCCCGGAGCCGGCCCCGCGGAGGCCGCAGCGCGGCCCGGGCCTCGCGTGCAGCGCTTACCCATCACCTGGACCCTGCAGATGGCGCACGTATCGCACTCCACGTCCCAGCTCCACATGGCCACCGCGTTCCACTTCTTGAGAGAGAACATTTTGTCGCCTCCCGACTTGGAGCCTGCGCTCCCCGAGTGCGAGGACAGGGTGCAGGGTTCCTCGCCGTCTTCCACGTCGGCCATGGCGGCGGCGCGGAGCCGGCCGCGAAGACGTTGGGTCGCGGGAGGCGGGCGGCTATGGCGGCTCCGTGGGGCCGCCCGACGGCCCACAGCGCCGCCCGCCGGCCCGCGGGGCCTACGACAGGATCTGCCCGCGATTGGCTGGCGCGGCCCAGTGACGTCACCGCACGGCAGCGCCGGCGCATCCCCGCCCCCCGCGCGCAGGCGCTGCCGGCAGGGCAGAGGGATGAGGGTCGCGGGCCGCCCGGCGGCTCCGGGTGAAGGCGACGCGTCGCGTCGGGTAGTGTCACTCCCGGGCGAGCGGGCGCACTCTGCGCAGGAGCACGTGTCCTGCTTTAGCCTTCAGGAGACTCACCGCTCTCATAAATTATCTTGTTAATGTATTCGTTTGTCTCGTCCCTCCCAAAGGTAAACCCCATCAGAGCGGGAACCACGTCTTTATCACCACTTTATCCTCGGTATCTGAAAAATGCCTGGCCTCGGGGGCGCACTTACTTGTTGAGTGAATCTTCTAGAAATCCGCTTCAGTGGTTCGCAAACTTTTTGGTCTCAGGACCCCTTCACACTAAAACATTCTTAGGACCTTAAAGAACTTTTATGTTATATATTATGTATATTATATATATATATCCTATATATATGTATAATTTAAAGGAAAACTTAAAATGGAGGAAAAATTTAAAACGTGTTCGTTTAAAAATAATAGTAATCATCCAATTACAAGTCATTATTAGAACAGTAACGTCACGTATCGTGGAACTTCTGGAAAACTCCACTGTATACTCATATGAGAGAGTGGAAAGAAACAGCTCTGAATTATGCAAACAGTTTTGACCTCCTTGGTCAAGGCTCGCAGGAACCCTGGGGACCATACTGAGCACCTCTGATCTAGTTTAACCTTCTCCTTTTATATGTAGGAGTAATGGCGTCCAGTAAAGAGCACACTGCTATTAGGTGGAGGTTACAGTGTTTTGAGGCCAGGGTTGTTCTTTTCCTAGCCCAGTGTCAGATTTCCTATTATATTTTCTCAAGCAAAGCAGACAACATCTCCATTTAGAAGACGAGAAAACTGAGGCACAGTGAGCCTAAGGAGATGCCCGATTACCGCCGCCACCTAGTGGTGGACACCTGCTGTGTCAGATTCGGAATTCAGAGCCTCCCGTCTCTTCTTACCGGGCCTCGGCATCCCCTCATCTCCTGATGCCAGGCCCTGTGCCTGGAGGGGCCAACCAAACTCAAGGAGTCTGGCAGAGGAGACAAGGATGCTTAAATGTGTTTGTTATTAGTGCCGTGGAGTCGATTCTGACTCCTAATGACCCTGTGCGCAGCAGAGCGGAACCTGCCCAGTCTTTTGCGCCTCTCACCTTCCGGAGCTGTATCAGACAATGCTCCGCTGCCGTACACAGGGTTTTCACAGCCAGTTTTTTTGGAAGTGTGTGGTCAGGTCCTTCTTCCTGGCATAAATGTGTAAAAATATAAATATGGACACAGGGTCACATTTGACTAGATGCTAATGTGTGCTGTCTGTCGAATGGTGTGTTAAATGCTGTGAGGGACAGAGACATTCCTGAGGACTGACGCAGTGAGGGAGAGCCTTATGGAAGAGGTGAAGTTTGAACTCCGGGGGAGATGGGAGGTCCTGGAGGCCAGGAAATGAGTGAAGAAAGCAAAGCTCTACGAGCTGTCAGCCAGCGCAGAGCAGTAGCAGTGGTGGCGGATGTGAATCTGACCACGCTAACTTTGTGAGCCAGACAGAAATGCCAATAAACAAACCCAGCTGAACCATACAGAACACATGTTTTGTTTGTATTAAGTGACCACACATCTGACTAGAGATGGCTCCACATGCTAGACGGCTAATAAAGAAAGAAGGCAGGTACCAGATGAGGATAAAATGCACCCAGCTGGTGGGAACCGGGCTGTTTGAAAGAGAAAGGGAAGGGAACTCAGAAGAAAGGCTAGAGGATGGTTAAGAGCGAGGAATGGTACCTGCCCCGGCGGAGTCTGAACCTCATCACCCTGCCCCTGGATTATTGAGTGCTCAGTTCCTTCCTGTCTCTCCTCCCCGGTCTAACTGCCTTTCAATCTAACGTGCCTGTTTAATTTTCCTCTACCTCCTTTTCCACCTGGCACTCTCTTGCTTAGAATGTTCCATGGCTCCGCATTATCATCAGAATAAAATCTCAGTGACCCAGTTGGTCATTTAAATCCTGCCACAATATGGCCTCAACCTACTTTTCTAGTGTCTTTCCCAAACACTCCTCTCCGAGATCCTCATCAAATTGGTCTGCTCAGTCATCCAAACACAGCCTGCTCTGTATTTTTTGTTTTTTTCTCACATTTTAGCATTTCTGAAATTGCCCTCCGCACTTAGGAAAAACTTACTCATCTTTGTGTTCTCACCGACCATTCTTTGTCACCATTTATTCATGTCCTTCCAGGAAATCATAGCACATCTCTCTTTTGGCACCAGGTCACATAGCAACTAAAAAATGCTGCTACTGATGTTTATCAAACAATTTTAAGTTTTTTCTAACTGACAGCTCGTAAATGATAAAAACATTAAAATAGTAAAATGAGTATATAATGAAAAAAAAAGCAAGTACTGTTAATGGACTCTCCAGAAATTCCTATATATGTGGAAGCAGACACATAGTACATCAGCTCATTAAAAAAATTTTTAATTTTGGTAAAATACACATAACATGAAGTTTGCCATCCTAGCCATTTTTAAGTGTACAGTTCAATAGTATTAAGTACATTCACATTGTTAACACAACCAATCTCCAGAACTTTTTCGTCTTCCAAAACTGAAACTCTATACCCTTTAAACAACTCTCCATTTCCCTCTCCTCTTCCCCTGGCATCCACCATCCTACTTTCTGTTTCTGAGTTTGACTATTCTCAATATCTCATATAAGTGGAATCAAACAGTATTTGTCTTTTTGTGACTGGTTTATTTCACTTAGCATGATGTCCTGAAGGTTCATCCATGTTGTAGCATGTGTCAGAATTTCCTTCCTTTTTAAAGCTGAATAATATTCCATTGTATGTATAGACCATATTTTGTTTATCCATTCATTTGGGTTGCTTCCACCTTTGACTATTGTGCATAATGCTGCTATGAACATAGATATACAAATAGCTCTTCAAGATCCCGCTTTCAATTCTTTTGTGTGTATACTCAGAAGTGAAATTGCTGGCTCATATTACATCACTTCACTTTTAATATGAGTTTTTCACATATACTATTCTCTAGACTGCTCTTTTTGTTTAACAGTATTACTTTGTCTTTCTGTATAAGCATTTATATATCTACATTATTCCTCTTGATGGCTGCATAGTATTCCACCACATATATTTCCTGTGATTTATTTCCCTGAGAATCCTCTGAGAACATTTAGTTGTTTCCAGTGTATAATAAACAGTGCCTCAGTGAATATCCTCATGTATATTTCTTTGCACAGTGTGAGAGTGTATCTGTAAAATAAATTTCTAGAAGTAGAATATCTGGGTCAAAAGCTATGTATTTTTCATTTTGATAGACACGGCCAAAAGACCCCTAAAGAGAAACAGATTTTAAACTCTCACCCAGTGGATGTCAGTGGCAAATTTCCATTTTTTTTCCAAATTTTTTTTTTTTAAATCAGGAATAATTTCTCAGGAGGCCTCACACATTGGATATTTAAATTCTGGAGATTTGCTAAATTGATCTCACTACTCTATAGCCTTTGTTACCCTCGATAATGACTTATATTATTTCAACTCTTATGCTCTATTATTGTTTACTTTTAATGTGTGAGGATCTTGTCTTCCTAGCTAGATGCTAAGATCCTCAAGAGGAGACATAATTTACTATACCCATCCCCACAGTTAGTTTGGTTTCATGAACTTGCCAGTGCTTGTTACATTTGTACATAGAATGAATGACTTTTTTTTCTTTACTT
This sequence comes from Equus przewalskii, assembly GCF_037783145.1. Classification (NCBI taxonomy): domain Eukaryota; kingdom Metazoa; phylum Chordata; class Mammalia; order Perissodactyla; family Equidae; genus Equus; species Equus przewalskii. Next base: position 77,469,848 of record NC_091845.1, on the reverse strand, counting down.
CAAAATACAGAGGTCCTAAGTCTTCATCTTTTTTTCTTTTCTATTTTTCTTGTGTAGCTGTCCTAAGAGAAATAACTGGAATCACTCAATTCTAACATCAACAATAATAACAGCAATAATCAGAGCCACTAATATTTATTTGTGAGCATGTACTATGAAACAAGTATTGACCTAAAATGCTTGCCATGTGTCCTCTCATTCAATGCTAACCAAATGAGATAGATGCTATTATTATCTGTATCTTATATAAAGGGAAACTGAGGCACAATGAGGTTAATTGACTTGCCCAAAGTCACATACTTGGAAAGCAGCTGGTTTCCACAAAGAATTCTTGTTCATCTAACTCCCCAGTCCATGCTTTTCATTCCTGCACCATATTGTCCTGGCATATAAAATTCAACTAATCCAATTTATCATCCATACATACATCAACCACACTTCCTCCATTTCTGTCTGACATCTTCATGGGGGGTATGGTGATCAGAAGTTTCCTTATTTGGAGGAGATGCCCATTTGGAGGGATGTTGTCTTTTATAAAGTGGTTATTATTTCCAAAAATTACTATTGTTCCCAACTATAGATATATTTATGAAAGAAGATTCTTTCTGTCTTAGATAAAGAACATGACTTCCTTCAAATCATAAATTTCACATGTATAAGAGAAGAAGCTCCAGAAGAGAATCCCACCCATTTTCTCTAAGGCCTACTTGTGAAATTCACATTTTAGAAGTTGACAAGCACGATAGGATTAACACTTCTTTGAATTTTCATAAAATTGTTTTGTCAAATTTTAGAACTTGAAAGGGGCTTGGTTACAGTGAAAAATATTATTATAGAACAAGCAATATCTTTCTAGGCATATCTGGTTGGCCATAGAAATAGATGGCATCCATAGTCAGTTTTTAACCTGTGAAATAGTTAACAGTAAATCATAAATTAAAAAAAGAGAGTAGTACTTAATAGAGAGTAAACATACGTAAATCATTACCCCCTAAGAGGCAGCACATGCTTCATAAAGAGCTCAGGTAAATTCACCATTTCAGCTCCACAATGGGCCACTAGGAACCAAGATTTGCCGGGAGTGTGAGGGAGTTGGAGAAGAGGCAGGGTTTGCACTAATATTTGAGGGAACTATGTTGTTCCCTTATTTCTTGTCCTTTGGTACAGTCATCATCCGTCAGAATGGAACCATGGTTTAGGAGACTGTTACCTAGAACCCAAATTCTCATGATTTTATCAAGTGCAAAATCTGCTGTGAGGGCACCCTCTACCCCAGCAGCATGCCCAGGCTCCATACAGCGCCCCCAATGGCTACTACTGTCTGATACAGACATCCAAGAACATACCTTTTTCTTCTTTTTACGGGTAATATAAGATTTCTTGCTATTTTTCCAAATAGATCGGAAGGTGTCTGAGGAGATCTGAGGAGTGACTGTAAGTTTTAAGACTGGCAGTTTACCTGAGAGGAGAGGAGCACAAGAGAATGTGGGCAGGATATCTCACAGCCCCATTTGACGGACTGGGTCTCAGGCTTCTGAGAGGGGCAGTCTCCCACATTCTTATTAACTGGGCAATAATTAATAACTAAATTTCCTCTCACCTAATACCTTTCCCTGTATCTTCTTGATGTGAGTGATCATAACAATTAGCTTATTTCTGTAATAACTTCTTATGCTAGTCCTTTCTTTTCCATTCTGTTAAAAAAAGGAACAACAGGCCCAAAATTGAGTCACTTGTGCTAAACCTCAGGACAGCAACCACAACTTAATACCTAATCTAATTGTAGTTCAGCCTCTCCCACGAGTGGAATTTTAAGCCAATCAGTCTGGAATTTCCTCATCAACACTAATGAGGTATGCTGCTCGATTCATAACTGTTTAATACAGCCAATTAGATTTCCAGATTTACTCAGTTGAATTCTCTCTCTAGTCCCCAGGCCATGGAGCAGCATTTCATTTCTTCCTCTCTCTTGCTCCTACCCATTTAAAAAAAAAAATCTTTATTGACATATCATTCACATACCTTAAAGTTCGTCTATATAAAGGGTCCAATTCAATGATTTTTAGTATGTTTCAGAATTCTCAATTGAATTTTGTTTTTGAACAGTTCTCACTGCCCTGTCTCTTAGCTGGATGACACAGCAGCCTTCTAACTATTCCTCCTAACGCCGGGCTTCCCCAACCCCAAATCCATCCTGGACTCTGTTTCCACATTAATCATCTGAAAGCAAAATTCTGATCTTGTAATTCATCAGCTCTAATCCTGTTATTGGCTCTCCATCTTTAGTGGACATCTCTTGTTTTTGCTTGCGCAGCTTCCACTTTAGCTTCTTTCTGGAACAGAACCTTGAGTTTCCTTTGGGGTCCCACTTCAAGGATGGGCACATAATCTGGGACTGGACGATTAGTGTATTCTCTCTGGCACAGTGATTGGTTAATGTGACTTGGGCACGAGTCCCATGTTTCGTGTGACTCATGATGGTCCAGTGAAATCAGGAGAAAGACTCTTTCTTCAGCTTAACCACTTTCAACTCATTCAGCTGTTTTTCATGGTGTTTATTGCCTTACTTCAAAGTGCTTATTATATTATTTCTCGATGTTTCCATTTGAAATTTTACATATTTGCTGTTGTCACTTCCTCTCGCCAAACCTTCCAGTGGAGATATATCACAATTTTTAGTTAAGTCAGCACTTGTTGTATTCACTGGTATGATCATATATATTTTGTTCACAACGTTTCTTCTTAAGTTTATTTTGCTTTAGTTAATAATTGCCTTGTTTTTTTCATTTGCATAGTTTTCTGTGTACCTATTCAAAATATTTTCCCCAAAATTCTTTTGTTTCTCATACACCTATCAGTATTTCTTTCAAAATCCTTAAGTATTTCTAATGCTCAATTAATGCAGTTTTTACCCCGGTATTCCCCCTTTCCAAAGTCTTCTTCCATTTTTCTGCTCTGACCCTCAATCATCATCTGGGACTCCATTTTCTACTTTTCTGTATTGGTCCTCCTAATTTCTGGGTTCTGCATTCTTTGTGGTTTATTCTCTCGTTTTGCTCATGCCTGTTCTCTGGAAGCTTCCTAAGAATGGATGCAGAGAAAGTACAGAGTTTGGGTTCTCGAGTAGTAAACACATCTTCGTTTATCCTCACACTTGGTCAGAAGTTGGGAATGTAGAGTTCTCAGGGAGTTGTCATGGAGATGCTGCAGGGCCTCCAGCATCCAGTTGGGAAGTCTGATGTCCTTCCCATTTCCAGTCCTTTGCATGCAATTTTTCATTTTCTTTTTCTTTTACTAAGTTGTTAGGATCGCCCCTTTATTCCTAGTGCTCTAAATGCCATGATGATAGACCTTTTATCATTTGCTGTGCTGGGCACTCAATGGGCTCTTTCAGTATGCAGATTTATGTCCCTTGGTTCTGAGAAAGTTCTTGATTTATTCCTTTGATAATGCCTCTTCCCACTTTTCTCTCTTGCTGAAACTATGACTTAGACATGGGTGCTCTTAGACTGATCCTCTCTCATATTTTCTCATCAGCTTTTCATCTCCCTATCTTTTGTTCTACTTTCTGAAGAATTTCATGACTTCGTATTTCAACATTTGTTCTGAAATTTTTATTCTGGCTATCATTTCTACTTTCCAAGAACTTTTTCTTATTTTCTAATTACTATTCTTTTTTCATAGCATCCTGTTCTTATTTTACAGATGCATTATCTTCTATTTCACTGAGGGTGTTATAACTAATTTCTTTTTTTAATTTTTGGCATTGTCTCTGCATCTTCAGGGCTTGTTTTTTCCTCTCTGTTTCAGGTTTGGTTTCCTGTGTTGGAGACTTGCCTCAGTTGTCTAGAGATTCTCGGGTTTCTGTTCACAGTGAAGCATGAGGCATCCAAAGGCTGATGGGAAGCTCTTGTGTGTGTGCATGGCTTGCCTACCTGCCAGGCTTCTTTGAATGGTGAGGGGGTGGCCAGCTGTCAGCATCTGGAGTTCCTTCTCTAAGGCTGTTCAGTTTCTCATAGAATACCCCAGTCTTCTACATGGCTATCAGCCTTCTGGAAGCAGGGCAGACAAAGAAGCCTTGGGTAATGGTAAAGGCGGAGTCCCACCTATTCGGTGTGTAGAATTTTCCTTAATCCTCCTCTTTCCAGCTTCTCACCACACCCTCATTGCTGGATGTCCTAGGTCTGCTGAAAGGCTCTGTTTAATTTTTCCAGAGAAACTCCCTAACTGGTCTCCCTGCTTCTGCCCTTGCCTTCAATCTCTTTTCAACATAGAGCTGGAGGGATCCTGTTAAAATGTGGGTCACATCAGGTCCCTCCTCTGTTTAAAATTCTCAAATGCCTTTCTATCTCAAGAGAGTTAAAAACGAAAGTCCTCATAATTGTCTAGAAGGGCCCCTGCCCTCTGTGCTTATTTGTTGGACTTTTTATGCTATTCCTCTCCCATTCTCTCTCGCCCCATCTCAGCCACGCTGGCCTCTGGACTGGCGCTAGAACACAGTAGGTAGGCTCCTGCTTTAAGGCCTTTGCACTTGCTGTTCCGTTTACCTGAGATGCTGGTCCCCCAGACAGCTACACGGCTTGCTCCTCGCTCTTTCTGGTCTTCACTCAAATGTCCCTTTTTAGTATAGCCTTCTCTTGCTGCCTGAACTAAAATTGCAACCCCTGCCCCCGACACTCTATCTCCTTTTCTTGCTTTGTTTTTCCCTTAAGTATGATCCCCATCTGCTGTACAATAGTATATATTTCACTTCTTTTTGTCGTTGTTGGTTTACTGTCTGTCATCCTCCACTAGGACGTAAGCTCCAAAAGGGCAGGAATTCATTGCTCAACTCACCAGTGTCGAGAACAAGGCCCGGCACACAACAGGCATTTAAGAAATGTATGTTGAAGGAAACAAATAAGTAAAGAATGAATAAATGAAATGACCCGGAAGTATTCTGAGGTTTTTTTATTAGTTAAAAAGCAACCCTGTCAGATGTGGATAGCAGTTTGTCTCTTTTTTAACTTTTTCTTTAAGACGTGAGGTTGATGATGTTTCCGAGGAAGCTTTCACTGTGTGTGTTCCATCATTGCATTAAGGACTCCTTGGTAAATAAATGACCTTAGGCTGTTAACTTGAATTTCATGAAAGAAGTGGAATTAGAATTAGAAGTTAGCTTATTCACTTGCAAATGATAAGAACCCAGAAGCAATCAAAAGAAGAAGATTAGTTCTATGAGCAGTGATATTTCTAATTGCTTTTAATGTTTAAAATGATGCCATTAGAGCTAAATGGCAAGACTTTCCCTATGGAATCCAACCGGTTAACCCAGTTTTGAGGAGTCTTTCTTGGTGTTGAAAGTAACAGTCTGATTGAAAGTTTCCATCAGAAACATGCCGTAATTATTTTGGTTCAAAAGGTGGATGCATTAAAGCTACTCATGATATATACATCTGGAAAAGTCCACTTTCTTCTACTATAAATTACTTTTTTTTTTATTAATGTTATGATAGATTACAACCTTGTGAGATTTCAGTTGTACATTATTGTTAGTCACGTTGTGGGTACACCTCTTCCCCCTCTGTGCCCTCTCCCCGCCCCCCCTTTTCCCTGGTGACCACCGATCAGATCTCCTTGTCAATATGTTAACTTCCACCTATGAGTGGAGTCATATCGAGTTCGTCTTTCTCTGACTGGCTTATTTCGCTTAACATAATACCCTCGAGGTCCATCCACGTTGCTGCAAATGGGCCAATTTTGTCTTTTTTTATGGCTGAGTAGTATTCCATTGTGTATATATACCACATCTTCTTTATCCAATCATCAGTTTCTGGGCATGTAGGTTGGTTGCACGTCTTGGCTATTGTAAATAATGCTGCGATGAACATAGGGGTGCAAGGGACTCTTGGGATTTCTGATTTCAGGTTCTTAGGATAGATACCCAGTAATGGGATGGCTGGGTCATATGGTATTTCTATTTTTAACTTTTTGAGAAATCTCCATACTGTTTTCCATAGTGGCTGTACCAGTTTGCATTCCCACCAACAGTGTATGAGGGTTCCTTTTTCTCCACAACCTCTCCAACATTTGTCGCTCTTGGTTTTGGATGTTTTGCCAATCTAACGGGTGTAAGGTGATATCTTAGTGTAGCTTTGATTTGCATTTCCCTGATGATTAGCGATGATGAACATCTTTTCATGTGTCTATTGGCCATATTTATATCTTCTTTTGAGAAATGTCTGTTCATGTCCTCTGCCCATTTTTTGATCGGGTTGTTTGTTTTTTTGTTGTTAAGCCGTGTGAGTTCTTTGTATGTTATGGAGATTAACCCTTTGTTGGATAAGTGGCTTGTAAATATTTTTTCCCAATTAGTGAGCTGTTTTTTTGTTTCAATCCTGTTTTCCCTTGCCTTGAAGAAGCTCTTTAGTCTGATGAAGTCCCATTTGTTTATTCTTTCTATTGTTTCCCTCAACTGAGGAGTTTATAAATTACTTTTTAACGCTATTTAAATGAGTATCTATATTTTCAGGTGGGTATTTCACAATTATCTTCCCATTTACGCAAATTGAACCATTTATTAAGCAAGCACCATGTATGCAGCTCTAAATGCGTACTTGATGATAAGCATTTTCCATGAAATCATCTGAGACTGTCCACCATTAGCACTCACTATAGTAATGGTCAGAAGGTTGCCTGCAGCTTTCTATAATGTCGTCTGCTCAGCAGATAGTGAAAAAGTTACTACAGTGCCAAGAAAAACCTAAAGAAATCATTAACCTGCCTTCAGTTTATCGCGCTTAAATTAAAGTTAAATTTGAATTAATTTTAACAGAATAATTCTGTTGAATTTGAATTCAACTCAAATGGACTAGGAAGTTGATGTTCTATTTCTCTAAAATAAAGGGATAATTTTAAAATCTTGAAATCATTTGATTGGCCAGCAGAAACGGTAATACGATAGTTTTAGTTTAAAAATGGCAATGTAGGGGCCGGCCCCGCGGCCGAGTGGTTAAGTTCCTGCGCTGTGCTTCGGCGACTGAGGGTTTCGCCAGTTCGGATCCCAGGTGCAGACATGGCACCGCTCATCAAGCAATGCTGAGGTGGCATCCCACATGCCACAACTTGAAGGACCCACAACTAAAAAAAATATGCAACTATGTACTGGGGGAGGTTTGGGGAGAAAAAAAAGAAAAGTAAAATTTATAAAAATGGCAATGCAATAGACAGTAATATTGTAATTCTTTTCTCTAAACCTGCCAGTGTTAAAAAAAAATCCAATCTAAAATTATGCCATGTCTCTAAGACTGTTTTATTGAAGAAATGATAAAGACCGAATGCTTGTACTACTTAATTCTCTCCACATAACCTGCCAGATAGTGCACCAAGATTTCTCCCCCCTTTTTTAAACATTGAATTTGGATTTTCAAATCTATTTATGATGTCTTTCACTGAGCTTTATTTAAAATCACATTTCCTCATCTTCTCTCATCAGCAGTAAGACTGGCTATCATTAACTCTGGTCATGCTTATTGGTGAAGGGGGCAAGGGAGATGGCCAATGTTAACTCACTCCATATGTGGTTCTCTAATTTTCAAAGGATTACATGGTCATAAAGTAGATTTAATGCTCTCCTGATGCCAATCACAATTGAACCATTCTTTGATGATCCAGAAAGCACATCAGAATCTTATGAGGGCTGTTACTTGCGTTTTCCAATTGATATCTGGAGAGATATTTGCAGGTTGGGTTGGGAAGGAGAATAGAGACTAGGAGAGAGTTCCTCAGAGAACAGGTGAGGATAAGAGAAAAGAGAGAAAAGAAAGGGTAACAGAGAAAATGTTGCCTAACAACATTCATTGCTTAGGTCAAAGACTACATATGACAGCATAAAAGTTCTTGAATTCTGCAAATCACTGGGCAATTTGACACAAAGATGGCTGGCCTGTGACAGTGTTCCTGGTCATCACATAGCTCAGGCCAGTTGTTTAATGAAAAACATGGAGCAAGTTTGGGGTAGTACAGCATTTGGGAAAGAGTGGATGTGGACAAGTAGAAGGGAACACAAACCAAAACACTCTACCTGCCTTTCTGGCTCGCAGTGCTTCAAGTATGTCAGCAGCAGCCCTTTCTCCCAGGCCGTTGTTTCCAAGGTCAATTTCCCTTAAGTGGGCAGAGTATTTGATCAGGCTGACCAAAGGAAACGACAAAACAAAATGGCATTGTGCCAAGCACAGTTACTCAAAGAAACTCAATCCAGTTATTCTGGAGTATGATTTTTCTTTTCAGGTCCTCTCCACCCCCCCCCCCATGCCCCCCCACGCCCATGACCCAGGTTGAAGCTGGAGACATCTTGAATACGTTTTTTTCAATTTAATCTCTCTAGTTTGGATGCCTCTCCTAAGTAAGTTGGTAGGATAAGGATTTTCAGTTGCCTTAAATCTTCCATTCATTTATTTATTCAAAAGATGCATAGGGCTTCCCAGTTTTTTAGATTTTACATATCAATAAAATGTCAAAAAACTTGGGGGGACTGATGAAGGTCAGCTTGGCAACTTTTAGTATGTCAAATAAATAACAACTTCCACCCAACAACACTTATAAAAGAACAAATATTTTTACGTAAAATTAGGAAGGGCAAAGACTTGAAATAAAGTATAGCTTTTTAAATCAAGCAAATGTAGTTTTATGAAAAATGAACACTCTAGCTGTCTTTACTTTTTCTAATCTCTTTGAGGATTATTGAAAATTCCTTCATGTCCTCGCACTGGCCTGCCAATTGGTCTTTGAGAATTTCTGGCGTCATGAGTGGACGTGGAATCTGACTGAAGGCCTAGGTCCCGAGTCAGCTTCTTCCTCTTGTCAACCATATGCTCATGGGAAGGCCATGTGCCCTCTTGGGTTTCACCTTCCCCATCTGTAAAATTGGCCTGAAAAGAGCTGTTCTGCCTATTTCACAAGGTTGTGGTGAAAATGGAATGGAGCAGTTCATATAAAGCCTCCTGCAAAATGACATACCAATGATGCTATTATATTGAGTGCATACTTACTAAGTCCGTATTATGTGCTTAACACGGCAGGGATTAACAGGAAGTTAACACATGATCTCTGCTCTGAAAAAATTATCATATGACTATCAGTAAAACAATTTTTAGCCCTTACTATGTGCGGGGGATATGAAATTTCAGTTGGGGTCAGTAGCGAATACAATGCCACTCTCTTGCTCCTTGCACACATTTTCTATGATTCGGCAGCCAGAATTCAAAGCCAGGGCTGCATGACCCTTCCAGACTCTCCCTCTCTAAGATCTTGCTCCCAAGTAAACAGTCTGTCTAATCAGGACTTGACTGGCTTTGGCTTCCTGAACTGCTTATGTTCAATTCCTTCAGATGAGATAAGTAAGAACAGGAATGCTTCAAGGAGGAAGTGGGGGTGCACAGAAGGAGAGTGGAGAGTGTTGAAGGCAAACTTCACAACCTGACTGCATCTAGGTCTGATTCCAGAGGGCATGGATTTACCCACCACACGACACAGCCTCACATGAGCTTCGGTTTTGTGGGGCATTCACTACGCATCAGATGTGATCAGGGCCACCCTTGTGATTAGAAGCACTTGTGCCCAGCACAAAGGGGCCTTCCAATGGTGTGAGTGGGGCTGAAATCCAGCCAAGCTCTGATTGCCAAGTCCTGGGCCTGAGGCAGAGACCTGGAAAGGGTAACTTCCTCTGACTCATTGGCCAGAGGTGGCCAACTCTTTTAACTCATCTGTCCAGAGGGGCTCTTTTTCTAGTTTGTATAAAGGTGCCAGCTGCAGCCCTGGGTACTATATTTAGCATCTTACATGCATGATCTCATTTAACCCTGTAGCAATCTCTGGAGTTAGACACTATTACTATCCTCAGTTTTACAAGCGAGGAAACCAAGATATAGAGAAGATATAGAGAAGTTAGTTAACTTGCTTAGGATTATACTGCTAGTAAACCGTGGAGCAGGGATGTGAACCCAGGCAGTCTGCTTGAAGATAGCCATGATGCATGATTCACAGACACCAAGAAAATATGTTTCAATCTCCAATAGTTCCCAATTCTTACACTTAAAAAAAAAAGAACAAAAATATTTAAGTATTTAGTATCAGAACTAAAAAAACATGGGAAGGGAATTCCTGGCACTGGCGCGCATTGCTAGTGGTGTTTGTGTACCCTGACACGCAGAGCCGGCTTCACAGGTGTGGGGCCTGAGCTCAGAAGGGCTCCTCACTTGGTTTAGTTCTCTGCTATCAACATCTTGAAATTCTTAATTCATAATATTTGAACAAGAGCCCATGAGTTTCCATCTGCACTGGGTCCCCACGAATCCTATAGCCAGTTTTGCTGTCATGTTTAGCGTGCTCAGAGCAGAAAGCAAAATCTGCCAAAGGGTCAGCCTTAAGTAATTGTACTGTTCTGTTGGCCCCATAGAGCACTGCTAGATGAATCCTGATCAGAGGGAGGCCTGGGTCATGAGAGGGAGAACCAGCAGGGTCATTTGGCTCCTGCCTTAAGCTCAAAGAAGCCACCGATATTGGCTTTAGGGGTATTGGCTTTAGCAGATATTGAAAAAGAAGCCACTGATATTGGCTTTAGTAGAGCTTGGTAAGGCCTCATCACAAACAAAAGGCATGATATCCCATGTCCCTGGACCAGCTAATCCGAAGTTGAGGATAGACCCATGTGGTACCAAGGATGAAGAGGGCCAGTGGGTAGGCAGGTGATCAGTGCTCCATAATCTCCATCACTAAATCTTACCCCAACATAAATGCATATGCATAAGCCACTTTAAGTAAATATTCAATTAAGCAGACCCCAGGAGCTGACTTGCTGGCAGGCCCCCAGACAAGCCCCTTGGCTCCCCATCCATCCACTAAGCTCTTCCTGTGTAAATACTCAGGACGGACTCTCAAGGGTAAAAGTTGAGGAGCCACAAATCTGTTCCCCAAAGTGCTCCTGGAGCCTGTTTGATCATCCTTCAACTCTCTCTCCAGCTAGCCCAGAACTGGGCTAGCCAGGGTAGGGTGGAGTTATGAAGATGATCCTTCTACTTCCAGGACACCAGCCTGTTAGCACTGCAGACAAGTGCCAAGGAGAGTGAGTGTTGAAGCTGAGAAGATGGAAATGAGGGAGGGGACCTGTCCTTGAGGTGAGCATGCAGCTCACTGCACAAGTCACATCAGAAGGTCACCAACTGCCAGTGAGATGCAGTGAGGCTGAAAAGACCCAGAATAGATGAATGATACAAAGACCATGGATGCTAAATTTGCACTAAGCTGCCTTTATGAGTTCAAGTTGGTTAGGTCACTAGAGTAGTAAAGAGAAAGTCTTAAAAGCAGCCAGAGAAAAAAGACAAATTATGTACAAAAAAACAAAGACAAAAGTGACGGCACATTTCTCTTTAGAAACAATGCAAGCAGAAGACAGTGGACCAACATCTTGAAAGTATTAACTGTCAACCAAGAATTCTATACCCCTCCCCCAAAATCTTTAAAAATGAAGGCAAAAAAAAAAGACTTTTTAGACATACAAAAGATTAGAGAATTCACCACCAGCAAATCAGGACTACGAGAAGTGTATAAAGTAAGTCCTTCAGACAGAAGGAAAATAATATTACATAGAAATTTGGATATATCCAAAAGAATGAAGAACACTAGAAATTGTAAATATGTGAATAAATACAAAAGACTTTCCCCTCTTATTTAAAAAAATAAACTGCTTAAAACAAACATAATAATCACAATGTATTCTGTGATTTTTAACATTTGTAAAAGTAGAATATATGACAACAAGAGCACAAAGGATGGGAGGGAATGGAAGCGTACTGTTGTAAAATTCTCATACTATGAGTGACGTAGTATAATATTAGTTGAAGGCAGCCTGTGATAGGTAAAAATGAATGGTGTAAACACTAGAGCGACCACTAAAAAGAAAAAAGACAGAGGTATTAGCTAATGAGCCAATAAAAGAGATAAAAATGAAATTATAAACATTACTGAATCCCAAAACAGGCAGAAAACTAGTTAAAATAACAAATGAGACAAATAGAAAACAAATGGCAAGAAGGTAGATTAAAACCCAACTATATCGATAATCACATTAAGTGTAATGGTCTAAATGACAATTAAAAGACGGAGAATGTCAAAACGGGTCAAAAAAGAAGGTCTCAACTATATGCTGTCTACAAGAAACCCAAATGGAATATAAAACACAGGTTAAAAGTAAAAGGATGGAGACAGATACATCATGCTAATATCAAGAGAAAGCTGGAGTGGCTATATTAATATAAGTCAAAGTATATTTCAGAGAAGGGAATACTACCAGAGATAAGAGATAAATATTACTAGGGATTTCAAATGATAATGAGGGTCAATTTGTTGAGAGATATTACAATCCTAAATGTTTATGCACCTAATAACAGAGCTTCAAAATACATGAGGTAAAACTGATTAAACTGCAAAGAGATATAAACAAAATCACAATAATCCCTCTCTCAATAATTGATAGAGCAAGTAAACAGAAAATTTGTAAAGACATAGAATACCTGAACAACATCGTCAACCAATTTCACCTAATTGACATTTATGGAACATTCCATCCAATAATAGCAGAATACACATTCTTTCCAAGTACACATAGAACATTTACTAAGATAGACCATAATCTGGGCAATAAAACAAGTATGTTCTCCAACCACAGCAGGATTTAATTAGAAATCAACAAGAGAAAAATATCTGAAAAATTTACAAATATGTGCAAACTAAACAGTACTCTTCTAAATAACCCATAGGTCAAAGAAGAAATCAAAAGGGAAATTAGAAAATAGTTTGAATGAAATACAACATACCAAAATTTGTGGGATGCATTGAAAGAGTGCTTAGTGTTAGTACAAACTTTTATATTAGAAAAATAAAACGCTTTAAAATCAATGACTTATGCTTTTACCTTAATAAACTAGAAGAAGAGCATATTAAACCCAAGGTAAGCAGAATAAAGGAAACAATAAAGATAAGGGAATAAATTAATGAAATTGAAGAAAGAAAAACATTAGAGAAAAGGGAAAGCTGGTTCTTTGAGAAGATAAATAAAACTAACAAATTTCTTTTCAGATTGACTAGAAAAAAAGAGAGAAAATAAATGATCAACATCAAGAATGAAAGAGGCAACATCACTACAGATCCTACAGACATTAAAAGGATTACAAAGAAATATTCTGACTAACTTTATGCCAATAAACTTGAAAACTTAGATAAAATGAACAAATTTCTTGAAAAACACAAACTACCACAGCTTTACTCAAGTAAAAATAACCAGAATAGCCTATATCTATTAAAGAAATTGAATTTGTAGTTTAAAATCTTCCCATATAGAAAATTCCAGGTCCAAATGATTTCACTGGTGAATTCTACCAAATATTTAAGGGTAAAATAATGCCAATTCTGCACAAATTTTTTAATAAAATAAACAAGGAGAGAACACTTCCTAACTCATTCTGTAAAGCCAGAATTACCTTGATCCCGATACAGATGAAGACACTACAGGAAAAGAAGAGCAAGGACCAATATTCCTCCTGAACATAGATGCAAAAATCCTTAGCAAAATGTTAGTAATATACTAAAAGGATAATATGCCATCAATATACTAAATCTAGCAAATATATTAAAAGGGTAATAAAATGAAATTTATTAACATAATTCTAGAAATAGTAGCAAAGCTATCCATGTGGAAATCTTCCCAACCTTCCTAAGTAAGGAAGTAAAGTATGTTAGAGAAGAAATCTTTTTCCTCTAAAGTAATATGTAGCCATCAATCAAACCCTCGAGCCTCAGATCAAGACTGTGCTCCACTGTCCTTGTCTGCTCCAAGGGGCTGTAAGTACAGATGTCCTGAGATGGTATAGCCTGGAGCCCTCTACACAGCAAGCTTTCTTACAGTGCTGCAAATACTGACTCGTAGCTTGGCCCACTGGGTACCGGGTATGTGGATTCAAGAGAGCTGGACAGGGAGATGTCCAAGTTGTCAAGATAAACATGGCAAGGAAATATTCTGTTTTCCAGAAGCTTTTGAGAATAGCTGTGTCTTTCTGTCTAAGAAGATTGGGACAACTTTGTAATCAAACACAAGAGTGGTCACTTGAGTGGGCTGCCTTTCTTCCTCAGGTCACATTGCTATATTTGACATTATATCCTGATTTAGGGAAGAAGACCCTGGCGGTCATACCTCCTGTCTTTCCTCAGTTGCCAACTTCTTCAGATAGGGCTTCTAGTGAGGTCTTTGAGACCCCTTTGTGGGCTCACATGCAACTGTCTGCAGTGCCGTTTTTATGATTCCAGGCCTTCTCTTAAGACCACGTACCAAGACCAAGATGGGTCACTGCTTCCCTCTCAGAGCTGAAAAACCTCACTTGGCACTGGTAACAAGCTGCAGTTAAACCATCATCCCCATGATTTAACCCAAGCACCTAGTTTTGGAAGGTGAACAAATAGAACCTCTTAATTTTCTACTCACCATGTTAAAATCTGAGTGAATTCCAACAAGCCTTTTTCTCCTTCGTTTCCTTTTCCATCTATGCCATTATCTGCCAAATGCAATTTCACTAACCAAGGACCAGCTTCAGTCAAACCTTTAACTTTTTTCTTGATTCCTACAAGAAAAACTAGAGTATTTTACTATTTTTAGACAACAGTTCCACTGTTTACCACCACCTAAGTTGATTTTATTTTTTAAGATTGTACTTATTTGACTTGTGTGAGCAGACGCATTATGCAATATAGTCAAGGAAATACATATAATTTAAGAAGTCCTTTTAAAAAATACTCAGTACATCCTTTATTCTGTACAACAGAAAGCCCAAAATTGCTCTGTATGAGAGGACATCTCATTTAAGATTTAGATTGTTGCCTTTACTTTGGCTAAAGAGGAAAACCAATGTTTCTGGAAATTTTTTGGTACAAGATGATTAAGTTGTCCGCGGATCCTGGGAAAGTGATAGCCCTTATATAGAGATTCAGCCCTATGAAAAAGCCTGCAAAGTTGTCACATTTTTTGAGTTCTAGAAGGACATGTTTGAAGGGGAGAAACCATCCTGCCTTTGTAGATGTCACGACTGCGGTCAGTGGTCCTGGAGTCTGGTTCACCCTTGTCGGTCTATCCGGTTTCATAAAGTTCAGTGTCAGTGCTGCGGAGTGGCATCACATACCCGTTCAGCTCACACCAGTTCAAGTTTAGGAGTTTAGCAAAAAACACCAAAAAAAAAAAAAAAAAAAAAAAAGAAACCCCAAAACCACGAAGGGGATGGAGAAAGAGAAATCCAGACACGAGCCTGGCTCACCCACGCAGTGAGTGTGAGATGGGAGATCCGGATCTCCAGTCCCAGAGCCAGATCGCTTCCCGGGAGCCTCCAAGTGTTTGAAATTATATACATTTTGTGCAACATGACCGCCCAAACACTAGCCAACTGCTGCATCTGGGGCTCAAGTGAGAAACAGCGATCTGTTCCAAAGCTGGGGAAGAAACCACGTGGAACTTACAGATAGTATGTCTACATGTCGTATTGTGTGGGCAATTCAAGGGGTTTTAAAGGACCATTTAGCTACACACTAATTGTGCCTAACATACTTGAGAACCTAGCCCCAGGGCTAGACGAGGACTCTTCTGCACTTGCATTCATTCGGCACTCAACAAATCTTTCTGAGCTCCTCTTCTGTGCCAGGCACCGTTCCTGGCAGTGGGACTGCAACAGGCAACAGAAGAGACAAAACCGCCTGGCCTCACGACGCTGACCTGAAGTGAGCCAACTGTGCGCAGGAAGAGAAGAGTCGCTGATAGCCATGTGTAAGTTTTCAAGTCATGAAGGAGAACTGACCTTTTAGGAAAAGGTGATAACTTTGGATATTGGGCCATTCTAGTTTGCCAGTTCTTTAAAAAAAAAAAAAAGTATGCTTTACAAAAAGTCACTTGGTTTCTTTGGATAGGAATCTAATTTGCTGGGTTGTTGAACGAGATAGACAGGGTTTATTTTCCTTCAAAGCACAGTTGGAGGGAAGAAAACTGCCTCATCCTTTAGTTTTATTGGGGATGAGCCTAATGTGTCCATATCTCATTTGTCCTTAAATCCAGGGCATGCGGCTGATAAGATAACAGTGCTAATAGACTAGAACGTGTCTGGAACATTGTAGGTTTTCAATAACTTTTTGTGGAATAAATGAACGAATCAATGAGCAGGGGAGTGCAGAGTGCAATCATAGCGTGGAAACTTCTATCTCACTGTTCATTGTTTTTCCAAGTACAGCACAGGTAATAATGCCTTGAGACCACTCATGAACATAAAATAGAATATGATTTTTCTATTTATAAAATCTCTTCACAAACATAAATGCCTTTGAAAAGTGAAGTTTATTGCCCGGAATGATTAACGATGTGGAGACTGATTGCATGTGGCACTCATTTCTTTTTGCCCCCTTCTGGCATGCCAGAAAGCAGCAGTGGTGAAACACGAGGCCAAGGGGGCCAAGGCCAAAGGCCAAAGGCCAAATTCCTGTGCAGCCACTCAGCTTTGCAAGGAGAGAAACCCTCTCAGCCAGCCTACGCCCTGGCTTAGCTAGCGTGGCACAGATGTGTGCCCCTGGAGAGGAAAGGGGCTGCCCAGCCTGTGACTGGCCTGGTACAGCTTGCACCCCCGTGGGAAAAACAATCTAAATCTCCCTCCAACTGGGAGGGACATGTCACCTGTGCCTATGAAGAATAAACAGTTTGGAAAATGCTAGTCCAAACCCCTCTCCAGAATTTAGACCTCACGTGAGTCACAGTGCCCTGTTGAGGGGGGAAGGCCGAGGCTGCTTCATACAGGGATTGCCTGCTCCAGGCCTTCAACCAAAGTTCAAGCAGAATTAAATTCTTTTCTCTGGATGGAAAACAAATTCCTTGGAGTAAAAGTGAGTACATGCTGAGCCCCTGGTAATACCTGATCCACTCCAGCTGTATTCACTCCATCCTATTTTTACCTAATCTTACATTTCTCTGCTTTAAAACAAAACCAAGCTCACCAACAACGACCACTTTAACTTACCCCCCTCTGTCTCAGAGAACTTAGTGGGGGCATAGTGATGCCAGTTGTGCCTAAGAGGCAGAGTGGCGTAGAGATAGGAGCAGAGTCTCCAGGTTAAAAACCTCTTTCTGAAAAATGCTGTGTGACTCCCCAGAAAGTCACTTAACTTCTCTGAAACTAAATTTCCTTATTGCTAACATAGAGATCATAATAGTCATCTCCTAGATGCATTGTAAAAATCGACTGGGAAGCATGGTGAAATAATGGTTGTAGAGGCACTTAGTACACAGGAAATATTGCTGCCTAGCTTCCCAGCTTCAGTTCTGGATTTTGTAAGTCATTGAACACCGGCGTGGAGAAGCTCCATGTGTAACAAGTCCTCCCTTCTGCCACTGCCTCCTGAGGATCACACACATATTTCTGCCACTCGCACGCCTCTCCCTGGAAGCCACTCCACAGATCCAAGAGGGACTCACTCAACCTTGGGCTCCCTCCCACTTTCTCTTTAGTTAATTGCCCAGATCCCCAAATTGTCCCTGATTTCAGAATCTTACAGCTCTCAGTGAACTGGCCACTAGGTCCTGTCAATCTCCCTCCGAAACAGATCCAGACTCTATCTTCCCATCACTCGGTTCTGCACTTCCGTGGTTCTACATTCTCTTGTCTGAACCGTCGTAAAAGCCTCTGAACCAGCCTCCCATCCTCCAGACGTTCCTCTCTCTAAAGCACCTTCTGCACAGCTGCCCGAAGTTCTGTTCAAAAATCCACTTCTCATTATGTCACTGTCTTGCTTCACAACCATCATGGCTCCCGCTTTGCACACAGGACAAAGTCTAACTCTTTAACAGCAGTCATGGCTTTTGGCCATGTGGGTCCACTGGCCTTTCCAGCAACATCTCTAGCCACTCGCCCAACGACCGCTCTGTGGTGGACGTCACACTTCCCTCATGCTGACCACTGCCGGCTCTTGGCCCCCTGCACCCTTTCTCCCGTGCTTCCCTCTCTCTGCCTAGAATGCCCTCGCTCTCCCAGATGCCGAGCCTCTGCTCATCCCTTCCCGAGAGAGCTCTACTTCCTGTGTGGGCCAGCACCCAGAGGGCAAGTGGAAACCTTCATAGACCAGAAGTTCCCCCCAAAAGGTTCCTCTTCTCTTCCCTGACTCTCCGGCCTCCTCTGGGACCACGAGGACAGGGGGGCATCCGATTGTTTCACTTAACCACAGCTCTCTCCATCGGTGGACGCCGGGTCCTGGTCAGACCTCCTTGTTGAGGTTGACTCTTTTTAAACCTGTTAAAAATAGCTTCTTTCCATCAACAAGGAACACGCGTGATTTCCTGTGTAATTACCAGAGGTTTGTAAACCAAAACATAAATTCCGCTTGCTTGATTGCAAGACTTAAGGAAGCAGAGGGTAATTAGTGTCAGATGATTTACATCTTGGACCTTGGAACCTGCCTGTAAAGGTTTCCATTGTTTAGCTATCACTCCAGGATAAAATCCCAAAATAATTTCAGGATTATAACTAGTGACTTCCTGATTTGGAACTAATAAAGCTGTTCTGAAGATTACGTGTTAACTTTTGAACTTGACCTTTGCATTCCTTAATGCTGCTAGCATTCCTATGGACTCTGGCTAGGATACAAGTAATAACGCCTTATTTGGGGAAGTGAATTCACCCCTTGGGTGGCATTGGTGCTGTTGTAAAGGTCTGATCAATCCCAAGTGTGTGGACTGACCATTTTATGGTTAGATTTTGTCCCCTGTACACGTCTAAGTCATGGAGTAGCCTTTCCAGTCCTAAATCCTCGAGAATTAAAACAATCCTGGGAGCTACGTGTGGGGCTTGAGCCGGGAAGCAGAGCAGGCTCAGGTGACAGGACACCTCTGCGTCCTTGCTGGGTCTTTCTGGAACTTCTGGGGCTTTGAGATGATGAGGCAGGGCTGGGCGAAAGGGGCTCAGGGAAGCCATCTTCTCTGCAGATGACTATTCCTGACAACCTTTGGGTGACTTCTAGTCTTCGGCCATCTTCTGGCTCTTTATGAACAAGACAGGCTCGTGACTAGTCATAGGCCAAGCCAGACATCACCCACTTGAGTGTCGCCAGGCCTGGGTGGCCCAGGCCCTGTGTACCTGTGGGACAGTGTCACGGGGCTCAGAAGTGAGCCAGGCTGGCTCTAGAAGAGACAGAGAAGATGGAAGAGAAATGGGCCCGGGTGCTATTTGTTCTGTGGTTTCTATGGCAGAGAAGAGGCAGTAGGAGCCTCACTCTGCCCTCTGACTTTCTTTCCTGAGCAAAATAAAGCAAGAGTAGGCAATCTGATTTCTTTCAATTCTAAAACTCGTTCTCAAAGTGTGGACCCTGGACCAATTGCCTCGGCATCACCTGGGAACTTGATAGAAAAGCAAATTCTGCAGCCTTCCCTCAGATCTACTGATTCAGGACCTTGCGGGAGCAGGGCCCAGCAGCCTGTGTTCTAACAAGCCCTCCGGGTGCCTCTGCTGCGCAAGTTTGAGAACCTCTGATCTAATGGTTCCTCATGTTCCGTGGTGCTTTGAGGCAGGTCTGGTATGCACAAACAGATGTGTAACCTCTGCAGGCACAGAAATGGAATACTTTGCCTCTTCTATCAACTTATAAATGGCTGCTAATGTAAAGTTGTTAGGTTCTTATAATTAAACATTCAGAGAGGAGCAATAAAAGGTGTCAGGATTCTGAATAGGGGTTTTGATTTGTACCATATTGTGAGTTCGACTTCCTAAGCAGCAGGCCAAAAGCCTCCTGTTCACAAAGGGGTGAGCATAAAAATAGCTTGGCTGTTTCCACTTGGGACCAAATGGAAACCGTCTGGACTCCTCACCCAGGAGGCTGATGTAAACCAGCTCGGTCTGACTCTTTATTGTGAAACAAGTAAAACTCTCCCCAAGACCAAACTAACCCCCGAACAAACACCTTATGACTGTGAAGGTAATTATCCAATGTGGGAAAATTAACTTGTTTTGTGAACTCTGAAAAGCAAGAAAATGGTCTGTTCTGACAAGAAGCTACAAAATTGTTTTTATTGGTTCGAGGCAAAGGATATCTTGGGAGACGAAAGACTTTAATGGCTCCCATTGTCCACTGGACTAAGTCCAAACTCTCAGCCTGACATGCAAAGTCCTCCTTAATATGACCCACCCCTCTTGACAGGTCCACCCTCCCACATCCTCTTGTTCCAGCTAAACTTGTGTGCTTGTGGCTTGCATTGTTAAGGCCTTTCTTCATCACTTACATCCTTCCTCAGGTTAAGTCCTTTCTTTTTTTCCACCCTGCACCAGCAACTAGCTTATTCACAAAGCCTCCTCCCTGGTTTCAGACCTGGGAGAGAATGCTCTTCTCTGATCCCAGTGTCCATGCTTGGCCCTTGGCAGATGCTGCCTTGTGTGGCTATTTGTGTTCTGGGTGTGTATCCTGTTTCTAAACTGCATGTCCCCTTGTTATGAGTTGAATTGTGTCCCCTGCCAAAATTCATATGTTGAAGTCCTAACCCCCCTTCCCGTTATTCAGAATGTGACCTTATTTGGAAATAGGATTGTGGCAGAAGTAATTCATTAAGAGGAGGTCATACTAGAGTAGAGTGGGCCCCTAATCCTATATGACCAATGTTCCTATAAGAAGGGGAGGATTGGACAAAGGCACACACAGGGAGAATGCCATGTGAACATGAAGGCAAAGATTGGGGTGATGCAACCAGAAGCCAAGGAACACCAAGGATGGTCAGCAAAGCAACAAAAGCTAGAGAGAGGCATGGAAAGATTCTCCCTCAGAACCCCCAGAAAGAACCAACTCTGCCAACACCTTGAGCTTGACTTCCAGCCTGCAGAACTGTGAGACAACATATTTCTGTTGTTTAAGCTCCCCTAGTCTGGTACTCTGTTATGGGAGCCCTAGCAAATGAATACACCCCAAAAAGGCAGGAGCACCCCTTGTGCCCCGCACAGAGCTGGTGCTTGATAACAATTTTCTGTTGAGGCAGCTGCAGTGACCGGAAAGTAAGCTCCTTGGGGCAGGGACCAGGGATATCCCTCACTACATCCCTCACACACCAGCCCAAAATGACCCCGAGGACATTTCATTTCATCAGTGCTGACTGAAACAATGACCAGAGGCAGCCTGCAGTTTGTCAAGGCCTCTGCCTGTTCCCGGGCAGACCTCAAGATACTGGGCTCCTCCAGGGGCCTGGTGGGAGAGTATATCTGGTCATGAAGATGAAAATAAGCATGTCTGGTACTTTTGTAATGGCTGTTAGTAGCTGAAAGGTATTGTGACCTGGGCCTCAACATAGCTATTATTTAAAAGGTGAAGGATGAATAATTGTTTTGCTCTCTTTTTGACTTTTCCCTCAAACTATCCACCTTCTATGAAGGTTTAACATCTCCAGGGCCTACATGTGGGTGGGGAGCGAGGGTCTTGGGTTGGGGGTGGCACACAGGAGAAGTCATATTCGCAAAGGGCCTCATATTCGCATCCTGGTGTCATCACCTAATGAGGTTATGCATGCGTTCTCTGTGTTTTTACGTGTATTAGAAGAGTTTGCTTGTTAAATGTAAAAACTTCAACTATTATGCAATTTTTTTAAACTTCTTTGCCATTAACTAATTTAATTTTTTTTTTTTTTATCAGGAAGGCTCAACAAATTGAAGTGGTCAGAGCCTCACTCCAGCCTGAGAAGCCTTGAAGTTCCCAGATAGATTTTGGCCTTTCGGTCTTCCTGCAATGCCAAGTTGACGCACAGCATGATACAGACATTCAGTCTCTGTCCTTGTTACCAATTTCTGTTGAAAGTCTACATGCAGAGTTAGAATCAGAGACCCAGCACTCCTGCCCTCTCAGATGTCAAATGGCCCAGTGTAAGGACTGTCCTCATGGGGCCACCTGTCCTGGAGATGCCAATCATCCTCATCCTCATCCTCACAGGACCCCAACCAATTCGTCTGAAAGGATATTTGGTTGAAAATATTCCCAAATGGTAACTGTCTAAAACAAATGATAACCTGGCATGGTTCTTTTTTTTTTTCCTTTTAGTAGATTTCCCAAAATCTGCTAGTACTCTCCAGTGGAAAGACTATATTGACATCAGACAACAGAAAAAATGCCTGATAAATTTTCTTACTTTATATTTTCATTTGGCTTTTTAGATCTTAAGAATTTATATTTTCTAATTCAGTGAGATTTCATGGAGGAGATACATTAATTCAGAGACAGAAAAAAGACCACACAAAACAGACGAAAACTGAGGAAGAGAAAGCCAAAGGGCAAAGAGCTTCATTACAAGGGCTTATTGCCTTTCACACACTAACCTTACAGAAAAAAAATGAAGTGGACTGAAACAGAACAACACGAAGTTAGGTTAGCCTCCATGAACAGTCTCCCAAAGACTGTGCCCAGACACGCCCAGTGATCATCTTGTCCTGTCTCTTTACATCTTCAAATTGTTAAAGCGGGAGTGGAATTTAGGAAGCTGTGAGCGCAAAGTTCTCGAACTGCAGATTAGGATGCTGAGACGCGGGCATCGGGGCAGGTTCTGGGACTAGAATCCTGGCTTCCCAACACTTAGCTGCAAACCCTTAATATTGGACAGCTTCTCATTTAGTTTAATCTTGCTCAGAGGTTGTGGAGTTGGTGATTTCTTAAAATTCCCTCTAACTGACTCAGTTTCTAAGCAATGAGCATAGGAGAGAAGTCCCCAAGCTGGATTGATCAGGTCCTGCTGGCGGTTTATTGCAGATATTCCCAGACCAGCCTGGGCCCCACCATCGTTTTGTGGCCTTGTTGAGTGTGCCAAGACTAATTCCCCTGGTGGATATGGCTAGCTGTTCTGTTTTTGGGTCATATGAAGCCATAAAAACCCTGAGTATTTTTTTTCTCTGCTTGAGTTTTTCTCTCTGTCTGGGGTAATTACTTCTGTAGTGGGAACACAGAGCCCATGAAAGGAGGAAGTGATGAAGGAAAGGAAGGAAGTGGGAGCAATAGCTGAAACAACACAAAAACAATACCTTTCTTTCTCTTATTCTTCCCTGAAGTAGTTTTCACTGTTACAGCTCCAGATGACTTTGTAATCGGGTTCAAAGTTGAACTTGCTCTGTGGCTGACTGTATGAAAAAAGAAAAGCCTGTTCAAAGTTGCATGGATGGGTTTTTGACACACACTGAAATTGTTTATTGCCTTCATTTAATGTATACTTTGGGCAGAGATATTTCTCATAAGAGAATTATCTGACCCATTGTCAAAACCATATTCACTTCTGTTCAGTCCTGTCTTTTCCCTATTTCTCTCCTCAAAGGCGTGAGGAGAGCCTGTACCCAGGAGGGCCCCAAGAACTGTCATGCAAGGCCTTGTGTTGATTCTTCTTTACATTCCACAGCTGTGCTCTGTAAAAGTCACTCTAAACCTCTGGGATTAGTAAGAATATAGCAGAGAGGAACACATTCGGGGCACATTTTAAAAAAGTATATTAGTATATCATCACTCTGGAGTTGTTCCGGACTCTTCCTTTCCTTGCACCCATATCCATCCCTCAGGAAGTAGTACAGATGCTGAACCTACCACTTCTTACCACCCCGTGCTACCACCCTCTCCTCACCTGGGGAGACACCTCTCACCACCACCTCTCACCTGGATGACGACAGCCTCCCAACAGGCCTCCCTGCTGCCCCCTCAAGGTATCCTTGCCACCCAGATTGAGGGGTCCTTCTCAAACTTAGGTCCCATCAGTCACTCCTCTGCTCTTTCCTGGCTAACAAGGTCCTTGACCCTTGGCCCTTGTTATTGCCCAGGTGCCCTGCTGCTCCTCGTGCATCTTGGGGTCCTGTGGGCCTTGGAGCCGTGGCACAGGCTGTCCGCTCTGCCTGGACTGTTGTCCCCATTTATCTGCGGGCTCACTCCCTCACCTCCTGTGTCTGTAGACAAATGCTACCTTGTCCAGGAGGCCTACACTCAACCATCTATTTAAAATCACACCTGGTCCGACTTCTTCCTCAGACTCCCACACTTGCTTATCTTGCTCAACTTTTTCTTTTTCCACAGCAATCATCACCTTCTAACAAACTATATATAGCATATATATATTTATTATGTTTTTAAAATATTATCTGACTGCCCCCAAACACATACACCCCTGTACCACATGCCTCCTCGGGCCAGGGATATTTGTTTTACGTGCTAACGTATCCCAAGCACAGGGGAGAGTACCTGGCATATATTAGGAGATACACACCCACGTGTGGGCACACACACATTTGACGAAGGAAGGAAGCAGCATCATTACTAAGATTGTGTTTTACACGTTATAACGAGTAAATAAGAAAACAAACTTGTCATTGGATCATGAGGCATTCGTTTCTCTTTGTCAGCAACAGAAAGCCGCGTGCCTGACTCTGTCAGGAAGGAGAAGGTGCTGGAAGGCCTGGGAGCAGCTCACAGAACAGGAGAGAAACCAAACATTTGGGCCTTACAAAGCAGCGGCCTCAAAAAATTTTTGCTCTCATAACACCCCAGAGGCATGTGGAAAAGCTATAGACTATCTTGCACGGTTTTAGGTATGTATTGTGGAAATTAATTAAAGAAACCTTAACTAAATTGGAGTCCAGAGGGCCTGTAGGGGGAGCTCTCCCTCCCCTCACGGTCAACTACACCAAACAACTAGAGATTGAGGGTTGAATTTCTGACAGGAAGTACAACTACTTTACTCCTGAGGGAAGATTTCTCTCCGACCCAGCAACAGCCCAGCCAATGAGAACTGCCACAGCTCAGCCAATGAGAAGCCATTGCTGCCCTGAACTGTTACTTTCCAACCCTGGACTTTCCTTTAGAACAGCCCCTCCTACTTCCACTTTTTCTCTATAGAAACAGCTCCCCTCCTTGTTTTTCTGGATTTGCTTGTGGTTTGCCATAGAATGCACATCCCAAATTGCAATTCTTTTGGCTATTCCTGAATAAACTCATTTTGAGATAAATAACAGATGAATTTGCTTTTTTTTTTCCCCAAAGATTGGCACCTGAGATGACATCTGTTGCCAATCTCCTTCTTTTTTTTTTTCCTTCTTCTTCTCCCCAAAGCCTCACAGTACATAGTTGCATATTCTAGTTGTGAGTGCCTCTGGTTGTGCTGAATTTGCTTTTTAAGTTGACAATATCTAAAGTTTTTCATCATAAATTTTAAAATTTAAAAGGATGAAATTTTTAGTTCATGGCAAATATTGACATTTAAGAGTATAATCTGTTATATCATTATCTTAAGGGTATCAACTGGACTCTAAGTTCCAAGAAATTTGATACCCAACTTTATCCATTAAAAAATTCCCAAGCAACCCAAAACATGAGGAAACTCTTCTTTAGCAACTGAAAATTTTGCATTTTTCTCTTTTTTTCTTGTGCTTTCATTTGTATTTCCATTCCACTTACACTGCAGAATTTTATGTTTGAAAGTCTTTTCCAGGTCATCCTGTAGTACTTCTCCGTAAAAAAGAGATTCTTAAATTTCTTGGGACCATAAGGTGTTAAAGTTTAAAAATGTCTTTTGCAGTTATTAATCAATTTTTAGAAGTGTATGATTGATTCATACCACATACACATTTTATAGATTTTGATAAATCCTAATTAAAGACAAAAATAAAATTTTATTGAATGTATCTCTCAATGACATGGATAGTGCTGTTTTATTTATTTGTTTTTACAATTAATTCATGTATTCAGTAAAAAATATTACTGCTAAAATGAGGCAGAGTTCAGCATTGATGCTATTTCTGTTTTTCGTTGTTATAGTTGTAAGTGCTGAGAAATCTTGTTCATACAGATGGGAATGGAATAGGATTTCCAGATTTAGCCTCACTCACCCCCCAAGTACAGGACACCCAGTTAAAATGTCAGATAAACAAAGAATAATTGTTTTAAAGTATATCCCAAACATTGCATGGGACGTAGTTATAATAAATTGTTTCTTTATCTAAAATTCAAATTTAACCAGGCAATCCTAGAAGAAGTTTTATCATAGCAGTATTATTCACTTCTTTGAACTCCTGAGTTATAGGCTAAAAACCACACAGTGGTTGATCACACACACAAAGATTTTGAATGAGCTGTCAGTTGATAATTTGATTAGGTCTTCCTTCAATTTTGTTAAAAGCAAAAATCGGAAGCCACTTGATGAGTAAAAAATGGTTTGTTACTGAATTATTTGTCATTCACTTTCTTAACACTTGCATTAATATTTTGAATTGTCTCTTTGTTTTTGCACCCTAGGAAAGACACTCTGCTCAGATACTGGATAGGAGAGAAGTATGCCTTTCTTCCGCAAAGTAGAATGATGATTGTGACCGAGGATATTCATCAGGCACTGGGTCCTATGGAAGCTGAGAATCTGCACATTTCTTTAAAACCATCTACATCCCCTTAAAGACACGCACTAGGAGGTTTTCGTGTGCCTTTATTTCTGGAGCCTGGGAAGTCCAAGATCCAGGCACTGGGAAATTCAGTGTCTGGGAGGCCTGCTTCCCGCTTCACAGACAGCCTTCTCGCTATAACCTCATGTGGCAGAAGAGGGGAGGGAGCTCTCTGGGGTCTCTTTTAGAAGGGCACTAAACCCGCAGGAGGGCTCTACTCTCATGACCTAATCAGAGGCATCGCAAAGGCCTCTCAAAGGCCTCACCTCCTAATACCATCACCTGGGGGATTAAGACTTCAACATAAGAATTTTGGAGGTACGCAATTTTCAGTCTATGGCATCTTGGTTTCAAGACCAGGGTAAAGGACAGGGACCACGGCAGCTTCAGGGATATGGAGCTAAGGCACAGGTTGTTAGGGGTGGGGCATGAGGTTCCTCAGCTTAGGAATAACATTTTAGGGTGGCAAAGTCCAGCTGGTGGAGCTTGGGTCCTATATCTACCCATGGCCAAGGGAGGCCTGGTAATATACCATAATCATTTTTCTTGCCTCATAGGCCTCTTTTATTCTATCATTTAAGGCAAATCCTGCTGGCAAAGAAGTGAAATCAAGATAGGAAAACTAATTTACCCGCGCAGAGGTCTGTCGCTCCATCTCTGACATAGAGGGTACTTTTACTCTGTACTGGCATGTATGTTACTGTTAGGGACTGAATGTTCATGCCCCCCACCCCCATTCATATGTTGGATGCCCACTGTAGACGTGTTTGGAGATGCGAGCTCTAAGGAAGTAAAGAAGGTTAAATGAGGTCATAAGGTGGAGCCCTGATCAGATTGACTAGTGTCTTTATAAGAGAGACACCAGAGAGCACTCCTTCTCTCTCTTCAAGTGCACACACCCAGGAAAGGCCGTGTGAGGACACAGCAAGAAGGCGGCCATCTTTAAGGCCAGGAAAAGAACTCTCACCAGGAACTGAATCCCAGCTGATCTGGGACTTCCAGCCTTCAGAACTGGAGAAAACAAATTTGTTGTTTAAGCCGCCCAGCCTGTGGTATTTTGTTATGGCAGCCTGAGCAAACTAATGCACTCGCCCAAAAGAACGTAGAATAGCTGAAATGCACAAGCTGAACTGGATCAAAATCAA
The DNA here is from genome assembly GCF_037783145.1 of Equus przewalskii. NCBI lineage: Eukaryota > Metazoa > Chordata > Mammalia > Perissodactyla > Equidae > Equus > Equus przewalskii. Next base: position 77,442,235 of record NC_091845.1, on the reverse strand, counting down.
GGTTCAAGTGAATGTGATGTTGGAGACTGTTATAGTTAGCCTTAGGCGAAGAGAAGAACCTAGAAATGTACTTGTTGTGGGTTTTGTTGTTCTTATTGCTGAGATCCTGAGTAATGAGAAGAACTTGAAAGAGATTCTGTCTGTTGACCACTGACCACAGGGCCTGGCCCAGCTGGAGCAGTTTCCATCCCGTCCGGGGTTGCTATGAAGAATGACAGGGCTGGCGCTCTCTGCGGTCAGCTCTGACTTGGCTTTTTTGGCAGTCTGGGAAGACAAATCCAGAACTCCTCAGATTAAGCCTTAATGCTTTTCTGGGCAGAAACCTCTTGGGACAACTGGAATAAGGGGTCTCCACGTTTCTTCTCCACATCTTTGTCACCTCACTTTTCCAGTCCCACACCTCTCACACCTGTCCCTGCCTGCACACACTAAGCCCTTGAGATGGTGCTTTTAGATTTCCAATTATTAAAAAAAAAAATCAGATTCATTAAGTTATTTAGATCCCAAAGTTATAATACAGGACATCATAAATAGGACTGTGGTGTTTTACAGTAATATTGGTAAAAATAGCAAAGGGAAGGTAATATTTGACAGCAATCACTATTTTCCAGCATCCTTTTGTATATTTATTGGGTCGACTGAATTATCAAGTTCAACAAATGACCTATATAATTCTGATACCATGAAAGTTTCTAAAGGAGTGATAGCCATTATATTGAGGAATCTCTGTTAGTTGCAAGTTCTTTGCATTCATTTCCACAAAGTAGACTTGACTTCAGCTCTTTGTTTTTGTTGACAGCATGGTACTTCATTTAATGTAGATATTTACTGGCACAGAGTTAGACTTAATCCACTAGAAATGGAACATTTTCAGCATTTATATTTGATGTGGATATGCGTTATTACCAGAGATATACTATTTTCAATAAAATTTCATTAAAATTTTTTACAAAATGCAACCTTTTTTATCCATTATTCACCAACATTTAACAAATTGTAGCAGAGATTTATGTGTTTGTCTTGAGTTTGCACACGTCACTTTGTTTTGTACCCTGGGGCAAAATCCCCAGTCATTTTGAGGAATCAAAAGACTTGGAGAACACGGTGTCTCATAATCTAAGTGGGGTGTCACCAGGGCCCTGGGCCGGGGGATTGGCTCTGAACTTTAGAAGCTCTGTAGCCTTGAGCTTCAGCCTCCTCAACCAGAAAATGGGGATTATCATATCTACTTTGCAGAGCAATTGTGATGGTTAAATGTACCTTCAGTTAGTTACATCTATGATTTAAAAAAATGGCTACATAATGATTTTGAGTCAACATTTTTAAAAATTGTAGTTTGGAGTATTTTATAGAGAAGAGAAGTTATAAAGCTAATGATGCTAACCCTCTTAACCCTGAGGCAACGAGATACCCGGATTGACAGGAATAAGACCAGGTAGCATCATTTTACCCCCAAAGGTTGACTCCCACTCATTATATGTTTGTGAATATGCACTAGACCGCATAGCAATTATGCCCTATAGTTTTGGCTGAGTTTGGCCTAAGATTTCCTTGGAGGTTCTCATTACATTCTAATTTAGTGATTTTCCCTACCATTTTGGTAAATATTTCTTGGAACTTTAGAACCCCATCTGCAGCTCAGGATGAGATGTAGCATAGTGGCAGGGAGAGAGTCTGGTCAGGAATCAGAAGATCTGGCTCCAGAAGAGCAAATTCAAGTAACATTTCTTAGTATCTGTCACATGCTGACATGCCGTCCAGCACTCCTGCATATACTACCTTTTAAAGTCCTTATAACAACCCTGCGGGATAGGTATTATTATACCCATTTTACTGATGGAGTAGTGGTGAGAAGTGTATAGTTTTTGAGGTTTTTTTAACCCAATTTATTTAAACTAAAAGCAAAGCCAAAAACAGTTCACCCATTTCAGCTCTTTATGTTCATTTTTTCCAGCAAGTAGAGTGATTGTGTTCAACAACGTGCTTCGAGATTTTACTCTCCCAGGAAGAGACTGTTGCTGCTATAACGGTAATGATAATTAATATCCCTCAAGTGCTTACTGTGTGAAGGCATCATGCTAACTGCTTTAGGCTATAACACTTAATCCCCACTATACACCATGGGGTACTTATCATCACTTTTACTTTGCAGCTGAAGAAGCTGAAGTTAGATCGATCCGATAATTTACCCAAAGTCACGCACAGCTAGAGTAGGATTTGAACCCAGGTTTAACTCTAAGTCTGTGCTATTAACCACTTGCTATAGTTTACTGTTACCAATGATTAAAAGTAGTCAGCTTTAAAATGTGACATGAATATGTGTACTTGGGATCTATTAAAACAAATGAAAAGCCTTTCATAGGGGAGTAAGCAGCTGTTGCTCTTGTCAGTCCTGCGTCTGTGCCCCTCATCTGTCTACTTCTTGGGGACTGCCACTTCTCCACTGCAAATCGTGATTCTGGCAGGGCTGCCCCGCTCCACCCCTCCCCACCATGGGTGTGTGATCCATCCTGGCCAATCATGGTTTACCATGACCTGGGCCATAGGGCTGGTCCAAGAGGTAGTGTGTGACCCAAGAAGGGCCAGTTAGGGCCTTCCTATGGGATTCGACCCACAGCCACTGGAAGAAGGAGACTCACCCTTTCTGACTGATTACAAGTCATGATGATACAGCCCTGGGACTGCTGGCAGACATGTCAAGTGCTGTTTCCTGCTTGGAGGAAGATTGGCTGCTCTGGAAGAGAAGGCCAACCCTTGGAGGGGAAGAAGAGTCAAGAGCAGCAAACTCAGGGTCTCCTGCTGACGTGATTTGAGCCCCTGACTTCAGCCATCTCTGAAGACAGCCCCACCTGTGGACGTCCCAGTTACTTGGGCCAATAAACCCCAATTTTTCTTTAATTCTGTTTGGGCTGCTTTCACTTTTAACTGGAAGAGTTCCAATTAACATGCTATACTTGTTTCTTTTTGCTGCTGTAACAAATGACTACAAACTTAGTGGCTTAAACAATACGAATTTATTGCCTTACAGTTCTGGAGGTCAGGACTTTGAAACGGGCATTACAGGCAAAAGTTAAGGCATTGGCAGCGCTGGGTTCCTCCTGAGACTCTGGAGAATTAGATTCCTTGTCCTTTCCAGCTACTAGAGGCTCACGGCCTCTTCCTCACATCACTCCGACCTCTCCTTCTACTGTCACATCTCCTTCTCTCTGACTCTGACCCCCTTGCCTCCCTTTTATAGAGATCCTTGTGATTACACTGGACGCACCTGGATGATCCAGGCTAATCTCTCCATTTCAAGGTCTTTAATTTAATCACTTGATTTAATTTAAAAGGACTATAAGGTCCCTTTTGCCATGTGAAGTAACATAGTCACAGGTTCTGAAGAACAGGACAAACTCATCTTTGGGGACCGTCATTCTGCTCCCACACATACTCAGGAAGAAGAGTCTCCGTTGACCACTGGGAAGGTAATTTTAATCCCAAACCAAAGTTTTCCTCTTTTGGGTGGCCCCAAAAGGACTTTAAGGCCAAATTCTCCAGTGCTTACCTCCGAGCAGCTGAGGGGGATTCCTGGCGTCTGGTGAGGATGTGGTGGGCCAGCCTTTGCCCTGCATCTCTGCATACTCTGCTAGGGGTCTGAGCAGAGCCAGAGCTCCAGAACATTGCAAGTAATTGCCGTCGAGGTGCAGCTCACTGGGGAAGGGGGTGAAACACACTGTTCATTTGGTGTTATTTCCACTTCCTCAAATTTGGATTTGAGGTCATCTCATAAAATAATAGATCTAGTTATAAAATAATAAATAATCATAATAAACAGACTATGTCACAAAAAAAATACACCTTGTGACCATGTCATCTGGCCAAAAACATGTATTTGGCCTGCCACCCTTGATTTTCAAAAGTAAGTAAAGGATCTTTCTCTTATAATAAGAAAAAGAAACCAAAAGTAATTAGAAGGGAGAAAAAGATGATTAAAATCATAATGAAAAGTCAGGGGAACTCATAGCTAGTAGGCTCTGTAAACAAGCTGTGATACAACTCAAGACAGAGCAGTGCCAAGATGGGAGGGGGTGGGAAGGGGGACGCGTCTCACCGGACAGCACTCTGGCTTACGACCGAGCCCAGCGCCGGCCCGCTCCGTGGCCCCAGACCACAGTAACGCAGGCTGAGGCCTTGGAGCCTTTGGTTGTTCTCCAGGCCTGAGAAAATACGCTCAATTTCTTCAATTCCAAAGCTAAAAAGAAAGGACAGGCACAAATTAGTGACTTTTAAAAGCTGTGTCACCCACTGGCTTACTGATTTGAAAGCCCTCTGCAGGGCAGGTGGAGGCACATCTGCTGATCACCAGCGTGGGCTGCCTGGGCCGGGGCAGGCTGTGGGGGTGGGCTGGGTGGGCTGTTGGGGGCAGCCTGCGTGTGGAGGAAGGGGCACCCGGAGTCTGCCTCCTGGGCAAAGAGAGCAGAGGGCAGGTTGAAGCGCCCATTCGAGGGAGCGGACGGAGAGCAAGCTCTGACTCCTGAAGACAGGTGAACTGGCTGGCAGGGACGAAGGAGCCTGGGAGGTCTCTGCGAGGAGGGGCCCATTAAAGTGTGTCCAAAGCAGGCTCAGGAAAGTTCAACCTCCCACCCTCCTTTCAAGGCTGGTGCTGCTTCTCGCCTTGCATGGCACAGCCCTTAGAGTTTGCAAAGTGGAACCACAAGCATCGGCTCATTGATGCCAGCCACAGCCTCCGGGAAGGTATTAGGTGAGGGAACTGAGCATGGGGGAGGTAAGAGGACATCTTCAGGGAATGTGGAACATCAAGGCTTGAACTTTAAAATGAGGTGAGTAGTATTAACAGAAATAACTTTTAAAATCTATTAATTCACTTAACAAGTAATTATTGAGGGCCAGCTACCGCACTGATTGTGGGAATGTAGCGGTGCCTGAGAAAAAAGCACATGCTGCCTTCACAGCCTATCTGGGAAGACAGTGGGGAAAGAACTCCATCCCCGGGGACCGGGACCCTGCGATTTCACTAGTGTTGACGTCTCGGGTGTGATTCCCAGCTACCCAGCCCTGACAACTCTGGGTGTCTTAGCAGCAGCGGGATTTCAACTGACAATTAAAACAAGCTGTTTCCTGAAGGTGGCAATTCTTTCTTTCTTTCTTTCTCTTTCCACTAGGGCAGGTCTCTGGGTCCAGCCCAAGGGCTGGGGTCTTGAGGGTTCTCAGAGCAGTGGGGCTGGTTCTGCCCTGTGCAGTGCGGGAAGCCGGCAAGTTTCCTGAGGACTGGCGGCTGCTGCCTTGCATTAGGAGACCTTGCCTAAGGCTCCTCTCAGCATTTTAGAAACCTAGAGAACCTCCACAGAGAACTCCCTCTCCCCAGCTTTTGCTGACAGACTCGTCCAGTGTCACAACCAGAGCCCTAATAAGACCCTTGTTCCTCGGGAGGGACTTTGAGTCTCTGTGGTGCCACTTCTCAGGCTTGAATCATCTCTGTCACCTCACAGCTCACTGGCCTTTTGAGTACAGGGTACCACCTGGCTACATGGGGATCGTCACAGAAGCATAGACTAGTGAAGTGGAGGAGATCATCTCATTATAGATCAGAGCGGCTGCATGACTTACCCAGATCACACAAGCAGTTTGAAATTGTCCATGGATGGTAAATTATAGACCCCAGTAATCTAGTGTCATGGATCAGAGGTGGGCTCTGATTCACTTCTAGGTTCCATCCCTAAGAGCTGAATGGCCTTGAATAAGCCAATTAATCCCCCGAGTCTTTTCTCATCCATAGTCTAAGGGTAGAAATGGTACATATCTATCATACATCTATATGTCACGGTACATATCTATCTCTTTTTGGGAGAATAAATGAGATAATCCATGTACTGTGCTTGGCACACAGTAAGCACTCAATAACCATTAGCTGGTATTATTATCATCAGTACCCTCTCACCCTGCCCTGACATGGTGGTGTCCCCGCCCTCTAAAGGACTCACTTGGCTCTTCCCTAGCATCACCTTTCCTCCCACATCCTCTCCTGGTGGATATTGACCCATCACCTCAGGAATTGTGCTTTCCGTTATCCAAACTACCACTAAAATGTATATGGACATCTTCTGTGATATTCAGGCTTTCTACTTTGCATTATACATAGTCAGGAGCATGTCTTCTCCTCTACTATCCCCCGGACTCCCTTGGTCAGCGGCATTGCCTTATATATATCTGTATCTTCCTTAGCAATGATCACAGTGTCTCGCACAAATTGGCCTTCAACAAATATTTGTTGAAAGAATAAATGAATGAATAGAGACCCTTTTTGAGAACCCCAACATTTACTCAGGAACATTAACTCTAAGGATGCACTAGAATTCCCTTTTCAGCAGTGACTTGATGAGGCACAAGGAACCAGGACATTGCCCTCCCCTGTCTCTGCCTCCTCCAGCTGACGGAAGTTAACAGCCCTGCAGGATTCACATTCCAGCCTTACTTGCAGTAATCCAGGACAAGAGAGTGCAAACTGCTGAACTGCAGAGCCTCCCCAAGTCTCCCGAGAGACCACGGATCCATCTTGCAATCAACGAGCTCTAGGGTGGTAAACGGGCAGGTGCTGCGCCCCTTCAACTCCAGAAGCAAAGCCTAAGAATGCAAGGTAAAAAGTTCCTACACAATGAAGACAAGAATGTTCTGTGTTTTAATATTGCTTAAAAGTCAATTGTGTTAATTACCTTAATATTTTTGGCTCTAAGATAACTTTCTAATTACCCAAGGAGAAAGTCAGATGAAAATAACATAATTTCCCCTTAGAATGAAGACTCATTGAGGAATTATATGGGAAACACCAAGCTTTACGATGAGATAAGACATTGGAGCACATCTTTTTAGATGTTATCACGGGCTGAATTGTGTCCCTCCAAATTCCCATGTTCAAGTCCGAACCCCAGCACCTCAGGATGGGACTGTATTTGGAGATAGGGCCTTTAAAGAAGAAATTAAGCTAAAATGAGGTCATTAGGGTGGGCTCCACTCCAGTGTAACTGCTGTCCTTATAAGAAAAGGACATTTGGACACAGATGTGTACAGAAGGAAGACGATGTGAAGACACAGGGAGAAGACGGCCATCTACAAGTCAAGGAGAGGGGACTCAGTAGAAACCAACGCTGCCGGCGTCTTGATCTCAGACCTCCAGCCTCCAGAACTGCGAGAAAATAAATTTCTGCTGTTTAAGCCACTCATTCTGTGGCACTTTGTCACTGCAGCCTGAGCAACTAATACAGATGTCACTATTCTTTTTTAAAATTTAATTAATTAATTACTTTATTGAGGTAACATTGGTTTATAGTATTATATAAATTTCATGTGTGCATCATTATATTTTGATTTCTGTGTTGACTACATCATGTTCACCACCCAGAGACTAACTATCATTCATCATCACATGTATGTGCCCAGTTACCCCTTTCGCTCTCCTGCCTCCCCCTTTCCCCTCTAGTGTCCGCTAATCTAATCTCTGTGTCTATCTGTTTGTTGTTGTTGTTGTTTTTAACTTCTATTTACAAGTGAGATCATATGATATTTTACTTTCTCTGTTTGACTTATTTCACTTAGTATAATACCCTCAAGGTCCATTCATGTTGCTGCAAATGGCAAGATTTTGTCTTTTTTATGGCTGAATAGTATTCCATTGTGTATACATACCACATCTTCTTTATCCATCTGTCCCTTGATGGGCACTTAGGTTGTTTCCAAGTCTTGGCTATTGTGAATAATGCTGCAATGAACATAGGGGTGAATCTATCTTTATGCATTCGTGTTTTCATGGTTTTTGGATAAATACCCAGTAGTGGAATAGCTGGATCACACAGTAGTTCTATTCTTAATTTTTTGAGCAATCTCTATAACGTTTTCCACAGTGGCTGCACCAGTTTGCATTCCCACCAGCAGTGTATGAGAGTTCCCTTTTCTCCACATCCTTTCCAACACTTGTTATTTCTTGTCTTGTTAACTACACCCATTATGACAGGAGTGAGGTGATACCTCATTGTAGTTTTGATTTGCATTTTTCTAGTAATTAGTGATGTTGAGTATCTTTTCGTTTGCCTGTTGGCAGCCTGTATATCTTTTTTGGAAAGATGTCTGTTCAGATCTTTTGCCCATTTTTCAATTGGGTTGTTTTTGTTGTTGTTGTTGAGATGTATGAGTTCTTCATATATTTTGGATATTAACCCCTTATCAGACATATGGTTTGCAAATATATTCTCTCAATTGTTAGGTTGTCTTTTGGTTTTGTTAATGGTTTCCTTTGCTATGCAGAAGATTTCTAGTTTGCTGTAGTCCTATTTGTTTATTTTTTCTTTTGCTTCCCTTACCTGGTCAGACATGGTATTTGAAAATATGCTGCTAAGACTGATGTTGAAGAGCATATTGCCTGTTTTCTTCTAGAAATTTTATGGTTTCCAGTCTTACATTCAAATCTTTAATCCATTTTGAGTTAATTTTTGTGTATGGTGGAAGACAATGGTCTACTTTCATTCTTTTGCACATGGCTGTCCAGTTTCCCCAACACCATTTATTGAAGAGACTCTCCTTTCTCCATTGTATGTTCTTGGCTCCCTTGTCAAAAATTAGCTGTCCGTAGACACGTTGCTTCATTTCTGGGCTCTTGATTCTGCTTCATTGATCTGTGTGTCTGTTTTTGTGCCAGAACCATGCTGTTTTGGCTACTATGGCTTTGTGGTACATTTTGAAATCAGGGAGTGTGATAGCTCCAGCTTTGGTATTTTTTTTCTCAGGAATCCTTTGGCTATTTGGCATCTTCTGTTGTTCCATATAAATTTTAGGATTCTTTCTTCTATTTCTGTGAAAAATGTTGTTTGAACTTTGATAGGGATTGCATTGAATCTGTAGATTGCTTTAGGAAGTATGGACATTTTAACTATATTAATTCTTCCAATCCAAGAGCATGGAATGTTTTTCCATTTCTTTGTGTCTTCTTCAATTTCTTTCATCAATGTTTTATAGTTTTCAGGCTACAGGTCTTTCACCTCTTTGGTTAAATTTATTCCCAGGTATTTTATTCTTTTTGTTATAGTCATAAACGGGATTGTATTCTTAATCTCTCTTTCTGCTACTTCATTGTTAGTGTATAGAAACACAACTGATTTTTGTATGTTGATTTTGTATCCTGCAACTTTACTGTACTCATTTATTATTTCTAAGAGTTTTTTTGGTTGATTCTTTAGAGTTTTCTATATGTAAAATGATGTCATCTGCAAATAGTGACAGTTTCACTTCTTACTTTCCAATTTGGATTCCTTTTATTTCTTTTTCTTGCCTGATTGCTCTGGCTAGGACTTCCAATACTATGTGAAGTAAGAGTGGTGAAAGTGGGCATCCTTGTCTGGTTCTTGTTCTTAAAGGGATGGCTTTCAGTTTTTCTCCATTGAGTATGATATTAGCTGTGGTTTTGTCATATATGGCCTTTACTTTGTTGAGGTACTTTCCTTCTATACCCATTTTATTCAGAGTTTTTATCATAATGGATGCTGTATCTTGTCAAATGCTTTCTCTGCATCTATTGAGATGATCACGTGATTTTTATTCTTCATTTTGTTAACGTGGTGAATCATGTTGATTGATTTGCAGATGTTGAACCATCCCTGCATCCTTGGAATAAATCCCACTTGATCATGGTGCGTGATTTTTTTGACGTATTATTGTATTTGATTTGCTAGTATTTTGTTGAGGATTTTTGCATAGATGTTCATCAGTGATATCAGCCTATAACTTTCTTTTTTTTGTGTTGTCTTTCTCTGGTTTTGATATCAGGGTAATGTTGGCCTCATAGAATGAGTTAGGATGCTTCCACGCCTCTTCAATTTTTTGGAAGAGTTTGAGAAGGAAAGGTATTACATCTTCTTTGAATGTTTGGTAGAATTCACCAGGGAAGCCGTCTGGTCCTGGACTTTTATTTTTGGGGAGGTTTTTGATTACTGTTTTGATCTCCTTACTCGTGATTGGTCTATTCAAATTCTCTATTTCTTATTGATTCAGTTTTGGAAGGTTGTATGATTCTAAGAATTTATCCATTTCTTCTAGATTATCCAATTTGTTGGTGTATAGCTTTTCATAGTATTCTCTTATAATCTTTTGTATTTCTGAGGTGTCCATTGTAATTTCTCCTCTTTCGTTTCTGACTTCTCTCTTTTTTTCTTGGTGAGTCTAGCTAAAGGTTTGTCAATTTTATTTATCTTTTCAAAGAACCAGCTCTTAGTGTCACTGATTGTTTTTCTATTATTTTTTTGGTCTCTATTTTATTTATTTCTGCTCTGATTTTATTATTTCCTTCCTTCTACTGATTTGGGGCTTCCTTTATTCTTCCTTTTTTCTAGTTCCTTTAGGTGCACTGTTAGATTGTTCATTTGAGATTTTTCTTTTTTGTTGAAGTAGGCCTATGTTGCTATAAACTTTCCTCTTAGAATTGTTTTTGCTGTATCCCATAAATTTTGGTATGTTGTATTTTCATTTTCATTTGTCTCCAGGTATTTTTTGATTTCTCCTTTGATTTCCTCATTGACCTAACAGTAACATTTTGTTTAATCTCTTCATATTTGTGGCTTTTCCAGTTTTATTCCTATAGTTTATTTCTAGTTTCATACTGTTGTGTTCAGAAAAGATGCTTGGTATTATTACAATCTTCTTAAATTTATTGAGACTTGTTCTGTGGTCTAATATGTGATCTATTTTGGAGAATGTTCTATGTGCATTCGAAAAGAATGTGTATTCTGTGGGTTTTGGATGGAATGTTCTGTATATATCTTCTAAGTCCATCTGGTCTAATGTGTCATGTAAAGCCAATGTTTCCTTATTGATCTTCTGTTTGTATGATCTATCCATTGGTGTGAGTGCAGCGTTAACGTCTCCTACTATTATTGTGTTACTGTCTATTTCTTCTTTTATGTCTGCTAACAATTGCTTTACATATCTAGGTGTACCTATGTTGGCTGCATAGATATTTACAAGTGTTATATCCTCTTGTTGAATTGTTCCCTTTATCATTATATAGTGACCTTCCTTGTCTCTTGTTACAGTTTTTGTTTTAAAGTCTATTTTGTCTAATGTAAGTATTGCTACCCCAGCTTTCTTTTCATTGCAATTTGCACGGAGTGTCTTTTGCCATCTCTTCACTTTCCGTTTGTGAGTGTCTTTAGGTGTCTGAAGTGTGTCTGAAGTGTGTCTCTTGGATGCAGTATATATATGTATATGGGTCTTGTTTTTTAATCCAGTCAGCCACCCTATGTATTTTGATTGGAGCATTTAATCCATTGACATTTAAAGTAGCTATTGATAAGTATGTACTTATCGCCATTTTGTTACTTTTTTTCTGGGTGCTTTCGTAGTTCTTCTCTGTTCCTTTCCTCTTCTCTTGCTCTCTTCCCTTCTGGCTTGATGGCTTTCTTTAGCATTATATTTGGGTTCCTTTCTCTTAATTTTTTTGTGTATTTATTATAAGTTTCTGGTTTGTGATTCCATGAGGTTCATATATAATAACCTAAATAAACAGCAATCTATATTAAGTTTATGGTTTCTTAAGTTTGACCTCTTGCTAATAGCTCTACTCTTTTACTCCCCTCTTCCTATATTTTATTTTCTTTATTTTTTTTTTTACACTATGAGCTTCTTATTTACTTATTTTTATTCCTAATGGAGCAAGAGCTCTTTGAGATGATTTTTTTCTTTTGAGGAAGATTAGCCCTGAGCTAACATCTGTGACCAATCCTCCTCTTTTTGCTGAGGAAGACTGGCCCTGAGCTAACATCTCTGCTCATCTCCCTCCACTTTTTATGTGGGACTCCTGCCACAGCATGGCTGCATAAGTGGTGCATAGGTCCATGCCTGGGGTCTGAACTGGCAAACCCTGGGCTGCCAAAGTGGAATGTGCAAACTTAACTGCTGCACCACCAGCCTAGCCCCTGATTTTTTTTAAAGGTATGCTCATTTTTTTTTAGTGAGGAAGATTGGCCCTGAGCTAACATCTGTTGCTAATCTTCCTCTTTTTTTTTCCCTCCCCAAAGCCCTAGTATATAGTGGTATATCCTAGTTGTAAATCCTTTTAGTTCTTCTGTGTGGGCTTGGCTTGATGAGTGGTGTGTAGGTCCGTGCCCAGGATCTGAACCAGTGAACTCTGGGCTGCTGAAGCGGAGTGTGCAAACTTAACCATTACGCCACAAGTCCAGCCCCATATTTTATGTTTATGTTTTTGACATCTCTTTTTTGTGTGTGTGTATTCATTAACCTCTTATGTTAGAAATAGATAATTTTAGTACTTTTGTCTTTTGACCTTCATATTAGCTTTATAGGTGGTTGGTCTGCTACCTTTACTGTATATTTGCCTTTACCAGTGATTTTATTATTACTTTTTGGATAATTTTCTTATTCCTATTTGTGGTCTTTTCTTTTCCACTTAAACAAGCCCCTTTACCATTTCTTGTAAGGCTGGTTTATTGGTGATAAACTCCTTTAGTTTGTGCTTGTCTGGAAAACTCTTTATCTCTCCTTTCATTCTGAATGATAATCTTGCCAGGTAGAGTATTCTTGGCTGTAGGTGTTTTCCTTTCAGCACTTCAAATATGTCATGCTACTCCCTTCTAGCCTGTAAGGTTTCTGCTGAGAAGTCAGCTGATAGCCTTATGGGGTTTCCTCTGTATGTAACTTGTTGCCTTTCTCTTGCAGCTTTTAGGATTCTCTCTTTGTCTTTAGTTCTTGACATTTTGATTATAATGTATCTTGGTGTGGGCATCTTTGAGTTTATCTTCTTTGGTGCTCTCTGTGCTTCCTGTACCTGGATATCTGTTTCCTTCCTTAGCTTAGGAAAGTTTTCAGCTATTATTTCTTCAAATAGATTTTCTGCCCCTTTGTCTCTCTCTTCTTCTTCTGGGACACCTATAATACGGATGTTAGTGTGCTTGGTGTCATCCTAGAGGTCTCTTAGACAGTCCTTGTTCTTTTTAATTCTTTTTTTTTCTTTTATCTGTTCAGCTTGGATGATCTCCTCTAATATTTTGTCCAGCTGACTGATCTGTTCTTCTGTATCATCTACTCTGCTATTGATTCTCTCTGGTTAATTTTCCATTTCCATTATTGTATTCTTCAGTTCTAGTTGGTTCTTTTTATATTTTCCAATTCTTTGTTGAAGTTCTCACTGTATTTATCTATTCTTCTCCCAAGATCAGTGAGCATCCTTATGATTATTAGTTTGTATTCTTTATCAGGTAGATTGTTTATCTCTGTTTTGTTTAGTTCTTTTTCTGAGGATTTGTCTTGTTCCTTTATCTGAAACATATTCCTTTGTCTCCTCATTTTGCCTATTTCTCTGAGCTTATCTCTATGTTTTAGGTAGATCAGCTATGTCTCGCAATCTTGGAGAAGTGGACTTGTGTAAGAGATGCCTCATGAAGCCCAGCAATGGGCTTCCCTCTCATCATTAGTTCCAAATGTTGCAGGAGTGTTTCCTGTGTGGGATACATGTGTCCTTCTGTTGTGGCAGGGTTGCTCTTACTGCAGGTGCACGAGGAGGCTAGGCTGTCTCCCTGGCTGGCCGGTGGTAAGGCTCAGCTGTGAGTGGCTGCTATGGTCCTTTCAGCCACTTTATCAGGCATGGGGAGCCCCAGCACAGGTTTCTACAAGGTCCAATAGCACATTCTTGCTGCCATTTTTCTGTTAAGTGAGTAGGTGCCACTGTGGCTGGTTGCTAGGCTCAGGGGCTTACAATTGCTGTAGGGCTCTGGCCTGGAAGTCTGTTATCAGCTCTCTCAGGAGTGCAGCTGGGTAGGGCTGGCCCCAGGTGTGGCCACACACAATTGTTTCAGGCATTGGAATGTGGGGCTGATCCCCTATATGGCTTAAGATTTCTCCCAGCTGTGAAGTTCTGGAGCTAGAACGTGGCTTTTTCCCTCTCCAGAAAGGTATTTCTGCCTCTTCCACCTCAGTCAGCACTGTCCCTTGTTGTTGGGGTTCAGTTTCCAGTTCTCAGGGGTAATTGTTCCAAGGGTAGTTGTAAATTTGTTGTGTCCATGGGAGGAGGTGAGTTCAGAGCCCTCCTATACCACCATCTTCCCAGCAATCCCCCAGATGTTGACATTCTAACCAACAAATTTATCCTCCTGTGGTTGTGTTCTTTTCAGTGGAGAAGTGTTGCTATACCAATCTTCCCATAATTAGATAAAAATTGTAATAGTCAAATGACCTCATAAATAATTTATATTCCTAGTGATAGTCATTATTAGGATTTAGAGGTCTGCTCAGAACTGGACTGTGCAAATGCAGCAACGAGGTGCTTCTCATGTTGAAGCAGCTGGACTGGTGGCAACACATGAGCATCTGGCGCCATCTCAAGTTCTCTGAATGGAGGGGTCTGTGGCAAGGTCATTTCTTGTGGTAGCAAGGGATCCCAGTCATGGTTAAATCCCTTCCTAATTGACAGGAGAGAGTATGTAAAGCTACAAATCATGAAGGTCACCTTTTAGCAATTAGACTCACCATGACCTGAGGATTCCTTCCGTTCAGAATTTAAGCCTAAAAGAGGCTTTGGTGGCATTTGCAGGATTTAGTGTTTTTCGAGGTAATGACATGTTGGTCAGGGATAGGATTCCAAATTATACCTTGGCTGAAAATTAAAAAGCACTTGCAACCTTAACTACAGAGCTGGTGCCTGTGGCCTCTTTAATGAGAGAACGCCTAGTTTGAATGCTGGATTGGATTTCTCAAGCTGTCCTTCTGACAGAGGAGGCAATGTGGCACGTCAGTGTCTATGTGAACATTGGACTGTGCAAAACAGGCTCTTGGCCAGGTCCCAAAGACTTCAACCTGTGGTTTGCAGTGTCGCTCCCTGGGGCAAGACCACAGACATCTACCATGAAGTCCTCAGCAGCCTCCTGACAACCAAGAGGGCTGCATTTTAAGGAACTGTTCAGGATCACTCTTAAAATGCATAGACTGCTTTCCATTTCCAGCTTGAATGGACTGGGCACCTTGACTGACTCTCTGAATAAAAACAACTAAAAATTCTGGTTATATACTTAAAATATCTTTTTTTAAATTTATTTTTTAATTGTGGTAAAATACACATAACATAAAATTGACCATTTTAACCATTTTTAAGTGACAGTTCAGTGACATTAAGTACCTTCACATTGTTGTACAACCCTCACCACTTTCCATCTCCAGACTCTTTTCAGCTTGCAAAGCTGAAACTCTGTCCTCATTAAACAATAACTCTCATTCTCCCCTCCCCCCGGTTCCTGGCACCTACATTCTCATTTATGTCTTCATGATTTTGATTACTCTACATGCCTCATGTAAAGGAATCACGCAGTATTTGTTCTTTTGTGATGGACTTATCTCACTTTGCATAATGTGGTCAAGGTTGATCGTGTTGTAGCATGTGTCAGAATCTCCTTCCTTTTAGAGGCTGAATAATAGCCCGCTGTATGTGTATACTGTATTCTCTTCATCCACTCGTCTGTCAATGGACATCTGGGTTGCTTCCACCTTTTGGCTACTGTAAACATGCTGCTGTGGACACGGGTGTACAAATCCTTCTTCCAGACCTTGCTTTCAATTCTTTGGGGAATATACCCCAAAGTGGAATTGCTGGATCATATGGTGATTCTATTTTAAAAATTTTGAGGAACCACCATACTGTTTTTATAGTGGCCGCGCTATTCTACATGTTCACCAATAGTGCACAAAGGTTTCAATTTCTCCACATTGTCAACACATGTTATTTTCTGGTTTTCTGAGAGCAGCCACCGCAATCATGTGAAGTGGGATCTCATCTCCATTGCTCCAGTGATTATGATGTGCTTTTCATGTACTTATTGGTCATCTGTGTGTCTTCTTTGGAGAATATCTATTCAAGTCCTTTTCCTGTTTTAAAATCGGGTTGCCTGGTTTTTTTTCTTGTTGAGTTGTAGAAGTTCTTTATATATTCTGGGTGTTAACTCCTCAACAGGTAGATGATGTGCAACTACTTTCTCCCATTCCATGGGTTGCCTTTTCGTTCTGTTGAGTGTGTCCTTTGATGCGTGGAACTTTTACATTTTGATGTAGCCCAATTTATCTATTTTACTTTTGTTGCCTGCACGTTTGCTGTCATATCCAAGAAATGATTGCCAAATCCAATGTCCTGAAGCTTTTCCTCTATGTTTTCTTTTAAGAGTTTAAAAAATATCGTTTTAAAATGTGTTGACTGACTGGCAGGTTAGTGAGTAAAGACCAAAGGCCAACTAATGAGAGAACGTGGGGACCTGGAGGGGTACGCAGGCCACTGAAACTAGCTCTTCCCTTGAAAGCATCACTCAAGCAATTGGCTCTGGTTTTCAGGGATCATGCAGTCCAGAGGACAGGAGATAAAGCCCAAGACCACTACAGGTGGAGTCCAGTAGAAAATGCTGCATAAAGGGTGGTCTAAAACATAACGTGGCCCATAGTGTTATGCCCTTAGAGTATGGATAAACTAGGAATAAACCCAATTCTCCCCTCCCCCAAAGGATCCCGGGGGAAAGTGCCTACCTCAAACTGATACTGAGTACACAGAAGACAATCTATCCCCTGAGATCTCACAACACAGGTTTCTACCTTGAATTAATACCACCTGGATGGTTCAAAGAAACCTCAGAGCCAGAATTTAATTTAATGTAGCCCTGAGATGGCAGCTACCTGAGCATGTGGCAGAAGCAAATTCTCTCTGGAGGCAGCTACCTTCAAACTAGAGCTCAGTGAATTGCCACAACTATCTTTCCAGGCAATATGAGTTTACAGTAAAAAAAGAAATCACAAAAACACACAGAGGAATGTCACCATGTGTAAGAGCCAGTAGAAGCAAGAGTCGGCCATACCTGACCCCCAAAATAATTGATTACTGAATCCGTTAGACATAGATTATAAAAAAGTTTAACACATTCAAAGAAGTAAAATAAGGGATTTCTAAAAGGCAGGAGACTAGAAAAATGGCCACTAATGCCCTCTCCCCATCTCTACTCCCTCTCACCTCCCTACAACAAGTTTTATGATAAACAAACAGGACAGTTTTACCTGTTTTTTGAACTGTATTTAAATGCATACATACAGGATGTATTCCTTTGTGTCTCTCTTCATTTGTACATTACATTGGTGAGAGTCATCCTATTTTATTTTTGCATAGCTGTAGTTAGTTCATTTTCATTGCTATTTACAACATTCCATTGCTATTCTACAACATGAACATATCACAATTTCTTTATCCATTCTACTGTTGATGGAATTTGGTTGCTTCCAGTTTTGGGCTATCATGATTAATGCTTCCACAAACATTTGTGTGTGTGTCACCTGGTGCCTATGCGCACACCTTTATGTCAGGCACATAGCTGCAGAGTAGAATCGCTGGATCACAGACTTTGGTAACAGTAGATACTGCAATAAAATTTTCCATAGTGATTGCACCAGTTTCCACTCCTACCAAAGCGCATGAAAACTCCAGTCGTTCCAAATCCTCATTAACACGATTTTATTTTCACTATCCCAGTGGCTATGCAGTAGTATCTCTTCATGTTTTTAATTTCCATTCTCCTCACTCCTCATGAGGTTAAGCACATTTTTATATGTTTATTGGCTCTTTGATATCTTTTTTGTGAAATCCCTATTCAAGTTTCTTGACTATGTTTCTATTGGATTATTCTTAAGTTGATGTATGAGAGTTCTTTATATATCCTACGTATGAACTCTTTTTGATTATATATGTAGCAAATATCTTTTCCAGATCTGTGGCTTGCCTTTTCACTCTCTTAATGGTGATTCTTTTTTTTCTTAAAGATTTAATTTTTTTCCTTTTTCTCCCCAAACTCCCCCCCCCCCCCAGTACATAGTTGTATATTCTTAGTTGTGGGTCCTTCCAGTTGTGGCACATGGGACACCACCTCAGCGTGGCTTAATGAGTGGTGCCATGTCCGCACCCAGGATTCGAACCAAGGAAACACTGGGCCGCCTGCAGTGGAACGTGCAAACTTAACCACTCAGCCACGGGGCCGGCCCCTCTTAATGGTGATTCTTGTTGAACACAAGTTGTTAGTTTTAATGGAGTCCGATTTATCAATATTTTATGGGGGTTTTTTGTGTGCGTGTCCTGTTTGAGAAGTTTTTCTCCACCCAAAGTCATGAGGATATTTTCCTATATTATCTTCCAGAAACTTTAGTGTATTGCCTTTGGAATTTACAGTCCGCTTGGAATTGATTCTGGGTATGATATGAGGTAGGGTCAAGCTTCTTTATCTCTCATACTGTGTATTTCAGCTTATCTTGTTGTCCTCAGTGAAAGGGTTGGTCTGAATGATCTATTTGCCCTTTCCAGAAGTAAAGTCCCATATATGACTTCTCACTCGCAATAATGGAAGTTCAACTGAAAAAAATAATTATGGTTAGTCTCTAAGTGTATATCCAGCAAAGTTATCATTCAAGAATGAAGGTTATCCGTGATATGACAACAGCCAAAATTAGTGAACATGGAGAAATCTCAACAACACAATGTGAGTAAAAAAGTAAGTCACAAAATCATATACACAGTATAATTCCATTTATGTAAGTAAAAACATACACGCACGTGTCCTAAAAGTATAAAAACATGCATGGGGTTGATACACAATAACTTTAGGCTAATGGCACCTCTGGGAAGTAGATGGTAGACAAAAGTGAGATGAACTTTAGCTACTGTATTTGTAAATATCTGCACTTTTTATTCCTTGAGAAAAGTGTATTACATGATGGAGGTGTGGGGTCTCGCATGCTCAGCAATACACTGTGAGCCCTTTAAGAGTCATGTGTCCTTCTGGCCCCCTTCTGGGCAGGACGCCAGGCTGCCGGGATTGGTAAGGATCCAGGGCCTGGCCAGCCCAGATCTTAACTTATCTCACTCATGGAACATCACGAAGGAACACAGAGCCCCTCCGCATGAGCTACTGCTCCTGGGAATGCTGGCCATGCCAGGGACAGCCCCTCTCAGCAAGCACATAGCCTTTGCGTCCCCTCGTAAGAAGCAACCCCCTCCTGCCCGTGGTAGTGGTACACAGCTCTGTCCAGCCGGCCGCCCCTAGACACACCCTCATGTAAGTCCCAATAACCTTATGTCTCGTACACTGTCTCCAGGTCTTTTCTTCACTCTCTCTGCAACTTATCCCACACTGCCTACACAACTGGGCGTGCAGCCAGACAGGTGGGTACATGGATGTCAGTTCAATTATATTTTGCATGTTTATATGTTTGAAATGTTTTATTTAAAAAAAATGTTTTTTTTTAAAAAGAAAACTTTGCAGCATGTCAGTCAACAACCAAACGACTAAAGTTGAATGCATGATGTAATATGCTTATATTCAATTTTAAGGTTAATTGAAGAAAATTTTTTTTCCTGAGGAAGATTTGCCCTGAGCTAACATCTGTTGCCAATCCTCCTCTTTTTTCGCTTGAGGAAGATTATCCCTGAACTAGTATCTGTGCCAATCTTCCTCTATTTTGTATGTAGGTCACTACAACAGCATGGCTGATGAGTGCTGTAGGTCCGTGCCAGGGATCCGAACCCATGAATCTGGGCCACCGAAGCAGAGCATGTGGAACTTAACCACTACACTATGGGACCAGCCCCTGAAGAAATAATTTTAAAATCCTTGACTCACGAGTCTGGCAATCTCTGGGTTGCTCAGTTGAAGGCCCCAGATGCAGATCTCTTTCCCCAGCGTGTAACACTCTTCTCGAATTGTCATAAGCAAAGGTTCCAAGGAAATCGGTGGGATGCTTGGCGGGGAGTCATCAGGTCTTACAAGTATAAACTGGAATGTAAGAAAAAACTACAGGTGGACATCATAAGGAGATGTCCATGCACCTGAATATGTGGAGAAAGAATATTGTAATTGAACAACATTTGAAGAACATTTAATAGTTATTGACTTTGGATCAGGTACACATTGAGGCGGTAACTCAAGACAAATTCATGCAGTTCCTGCCATGTGCAGAGCTCCAGGGAAAGTCCTACAGGGCAGAGATTTTCCCAGCAGGTCACTATCTATTGTTGGGTCAGGAAATCAGTTTAGCGGGTTGCAAGTAGCTTTTCTTTCTTTCTTTCTTTAATGAAATAGAAAAGGAGAGAAATTATCTGAGTGTATCCTATGCAGTAAGGAATAATTGTCTCACGAGACTTTTAATTTAGTGAGATTCAAAACCAAAATGGAGACACCATCAAAGCAACTCATCCAACATAAACAGTCCTTATGGTCATACCAAGTCACACCAGTACTTATATACTGGGTCATTACGTCAATTGTATTTCCAAAGGTGATTGTAACAAAAAAAAGTTTGAAAACATTGCTGAAGGGACTATAAATTTGAATAAGATTTATGATTTACCTTTATAATTAAATAATGGAAGCTAATTAGAAGAACTATAGTAGAAACAAATAAATTAGTAATTATTTTACCACAAAAAGGATGGCTCTGGGAAGCTCCTCCACTGGGATGAGCAGGGAGATGTGTGGGGAGCCTAGGGAAGGAACTGCAAAAGAAGGGATTAGGAAGACGGCAGATGGGGGAGAGGAGAACGGAGGAAGCGGGGTGAGAGCTGAAGAGACGGAGAGGAGAGGGTGGCAGCTGCCCTGGGCAGTGGAAGTTCAGATGGAAGAGAGAGATGGTTAGAGAGGAACTTCAGGAGGTTCTTTCTGTGTGGCATGCAATGTAATCAATCTCCCTCCCATTCCCAAAAACAGCATTCAGGAAAAACATGGGTGGGATGGATTTGGGTCAAAGTCACCTTAGAATAGTGATGATCTTTTCCTTAAGCACCCGTCTCTATTTAATTATCGTGTCTTGTTTAGCACTCGGCATTTCAGGCAATCAGTAGGTATTTGATTATTAAAACACAGACTGTCTTTCTGGGCTGGTGATAGAAAAGTCGTGAAGTTGGCAGTCTGTCTTTGCGGGCCAGGCTCCCCCTTCTGGCGTCCAGCCGCCCCTTCCCAGGAGCTGACCATTTAGTTTCAGTGCTGGCCTCCTTTCTTTTCCCCTCATACCCAATCCCGAGATTTAGTCTCAGAAGAGATATGACATCAGAATTCTTTCTGAAATCCAGGGCTTTTGGAGTCAGAATTATGTGAATGCTGACCTCACTCTAAGCGAGACGGGAGGTGGGGGTGAGCTCAGGTCTGACCTGATGACACGGGCAAGTCAGCAGTCAGGGGAAGGAGACAGTCACACGGAGGGGTCAGGGCCGTGGCTGCAGTGCTGCGGAGGGAGGTCTCGCAACGAGGAAAAAGTGGTGCTTTTGAGCTGGACTTTCCAAATGCAGCGTGGGAGAAGGGGCCGGTTGGCCATTCTGGATGTGAAGTGGTATGAGGAAAGGGAGGCCCGTGGGAAGGCCTGTGGGGGCGGGGAGGTGGGGAAGTGCCAGCGGGCCAGGCTTTGGGCTTTGGTCAGGCAGGGATGCAGAGGGGGTGACACCACCACCTCTGGGCTTGGGAGGATGGAGGACCCATGATCATCGGGAGTAAACCCTACTCCATTTCACAGAGGTATAAACAGAGGAGACCATACGCTCACCTTCCTGAGAATCTGTCCATTGTCAATGCCGGCTTTCAGGTCCCTCTTGATGGCCGGGCACACGGACGTCCGAGTCTGTGCACAGTGCTTCTCGTACGTTCTCAGGAACTTCTGGAGAATCGGAACGACGGGCAGGGCTGCTCCTTTAGCTTTTTGTCTTCCTTCCTTCGCTCGCAGCATTGTCTCCCAGTGTTGGATTCCACATGGATTCTGAAAACAGTAACTTGCCCTGAGACCCGTCACACAGATGTCCTTTTAAGGAGCAGATCACACCTCCCTCACTAAAAACTGGCAAACATTGCGGCACATTGTTCTCTGAAAATCTTAAAGTGCTTCATTTATCTTAAAACAGGAGTAAGGAATCAAGAGCGAGACAGTCGAGTGGAATTGTTCAATTTCCAATTGCTATCTTCATGAGTCCATGTTTTTCTTTTAGATTCTTTAAAACGGGGGCAGTACCCATGGAACTCAATTCTAAAGGAATGCAGTTAACATTGATAGTGGGTACTAAATATGACCAAGGCCACATTGATTTAAAAATGGCATAATTCTCTTCATAGACACAGTTCTTGCCAGCCAGTGTATCACAGTGGCTGAGAACATGGGTTTTGGAGGTGAGCAGACTTGGACTTTAGACTTGTCTCCACCGCTTGACTCCCTGGGTGGCCTCAGATAAGTTATGAAGCTTCTTCAAGCCTCTGTTGCCCCATCTGTAAAATGGATTATGGCCATCATAAGGGTCAAGTGACGTAAATATATAAAGCACTTAGCACGAGGCCTGGCCCATCGTGGAAGCGCTCAATAAACTTATTATTATTGATGTTATTGTTACTCTGCTGGCCACAGGAAGCCACCCGATCAGTACTGATTTTGCTCTTTAAATTATCCAGTCCCAGAGGGCTCCTCCATGTGATAACTTACGTAGCAGTTGGGTCACTGAACCGAGTTCACAGAGACAAAGGTTTATGGGAATTATTGGAGTTTTCCCAAATGGGAAAGTTTCCAGCTAGAGACTGTCCAAAAGTGTGTTTATTATCTTACAGTAAAAGGGGCTCTCCTTGTTAAATCCAGGCCTGGTGGAGCATCCCAAAGAAACTAGGAGGCAGGGGCTGTCGAGAAGGGCAGATATCCAAAGGAATGCCGCTTCTTTGCTACGCTGCCATCACTTCTCCACTTGCATGACTGCAGCAGCCCAGGCCTCTTAGGGCTGTTCTCCACCCAGTCACCAGAGCGATGTTTGAACTGTAAATTAGATCATGTGACTCTTCTGCTTAAACCTCTCCAATGGTTCCCCATTACACTTATCTTGACTGAATTTCATATACACTTATTCTGTCAGTTGTTGAGAGGTATATAAATGTAAATTTGTCTATTTCTGCTATTAATTCTGTAAATTTTTAAAAATATATTTTGAAGCTATCTTATTAGGTGCCTACAAATTTAGAACTGATAAATCTTCTTGGAGGATCTACCCTTTTGTCATTACTTAATACCGTGCATCTCTAGTAATGCCTTGTGTCTTAGAGCCACAGTTCCCAAACCGTGTCCCGAGGTGCTTAGAGGGACTGCAAACCTACAGGGCACTGTGGGGTATTTTAAGTATTCAAGAGAAAACTAGCAACGTCTGTTAGATGCTATTTGAACTACTGGAGGTAGTTCACAGTTTCAGATTAGATCACACTTGTATTGGAATCCTATTGCTGCATAAAAAATTACCCCATCATGAGCGAAAAACATTCTGGAAAGTCAGAATGATCCCAGCAGAATGTAGAGACACTCAGGTACTGGGGTAAGGGAAACTCACAATATTTTAGCTCTGGTTGGGACTTTACAGATTGTCTAATCCCAGGGAGCCATCACGAGGATGACCAACTGTCCTGGCTGTGAGTGCTAAAACCAGGAAAGTCCTGGGCAAACTCTCCTGGGAAGTTGTCTACCCTACCACTTCCCTCACCCATGGCCATTGGCCAGCTGCAGCCTCAGAATTCTGCTCCCGGGTCCGCTCCAGGCTGCTGCAGAGCAACCAGACTTGGCAGCTACCAGAAACCTATTTGCCATCTCGGGCCTGGGCTAACGTCTTGTTTCACACGTGATAAAAGAGGGGCTCAGGAAGGGAAGGAAGGGACTTGATCCAGCTGAGAACAGAACTGGGCTGCTGACTCCCAAGACTGTTTTTGGAAACCATCCCAGGTGAGTCCTACCATCTGGCAATTGGCAAAGACTGGCATGGCATTGTGGGAGCGGGCGGCTCAGGCTTTGGGTCAAGAGGGACTGGTTTGAATCCTGTGCCTGTCAATTATTAGTAGGCTGATTGTGGGAAATCACTTCTCTGAAACTCATTTTCTTCATCTGTAAAAACAGTGGGAATATCACCTCTTTGGTATTTGTGAGGATTAAATGAGACCACATATGCAGTGTTCTTCATCAGTAACATGGGAGTGATGGTGAGAAAGAATTGTTCTGAGGAATAATGAGTTACTACACGACCAATGCTAAGAACAGAGCCTGGCACATAGTAAATGCTTTGATGGGGAATCTGAGCCGGGTTAAGTGACTTGCCTAAGGACAGACACAGGCAAGTAGTGCAGTTGGGATTCCAATTCAGGCCATCTGGCTCCGGAGCCAAATTCTTAAGCAGTGTAAGGTACCACCTGTGCCACCTGTACTCTGTAAGGTACTGTTATGGACTAAATGCTTGCGTCCACCCAAAATTTATATGTTGAAGCCCTAACTCTGGGTGTGATGATATTTGGAGGTGGGGCCTTTGGGAGGTGATGAGGGCTAAGTTGAGATCATGAGGGTGCGGCCTCAGAGCTGGTCAGATGGCTGCCATCTACAAGCCAGGAGAAAACGCCTTAAAATGAAACCTCCCTTGCTGGTGCCTCCATCCTGGATTTCCCAGCCTCTGGAACTGTCAGAAACAGATTCCCGCTGTTTAAGCTACCAGTCTGCTGCATTTTGTTGTGGCAGCAGAGCTAGGACGGGTGCTATACAATATCACTGTGCACAATAGGAAGTATTTTTCACCAGTCCGTTCCGGGTATTTACAGAGGCACAAAGTACACACTGATACATTCTACAAACACTCTGTTAAGACCCTCTGCAATCTTGAGTTTTTCACTTAATATTTTATCATGAGCATTTCTTTATGTCATTTCCATATCCGGTAGGTGTGTGGCCCGAGGCAGCAACCACCTAGGTTCTTAGGGGTAGCATTGATCCGCTGAGTCATGAATGGATGTCTCCTGGAGGTCTAAGGAGTGTGTGCCCCACCCTACGCTAGGTGTGCTTATCCCACCTGAGGTGACTGTCCCCTCCTCGGCATTGGCGGGGTGGGGGCTGCAGGGGTGAGGGTGGGGGCGGGCAGGCGGGCCCTGCCGTCTGTCCCGGCTCTGAGTGCCCTGCTCGCCAGCTCAGACGGCTGCTGGCTGTCCCTCGGAGTCTCAGGGACAAGGAGAGGGCCGGCAGGAGGGGCTGCTTTCCGCTCCCTTTCCAAGGCTCCCGAGGCACGCAACAATTTCAGTAGATTCCGGAGAAAATCCTCACCACCCCTCGAGGCCGGGAAGGGCCCCTGCGGTGCGCCGGGCCCCGGGAGGGCGGGATGGGGAGCTCGGGGCCAGGGGCGGGGGATGGGGAGGCGCGAGCCCGCACCCTCTCGGGGGAGCCCGGGCCCAGCCGTGGCTCGAGCGTTCAACCAGGGGCGCCGGAGCAACCTTGACCCGCCTCGGGCACGCTCCCACCCCCGCCTGCGCCCGCACTCACTCGGCGCACTGTGTCCCCGTCCCTCGCCGACCCGCTTCCCGCGTCGGTCCGCGCCCTGGAGACGGCAGCCGGGGCGGTCACAGCCAGGGGCGGAGGCTGCAGGGGACCGGTGACCCGCGAGGGGCCGGGCGCGGAGGAAGAAGAGCGGGCGCTGGAGGGGGGAGGAGGGGCGGCAGGACATACCGTTCAAGGGCTGGTCGGGGCGCGGGCTGGGCCTGAGATCTCCTGGTGTCCTGCCGCAGGTCAAGGTGGTCGCAGCCAGTGGCCCTGCGAAGGACGGGGTCTAAGAGGGGACAGAAGTTGGGGACCCATGTCCTAGGTCATCACTGGGGCATCGGAGGGACAGAGGTGTCCAAAGGGTGGATGTCCCAGCCTGGTACCGCCGCCGCGAGGTCCGCTGTGGACCGCACCCCAGCCCTAACCCGGTTTCCCATAGAAACCAAGTTGCGAAGGATGGTTGCGTCCGTCAACAACAGGCAGAAGCCGGAGGAGGGGGCTCTCCTGCCCACTGGAGAGGTTTCGTTGTGCGGGTTTTTTTCTTCCCAGGAGGAAGGCGGCGCCAGGATAAGGGAGGCAGCTTAGAGGCTGGGCCTGTGAGAGTTTTTGTGGAGAATATTGAGGAAAGAGATGCCAAAGCAGGTGCAGCTTTCGGAAGAAGTGGAGGGGAGAGGAAAAAGAGGCTTTTAAGAAATCTTGCTGTGGGCACTGGCTTGGGGGCTTGTAAATTTAAGGATTTAGGGGCAGAATAAAAGCCCCAAAGATATCCGTGCCCTAATCCTGAGAACCTGTGAATATGTTACTGTAGATGGCCGAAGTGACTATGCAGATGTGACTGAAGTTACAGACCTTGAGATGGGACTCTCATCTTGGATTATTCCCGCGGCGCCGGGCTAATTGCTTGAGTGGAGAACACGAAAGCGGAAACTTTCCCCGCTGGGTGAGAGAAAGAGACGAGAGATGAGGAGAAAAGTCCCAGAGATGCAATGAGAAGGGCTCCACCCGCTGTGGCTGACTTTAAAGATGGAGGAAGGAGGCAGCCTCTGGAAGCTGGGAGAGGTGTGGAAATGCATTCTCCACAGACCTCAAGAAGGAACCCAGCCCTGCCGACGCTCTGATTTTAGTTCAGTGAGATCCGTGTGGGACTTCTGGCCTCCAGAACTGTCAGATAATAAATTATCTCCATATATCTTAGAATATAGAATAGGCTCTTAATGGATGTTTAATGAAAGAATGAGTAAAAAAGAATTTGGATTAAACTAATTCACAGTAAACTGCAAATGGAAAATAGTCCCTTAATTCCTCCAGGGCTGGCTGTAGTTTTCTAAGTATATATTTTAAACCCAAATGGCTCTAATTTAAGGAATTTTTGGCACAACGTGAAGCAAAGAGATGGGGAAGGCCAAGGAGAGCCAGGAGGGTGTCTTGCTTTTGGACAGATAGGACTTTCCAGTGAGCATGCCCCAGGCGTCATGCCCTGGGTTGTTTCTGCTTTGTGCAGCCTCTCCCTTACCCTCTGGGCCCTAGACCAGCCTTCCTAAGACATCACCACAGAAAGGCAGTGAGGGAGGAGCAGTCTGGAGTGGGGTGAGAGGCTGCACTTGCAGGTCACTGAGGTGGACTCAAAGCCGACGCTTAGGGAGCAGAGAATGAGAAGGAAGGCCAGAGTCCAAGAGGATACAGATGGAGCGAGGGTCAGAAACTAGATGGACCATCAGAAATGAGATGAGGAGTTCTTATGTGCAGTGGGCAGGTTCTTAAAGGAACTGTAACACTAGGATTAGTTTTAGCTAAGAGTGACAAAAACCCATTACCACTGGTTGAAACAATAAAGAAGTTCATTTCTCTTTCATATAAATGGACTTCATGGGCTAGCGGTCCAGAGCTGCTGCAGAAGGTCCTAGATCATGAGGAATCCAGGCTTCTCCTACGTTATTGCTCTGCTATCCTCAATGTGTGACTTCTACCTCATGGCCCAAAATGGTTACTGAGCTCCAGCCATTTTGTTCCTGTTTCAGATAGAGGGAAGGAGAACTGGACAAAGAAAGGCACATTCTCTCCCTTTAAAGATGTTTCCCAGAAATTGCATGTATGCTTTTGCTTACATTTCATTGGCCAGAAATGATCTTACTTAGCTGCAAAGGAGGCTGGGAAATATAGTCTTTATTCCAGGCAGACACGTGCCCAGACGTGTGTCCAGACATGTACCAGCTGAAAACAGGAGCTTCTATTACCTACAGAAGAAGGGAAAGATGGTTATTGGGAGACAACTAGCAACCTGAGCCACACACAGCAGCTACCAGCTACCAGGAGCACGAGGATGGCCGGGGCAGCGGGTGGCATGGGTGCCGGTTTGTAAGTACTGTGTGGGTTCCTCATCCATTGAGCATTTGTTGCAGGGGCAGCCTGGAACTCAGTCCACAGCTGTTATCGTTTTAGGTGGGTCTCACCAGGGCTGAATTACCGGAGAGGCTAGGCGTGTGTTTTCGGTTCCAGCAAAACTGGGAGACGAAACAACAACAAAGGTGGGGAAAGAATTTGATATTGCATATTTCAAAAACACCTGCTCAAAGTAGTTTTGGGAAAAATGAGAACTTTGTCAGACTTCATTATCTGTATTTTGCTATGCGGTGTTGTTTTGGTTTGTGATTTAAGCACAGAGGGGAGGTGGCTGTGCTGTCATCTTTCTGGTTCTCTGAGCCCTGATGGGGCCCTCAGAACTCAGGTCAGGGTCCGCCCACCCCGCCTGCGCACTTCCACTCCCTGCTGAGTCTGGCCACTTGAACTCTTAGAATTCTTAGCAGGGCTCTGGGTGGATTTGGCTTCTGGGGGAGGGAGCTGTTCTGCTGCTAGATACACAGGAAATCATATGCCAGATAGGAGGGAACCCAGGAGAACTCACGAGGGAGAAGACAAAGAAAGGAAGAAAGGAAAGAAAGGAGGCAAGTGAGAAGAGAGGGAAGAGAGACAAAGGAGGTGAGAGGTCAGAAGGGGAAGGGCTCACGGGCGGGCACCCCTGATGCGGTGGTTTGAAAATGCCTCCACAGAGATATCCACTTCTCTGTTCCAGAGGTGGAGCCTACTGCCCCTTTCCTTGAGTGTGGCTGGACCTGGTGACCTGATTCTAACGAATAAAATATGGTGGCAGCAACAGTGGGTGACAGGGTCATAAAAGGCATCACGACATCGTCCTTGCTCTCCCTTTGGGATCGCTAGCTCCAGGAGAAGCCAGTCACCAAGTCATGAGGACACCCCAGCAGCCCAGGAAACGCCCATGTGGCGAGGAACTGAGGCCTCCAGCCAACAGCCATGTGTGTGAGACGTCTTGGAAGCAGAGCCTTCAGGCCCAGTGAAGCCGTCAAGTCTCTGCAGCCTGGTGAGAAACCCTGAGCCAGAGCCACCCAGCGGAGCCGCTCCCAGAAGCCTGACTCTCAGAGGCCGTCTGAGATGATAAGGGTTTGTGATTTAAGCCAGCATGTTTTGGAGTAATTTGCTCCACCACCAATATATATCCAACACACCTATGAACTTCTTTCTCAATAATGGAAGATTTACAGAGACCTAAGGGGAACATGGCCGAGCTGCTGGTGGTGACCAATATCCATTCCCCACTTCTCCCTTGCTAACAGAACTCAATTTGGCATGTGGGCCAGTAAGCCAGGCTAGGAAGACGACATTCCCCAGCCTTCCTTACATGTGGGGTAACCATGTGATGCGGCACTGGCCGACGAGACGTCACCTCAAGTTGGTGGATGAAGCTCCCAGAAAGCCCTTTAAAAGGAGGCAGACCCAGGTGGCCTGAGCTTTTTGTCTTTTGTTCTTCCATTTCCTCTCACTTGGGATACGGTCACTGTGCTGAAAGTGAAGCTGCCATCCTGCACGTACAGAAGGACCAGATGTCAAACATGGCCCGGATGGCTGAGAAGATGGATGGAAGGAGATGGGGTCTCTGATTGCACCGTGGAGCTGCTGAACCTGTCTAGGCTGCCCGCCTCTGGGTTCTCATTACGTAAGGAAAGGAACACCCCAATTTATTTAAGGCAAAGCCATTCAGATTTCTGTTACCCATAGCATATGGGGATTGATAGAAATATGAGCTCCTTGATGGACCTATCTTCAGAAAATGTGCAAACATTCAATTCCAAAATTTAAAAAAGCATGTGGTGAGCAGGTTTCACATTTTTGACTGGGATTGTTTCATCGAGAATTTGTATTGTTGACCTGTCTCTGCAGCACACAGTAACTGTTGTGAAGAGAGCGGGGATTACAGAGGCAAGAAATTCTCAAGGAGAACGCAGGATTTTAACTGGAGACATGAAAACCGGCCTTGCTGGCAGCCAGACCTGGTTTCCCAGCTGCATGTAAGCGATGCTCAGACAAACCTCCCACCCCGCGCCATGTTTGGAGCTGGACGGAGACAAGACCATTCCCCAAACACAACAGGGACTAAATGTCTCTCTATTCTGAGGAATCTGAGTGATGCTGCCCCTTCACCAATTACAACCAACTCGAGTGCTCTTCCTTCTGGGGAAGATCAGATAGCCCGTTACCAAATTGCTCTCCTCTTCTTGACAGCATCCCATCTAGCAGCCCCCTCACTTCCTCCTGCCTCCTGAGAATCACCAGCACGAGCCCCTTCCTATGAAAAGCCCCTCCCAGCGTCTTCTTCCTGGGCCTGGGGGGGCTTTCGTTCCTGCTACAGCAAGACCGGTAAACCTCATGGCTTTTTTCTTTGACTGCGGTAATCTTCGGTAAGTGGGCTTTGCCAGAACACCTCCAAGAGGGAGCTTTAAGCGCCTCCCACTCAAAAATAGAGGTGCAGGAATTGGGGCAAGGAGCTACCAGCAGACCGCAGCCCTTCAAGGGGCTGGAACTGTTGCTAATTCACTCAACCTTGGTCTCATATAACTGTTCCTCCAGCTATGTGTCTGTTTCTTCCAGCACTGACTGGAGAGATGAGGGAAGGACAGTGGACTCTGAGCCTGGAGCCGCCGCCTCCCCCAGCCCAGCAGCCCAACCAGAGTTCTCAGGAAGCTCCCCTTGCCTGTTTGCTCCTTCCAGAGCCCTCGTTCAGTCCTGAAGGGACCTACGGGAAAAAGAGGCAAAACCGTCAGTGAGGAGACAGTGAGACCCTTCATCGGCGGGGAAGAGGGCATTTCTTCCAGGGTATGCTTAGAGGGAAGAGGAGATTTGGGGCGTGTCTGAAATTCATTGGCACTAGAGGTAGGGGTTCAGTGAGGACTGGCCTCGCAACCTTTGCAGGTATTTCTAAAACACGGTCTGATTAGAAAAAACATCCCAAATGAAGTTTGTAACTTAAAGGGCCGAGGATTGTTTTCCAACAAAGAGACTCTATGGAGCAGGACATTTGGAAACAAGGTTCAAATCGCTATTCAACGAGATGAACGGGATAAGGGTATAAAACCGAGTCTTCACTGTGGGCTATAGCAGTTCTTCTCATCCCCAACAACACCTTAGAATCAGCTGGGAGAGCTAAAAAATGCCCGTGCCCAGGACCCAACCTCGGACCAACTACATCAGAATCTCTGCGCCGGGGCCCGGGCATCAGGGTTTGCTCTCCATGGTCCTGGCCTGCAGCAGGTGGAAAGGCGCTGGTGTGCGGTAGAACGCTGAGACCGGGAACCAGGAATCAGCTCTCCCCTTCCTCAAGCAAGGGATTTCACTCCTCTGCTCTGATTTTCCTCATCTGCAAAATGAGTGGGGGCGAAGGTTCGAGTTTCTCAAACTTTAATATGCTCACAAATCACATGGGGATCTTGTCAGCATGAGACTGGTGCAGTAGGTCTAAGGTGGGACCTGAGATCCTGCGTTTTAAGAAGCTCCTGCGTGATGCCGATGCTGCTGGTCCGTGGACCACACTTTGAAGAGCAAGTTGTAGGTTCTCAGTTCTCAGAGTGTGGTTCTCAGAGCAGCAGCAGCATCACTGGGGAACTTGCTAGAAATGCACAGTCTTGGACCCTGTCCCAGCCCTGCTGAGTCAGAAGCTCTGGGGTGGGACCCAGCACCTGTTTTAACAAGCCCTCCAGGGGGTTTGGATGCACACTCAAGTCTGCGGACCGCGGCCGTGTGAATTCCCAAATCTCTTCCCACTCTGGGATTCCTTGGTGCCCAGTCTTTCTCATTGCTACAGAAACTGCTGACTCCTCCTCAGTACCCCAAACTGGAAATCCGTCAACACTAGAGGTGACCCTGGGGGCCCCACTGCATGTTCCTTCCCAGCACTGTCCAAGTTGTAGCTCCCTGAGGAGCCATCCCTTCTGGGAATTTGGAGCTATCACTGCCTCCCTAGTGTGATGGCTAGTTTTATGTGTCAACTTGGCTGGGCCATGGTGCCCTGATATTTGGTCATACGTTATTCTGGATGTTTCTGTGAAGATGTTTTTTGGATGAGATTAACATTTAAATCCACGGATTTTGAGTAAAGCAGATTGCCCTCCATAGTGTGGGTGGGCCTCATCTAGTCAGCTGAAGGCCTGAATGGAACAAAGACTGACCTCCCCTGAGAAACAAGTAATTGTGCCAGCAGACTACCTTTGGAGTCAACTGCACCTCTTCCCTGAATCTCCAGCCAGTGGCCTATTCCATCAGATTCTGGACTCACCAAGCCTCTACAATTGTTTGAGCCAATTCCTTAAAATAACTCTCCGTCTCTCTCTCTCTATCTACATATCTACCTATCTACCTATCTATCTGTCTGTCATCTATTTATCTGCCTCCACATCCTGTAGGTTCTGTTTCTCCGGAGAACCCTGACTACACATCTATCATTTGAAAGTCCTTTCTGCTCCTCCCCATCTTCAATGCCTCTGCTTTTAAAAAATTTTCCCCACATCTTTTTGTTCTCAAGGCCAGCTTCTCTGTGTAATAGTCAAGTATTTGAAGGGAAAAAATATCCAGAAACCTAATAGATCTCTCACCTTAAAGATCACAGTGCAAGAGCAGCATACTAGAAGAGCCCGGCTGAATGGAAATTCATCACCTTTACTTACAGTAGAATCTTTCTAATACTTTACTATCAGTTGCAAAATATCAGGCACTTCTTTTAGTAGTTGTTAATAAACAGGGAAGAATTATAATATTAAAGTCATTGCTGAAGTTGACAATTTTTCTTATTCAAATTAACTCAAATTAAGTTGAATATTCAATTTTTATTTATTTATTTATTTTTATTGATTATTACTTTTTTTGGTGAGGAAGATTGTCCCTGAGCTAACACCTGTTGCCAATCTCCCTCTTTTTGCTCTGTTTTGTATGTGGGATGCCACCGCAGTATGGCTTGATGAGTGGTGTGTAGGTCCATGCACGGGATCTGAACCCCTAAACCCTGGGCCACCGAAACAGAGCATGCAAACTTAACCACTATGCCACCGGGCTGGCCCCTCAATTTCTAATTTGGGTAGTAGGATAGAATTTTTCCTCCCCCACATTCCCCCCACTGCCTGCACCAGAGAGGGAAAAACTCTATTTGGCCTTCCTCAGGGGTGGGTCCTGTCATTCACAGGCCCATCAGGATCTCAAGGAGCAGGACAGTGGGCTGGAGGGAGGCAGGGGTGCAGTTGCCAGGTGACAGGTGAAGAGGATGCCCATCAGGGAGAAACAGTAACTGTTCCCTGGCATGAGCATCCCGAGGGTAGATATGTTGGGTAGCAAAGCATGCTTTGAAACAGTCCGTCTCAAAAGCTATCTTCAGTTGACATGGTCCTCAGTACCGTTGTCTTTCTTTGTGAAGGATGGCACACTTCTCTGCCGGGTTCCTGTATTCCACGCAGAATGGCCAAATGCAACTTGTTCTTCATGGTCATCTTTTGTGAAAAAGTCTCACAGAAGCGAGTTTGATTCAGGTGAGAAATTCACCCAGGTTCAAATATAAAAATGAGTTAAATAGTCCAGTTTAGAGTAAAAAATATAGAAAGGTGTAGAATTTGACATGATAATGTGCAAGTTATTTCCTGTTTTTGCTCAGCCTCACACCTGCCCTGGTACCCTCTGAACTATCGGGCCGAGAGTCTGCAAACTTCATTCCCAGGCTCTTTTGCCAGCTGGATCTCTGTCGAGTTCTGCCAGTTGGAGCACTGGTGGGAGACCAGAGGGGGAAAGGAGAGAGGAGACCTGCTTTGGCCCTCATGGTGTGGCACTTGTTGGCAGGTCCTAAGAGTTGCTGTCACGGCAGCAGAGGTGGGCTAATTCCTAGGCCCCAGCAGTCCAGACAGAGGAAGAACCTTTCAGTGGTTCCATCTCTTTGATGGGTTTAGCACCAAGTGCAACAGTGGCTCCCAAACTGTAGCAGCAGATGTAGGGTCCCAGGCTCCAGCTCCAGGTGGCATTGGTAGCTTCTGATATCTGGGTCTACCTGCCTTCCTGCCTTCCTTCCTTCCACCCCCCGCCCCAAATCAATAGAGGGCTTTTATTGCATCTTTAAAATATCACAAACAGGTCTTATGAATCATCTGACACCTTGTTGCTTCCATAGCTGGACAACTCTTAGATCCTGTTCATCAGCCTAGGGCACTGATACAGACACCATGCAAACATTTTCTCATATCCTTGTTTCTAATTGTTGTGGCTTGCTGAATCAAAGCAGCTGAATTGGATACAAGTCCATTGCCATTTCCTTCAAGAATTAGCTCATCTTTCTGGGCTTGAGATACTTAAGTATTGCCTGGCCTCATCCGAACCCTGCAGATATATTTTTTGCACAAGAAATTTCAGATTTCAGCAAGAGACCCATTCTGCTGAAAAATGACATTGATGGGGTCGTGAGCATACTCTGAGCTCATCTTGTAATGGAAGCCCAGGGTAACACCCTCCTTCACGCTCTGCACCTGACACACAGAGCGCCAGTGGTAGCCCGGTCCTTTCAATTTCCTACCGTTTGTCAAGCTGGAGCCTCTTCCTCTTTCCCAGGGGACTCAGTTCTACAGTGGTGTGACTGAAGCCCCTCTGCAGGGTTCCTCTGGGGCCCTTCACAAGAACCGTGCGTCCCTTCAGAGTGATGTCGGCGTTCTCTGGAACGTCAACATTCTGATTGCTGAGAATGGTCTTCATTCTCACCAGTAGATGCAGCAAAGAGCTCGCTGTTCCTTTCTTTTTGCTTCTTCTGCACTCCTCATCCTTCCTTTTGCTCTTCCAGTCCTTCTAACATCTTTGTAAAAAATTCCCCGAATTAAATTCCCTCTATTTGAAACACCTGGAGTGTTTTCTGTCTTTCTGACTGAAGCTTGACTGATAAAAAGCATGAGTGTTATTTCTAAGTTTCAAGGTGAGCAAACTTAATTCCTATGTTTAATCTGGCCCTGTTTAATTTTTGAGCTGTTTATAAGAATAGATTTTAGATCATTTTGGCCTCATCCATTTTTCTGTGTTTTGGATTTTTGTCAAGAAGAGCTCCCAGGGGCAAAATAGCATCTTTAAGGTGATCTCTGGCTGGAAGGACACAGAGCAGAGGCGTAAGTCTGGCTGAGAAGGCACACACCTGTGGTGTACTTTGTGAGAGCTGCTCTGGCCCTTGTCTGGGATCTCTGGTCACCTCCTCCAGGCCTGGCCCAGCTTTACATCCTTGGCCTTCACATTTCTGGCCTCACCTGGAAGAGTTCTTGGTCTCTCCCATGTGAGCCCACTGCTGACCCTGACTCCTGGCACTGTGACATTAGATTCTCAACCAAGGAGATAAAAACATCAGGAAACTCACTTTATGCCACTTTCTCTCCTTGAACTTACCAACTCTTTCATCCCAGCAGCTCTGAGGATCTTCACTCTCAGCCAGTCTGAACATTGGGAGTAAGAAACTTCTCCTCAGGGCCTGATCCCCACTGCGCTCGCCTCTTGGGCGGATGCCACGGGGCTCTCGTAGACAAACTCTGGTCATGCCACACTTCACCAGATGGAGGTAAGAAACACTCATTTTGAGGTAGTAAGTTTTGCCTACCAAATTAGCAGTGATTTTCAAAGCAAGATAATACTCAGTGACTCAGTGTTGAGTGGGTTGTGGCGAGAATGTGTCTCATATATGCTGATGGTAGTGTAAATGGGAACTTTCCTGGGGTGAGATTTGTCCGCATATATTAACAATCTGGATCTGGAAATTCCACACCTGGACCCTGCTCTAGGAAATCATTTAAATTTGGGTGCAGGAGTCAGAATGCTTTCAGCTGCCAGGGTCAGGAAACTCTCTAATGTAGCGGCAGTAATCGGACATTGATTACTCATGTAACATGGAGTCAGTGGTAAGAAGTCCTTGGATTGGTCTGGTGCCTCTACGATGTAATAATGGACGCGGGATCTTCCTTTTCCCACTCGGCCATCCACGGGTTGGTGGGCGATGTTGTCTCCCCTGGTGGTGGCACTATCAGCTGTTGCAGCTCAAGGTGTCCTGTCATCATATGACAATGGTCAAGCAGAAAAAGAAGAGAGTAGGGGTAAAATGGATCTTCCCTAAGAAATGCCTTCCCAGAAGCCTCTGGAACACTTCCCTTCTTATTTCCTTGTTCAAAATGGGGCCACATGCACACCCCCCAGATATCTCATTAACAAAAAGAGGCAGGTTACCATGATGGGCTCAGGCCATCCGTGGCTCATCAGGCACGTGGCTGCCTGAGTAACACTGCGGTATTATTTGTACGGAGGGAGGGTGAATGGCTTTTGGGGAAGTGGCCAACAGTGTCTGCCACAGGGAACCACAATTTTCATGCAAAAATGTTTGATGTAGTGTTATTCATAAATATAAATAAATGAAAACTATGTGGTTTACGAAATTACAGCACTTTTATTTGGATGAGGGAACTACTTAAACTGAGAAGGCGGAGAAGCTGGCTTCCAACAGGGCTGTCTGACTCCAAGTCCACTTGTCAGTTGCCACTTCCTCCTTGGGTTTACAAAGGCATTAACAATGGAAGCAAAAGCAATAGAAAACACTCTAAAACTTAGGTTACTTCATAGAAACAGTTCCTGGATTACAATACCCCCGTTATCCAAGGACTAGGGTTGATCGAGGGGTGTCTGACATCCTTCTCCCCATTGTCACTTTTGAGAGATCAGCAGACTCTTCTGAGACTCTTTGCCTGATTCCTGCTGAGAGACCCAAAGAGCCAAAAGTTAAAACAACGTTGGGGCCGGCCCTGTGGCCGAGTGGTTAAGTTCACATGCTCCGCTGCAGTGTCCCAGGGTTTCGCAGGTTCAGATCCTGGGCGAGGACATGGCACCGCTTGTCAGGCCATGTTGAGGCAACGTCCCACATGACACAACTAGAAGGACCCACAACTAAAACATACAACTATGTACTGGGGGGATTTGGGGAGAAAAAGCAGAAAAAACAAGATTGGCAACAGTTGTTAGCTCAGGTGCCAATCTTTAAAAAAAAAAAAAGAACAACGTCAGTTGAGGTTTCCATGGATTCTGACTGCTTTGCTGGGTCACTCATAGTGTAATTAAAACACCTAACCCCTTCAACCAAACCCGGGCTATGGGAAAAAGACTGACGAAGGAGAAGCAGCTATGGGAGAATTTGGATAATAGTGATATGATTTTCTGACAATAAAGGAAGAGAATTTTCCTAATTAAAGGGATTCTGGTTGCAACTCTTTGCCTCAGGCCCTCCGTCCTGACGTGTCTGCCGGTTCGGCTCTCCGAGGACCGATGGATTGTGCAGGTTGCGAACCTCACTGGCCTGTCACTTTTCCCAGGCCACCGCCTCCTAGAAATGTATAGTCTCCTCTCCCCTTTTGGTTCTTCTCTCAGGGAACAGGACGGGGTGTGGAGGAAAACCGGATGCCAAATTAGTCATCTGGTGAATGAACAGGTCTGGCTAAAGGTTTGATGGGAAAGAAGAATTGCTATCTTTCTTTAGAACCATAAGGTGGTTAGATGTAAAGTATCTAAAATTTAGACAGATCTCAAAATTCAAAATTTATTTTTTGAAATAAATCTCAAAGCTGTGCTGATGTTTATTCAGAATAACCACAACATCTTTCCCGCGCCTTGCCAGCGCCTCCCCAGGCCAGTGTCTGCTTTGTAGGAAGGGATCCCGGGGAACCTTCTGCAGTCGGCCCCCACCCAGAGGGAGGAGTCTGCACTGGTCGGGTTATTTGACAATTTCATGCTTATACCACAATCTTTTTACTTCAGAGATTCAATTTTCAGTTTAAATGTGCTCATGCTTTTGGAGGGGTTTGAAAAACAACAGTGACAACAACCACCATTTTGCCTTCAGCCTAACGGTGAAAGTAAAAGTGTGGTGCGGATACACCCGTGAGAGCAGAGTCCAAGTTCTTACACAGTTCTCATGATGGTCTCTCCCGCCACACCCCTGGCCCCAGCGCCCACTTTGGAATTCTGGGCCTGCTGTTGTGGAATGTCTCTCTCTATCCCGACAACTCCTGCTCATCCTTCAGGACTCAACTCGAAGTTTCTTTCCTTCCATAGGGCCTCCCCAAGCTCTCAGGCAGAATTAGTCTCTCTCCTCTTGGTCCTCATGGCACATTACACCCACCCACATTGTATTAGGATGGTTTGGTTTTCTGTTTTCGTGACTATATTTCAAGCTCTTCCAGAGTCAAGATAGTGTGTTTATTTCATTTTTGC
The DNA here is from genome assembly GCF_037783145.1 of Equus przewalskii. Lineage (NCBI taxonomy): Eukaryota > Metazoa > Chordata > Mammalia > Perissodactyla > Equidae > Equus > Equus przewalskii. The sequence goes on along the minus strand of NC_091845.1, from coordinate 77,404,282 downwards.
GGACTAATTAAAAAATTATGTAATGTTTCATATGTGCAATAGAGCATGTGTATATGTGTATACAATAGAATACATGTGTAAAACACATATAAGGTATAATAATGATGATGATGATGATGATAATAACAATAATATAAATATCTGTGTAACCAACCTTCACTCTGTCCAGAGGCTGGGACGCCCGCCCGTGTGCCTCCCTCCCTTCTTCCCACCCTCCTGAGGTAACCGCTGCCCCCAAGTATGTATTCTTCCCTTGTTTTTCTTTATGGATTTACAACATATGTATACACCTTGTGTGAAAGAGTTCCTGTTACTCCCCAATCGTTGGGTTTTAAAATGTCGCCAATCTAGTGAGTGGAAAATGGTACTTCATTGTAATTTTAGTTTGCATATCCACAATTACTAATCAGTCTCAGCAAGGTTAAATGTGTTTATTGGTGGTTTGGATTACCTTTGTCAGTGAAAATCTGTTGCTGTCTTTACTGTATTTCACTATAGAGTTGTTTTCTTTTTCTTATTGATTTGTAGGAATTCTTTATATATTGGACACTAATCCTTTGTCGTTTATGTGTATCGTGAACATATTCTCCTGGCCTTTGGCTTGTCTTTTCATTTTCTTTAATGGCTTTTTCAGGTGAACTCAACTTCCTGATTTTAGTGTGATTTAAGTTGTCACTTATTTCCCTTTTTGCATGACATTTTTGTGTCTTGTCTAAAAATCCTCTCCCCTATGGTCTTAAAGATTTTCTGTATTTTCTTTTAAAAATTTTAAAGTGTTATCTTTCACATTTAACTCTTTAAACTGTCAAGAAAAGCAGTAAGTGGAGAATCTGGATAACAGCAATGTGGACGTAAGGAGCCCGACTGGCCCCAGCACCGTTCACTGAACAGCCGTCTCCTTGCCCATCTGCAGTGCACCTACTGTGTGCCACTCACGTGTGTGGGGCTCTGCTGTGGGCTTGCTTTTCTGATTCTTTGGTATATTTTTCTGTCCTTGGGCCAATACCACACTGTTTAAATTGCTAGAGCTTTATAGTAAGTTGTATTTCCTGACAGGGCAATTCCCCCCAACGTTCAGGAAAATTTTGGCTGTTTTTGGCCATTTCCTCTTTCATAAACCTTTTAAAATGAGCCATTCAAGTTCCATGGAAAGCTCTGTTAGAATTTTGACTGGCATTCCATTAACTCTAAAAGTCAGCAGGGGATAATTAATGATTTGTGCTGTTGATTCTTTCTATCAGTGAACGTTTATTTAGGACTTATCCCACGTCTGTTGCAGAGAACTGTCTGGTCTTTCTCCAGGCCCGCTTCCGCCATCTTTAAATCACGGTTGGACTACAGTTTACCTCCCAGTGCAGTGCAGCCAGCGTGAGTTCTGAACAGCAAGACGAGGGCAGAGCTGGATTAGGTGACACTTCCAGGCCTGGTCCTCCCACGGGCTCCTGCTCGCCCTGGCTCTTCCTCCAACTGTAGAAGGATGCAGAGGCTCACAAAGAGGAGTCCGAGACCCCAAAAATGATGAGGCCACAAAATGGAAGATGCTGGGTCCCCCAGTCTCTGTGTGGAAGTCTTCCCACTGAACACCCCCAGTGAGCTGTTGGAAGAGCGGGGGAAAAAACTTCCAGTGTGTTATACCATCGAGCATTTGGAATTTGTAGGAATAGTGAGTTTATACTAATAAATATTTCAATTACGTTTCACAGTTTTTTTCCATGGATGCCTATGTGTCTTTTCTTGGATTTCCTCCTACGTACATTGTCTGTTTTATTGCTGTTATATATGATATTTCGTAAAAAAAAAAAAAAAAAAAGGTTTTTTTCACTGTTGCTGGTATATAGAAACACAGCTGGTATTTGTATGTGATCTATGTCCAAAAATCTCAATCAAATCTCTTACTAATGCTATTAGTTTGGCTGTAGAGTCTTTGTGGTTTTTTATATAGACTATGATTTAATGTCAGTTTGATTTCTTCCTTTCCAACTTTTACATATTTTATTTCTTATTCTTTTCTGATTTGTGCTAGCTACAAATCAGGTTACGAGAGCAGGCATTTTTATGTTGTTCCAGTTTTTAAGCTTTCAGTGTTTCACCATTAAGAATGGTATTTGCAATAGTATTTTTGGGATGTCTTTTATCTGACATCTGGTTCCTAGTTTGTTTATAGTTTTGTATAATCATTATTCAATGCTTTTTCTGTCTTTACTGAGATGATCATCTTACTTTTCTTCTTTAATCTGTTCATGTGGTCAATTGCATTAATAGATTTTCTTTTCTATTTTTCTTTTCTGAAGATTGGCTCTGAGCTAACATCTGTAGCCAATCTTTTTTTTTTCTTTTTCTCCCCAAAGACCCCTCAGTACATAGTTGTATATTCTAATTGTAGGTCCTTCTGGTTGTGGCATGCGGGATGCCGCCTCAGCATGGCCTGATGAGCGGTGCCAGGTCTGCGCCCAGGGTCTGAACCAGCAAAACTCTGGGCCACTGAAGCAGAGCGCGTGAACTTAACCACTCGGCCACGGGCCCAGCCCTTAATAGATTTTCTAATGTTAAAAACAAGACACCAGGCCAAAAATGGAGTCACTCATGCTAAGTCCCATGTCACCAAACCGAGACTTAATTACAATTTCAACTCTCCCAGAAATGGAATCTTAAACCGGTCAGTCAGGAATCATCTGATCAGCACTAGTTAGGTAACCTGCAATAACCAATCTTCTTTTTTGCCAGTGTAACTTCCTTGTTCCTGCTCCCTTCCGCCTATGAAAATCTCCCATTTTGTGCATCTCCTCGGAGTTCCTTTCTATCTCCTAGACTGCATGCTTCCCGACTTACTCAGCTGAATTTTGTTTTTTACCACAAATGTTAAATCAGTCTGGTCTGAGAGAAACCCAGCCTGGTCATGTTGTATTATATTTGCTATTCAGTGCTTGATTTGGTCTGCTGCTACTCTCTTTAGGATTTTGCAGGTGTGTTCACGAGCAAGACGGCCTCAGCTTTTGTCTTGCTTTTTGTCTGTTCTGGGTCTCAAAGCCATATTCACTGCACACAATGAGTTGGAAAGTTAAAGCTTCTCAGCGGGTATTTTTGTCCCTTCTCCCCAGAGTCGAGGCCACTTTGGCAAGTTGTCTTGCCACCTCCCTTTGTGGGGTAGGTGTTTTCTCTGGATCATCCCATCACTCAGGGTGTCTTCTTTAAGGTCCCAGCATATTCGAGACTCTAAGCGCTGACTCCCTCCTTCCAGGGCCTCAGACAGTATTGCTGCGCACCCCACCCCCCAGCCTTGAAAACTGGAGTTTTGCCTCCAGGCTTTGCTGATGCCCGGGTGCCCTCAAGCTTAGCTTTGTTTCACTTTTCTAGCTTCGTGTGTGCTTTTTCTTTAATTTTGGCTTCTGAGGATTTCTCTTAATTTCATGTCAGCTTAGCCATGCATTTAAAAATATTGTTAAAAAGATATTTTCCCAGGGTTTTAGGTGTTTTCTGGTAAGAAGGTTTTAGGATCTCCAGCCCACCATATTGCTCTATGTAGGAGGCTTGTGTTTTTTTCATTAATCTTGTAAAAACAATTTTTTTGAACAATAGGTAATATAATCACATATTTCAAAATTCAAAGATACAGAAAGGTATACAATGAAGAATGTCTCATCCTTCATCCCCGAATTTCCTCCCACCAGTGTTGGTATATCCTTCCAAAGGAATTCTATGCATAAAGAATATAAACGTTTCCACAAATGACAGTGTGCTGACCCCGCTGTTCTACGCGTTGCTATTTTTTTAACTTAATATTAAATCTTAGAGTCAGTTTCACATTAATACATAAAAGTCTTTTTCATTCTTTTTTATTCTTGTGTGGATGTAACAGCATTTCTTTGATCAGACCTATTGGATATTTAGGATGTTTACAATCTTTGGCCATTTCAACCGGGGCTGCAGAGAATAACCTTGTACATGTGATTTTCTGCACATGTCTCTCTGTACACGCATAGGGTGACTGTCTGAGTGGAGCTGCTCAGGCAGTGGGGACGTGCATTTATAATCCAGTTGATATTGCTAAATTCCCATCTGTAGGCACATACTTCTAACAGCAATTTCTATAAGCAGCTATTTCTTCACACTCCAGCTAACACTGTATAAGACTTTCGTATTTTTGCCAAATTGATAGGTGAAAAATGATATCTTGTAGTTTTGATTTGTAATTTTTATTCCATGTGAGATTGAGCATTTCCCTATATGTAAAACCCCATTACATATTAGGGGAGAATATTTATATTCTGAGTAGTTAGCAAACACACATACTAACTACCCTCAAAATGTATACTGAATTAATTTTTAAAAGTAATTTCTGCAATATTGATTGTGATCAGATATAGCGTGTGCCGTGTTTTCTTTTCCCCCTACAAAGTAAAGGATATGGTCCCTTTTAGAAAAATCTAAAATATACCAACAAATAAATCCGCCATTCCTGAGTATTTCATAAAATACTGTTTCATAGGCATAGAGTCATGCCTTTGAGCCTGCATAAGAGTAAAAGTTTGTGAACCATTGGGGAAATTATTATATCAAAAAAGGACTTTTGTGGGGCTGGCCTGTGGCTGAGTGGTTAAGTTCGCGTGCTCCGCTGCAGTGGCCCAGGGTTTCGCCGGTTCGGATCCTGGGCACAGACATGGGACCGCTCCTCAGGCCACATTGAGGTGGCATCCCACATGCCACAACTAGAAGGACCTGCAACTAAGACATACAACTATGTACCAGGCGAGATTTGGGGAGATAAAGCAGAAAAAAAAAAAAAGATTGGCAACAGTTGTTAGCTCAGGTGCCCATCTTTAAAAAAAAAAAAAAGGACTTTTGTGGGTGACATAGCTGGGGCTCTCTAGAAAGCAAACCCAGGGCAGCAAGAGTGAGGGAAAAGCCTAGAGGGATGAAAAGAAAATGCAAAGTGGTGCCTTCCTGAACCGGCCACAGTCCTGCGGATGTTCACGGCCAAGCCACTGGAAGCACCGCACCTCCGAACAGTCAGGGAGGAGGTGAGAATTGAACTGTCACCTCCCTCCTGTCTCTCATGGGTCCATTCTAAGTCCCCTGCAGTTCTAGGTTGTGCCACCTGGCTCTCAGAGCAGCCACTGGGGAAGCAGAGCCCAGGCTCTGAAGCAAGTGTGTCATCCGAGTCAGGAGGTGGTGGAGGTGGTCTCCGTGGGTTCTGGCATCGTGGACGTGAACGAGGCCAAGCCTGAGCGTGGCCTGCATGCCAGAGGGGGCTGAGACGAGTGTCAGGAGCGTGGCTGGGGGTCCTCACTGAGTAAGCAACTGAGGGCCCAGGAGGCAGGTGGGAGGCACCTAAATTGCACAGATTTCATGCGTATGTGACCATTGGCATGTTAGTATGTGGCTTTCGAGCTTCAGCCCAAGTGGCCTACTGTCATCCCTGGGGGGAGTCTCCAAGCCCTAGAGCAGGAGTTGGAAAACTTTTTCTGTAAAAAGTCAGGTATTAAAGCAGCAGCCATAGATAATTTGTAAGTGAATGGATGTGGATGTGTTCCAAGAAAACTGTTCATGGACACTGAAATTCAAATGTCATATAATTTTCATCTGTCATGAAATATTATTTTTCTTTTGATTTTTTTCAACTGCTAAAAAAATGTATAGGATAGCTACTTTCAACAAAAACTGAAAATAAGTATTGGTGAAGATGTGGGGAAATTGGAACCCTTGTGCACTGTCGGTGGGAATGCAAATTGGGGCAGCCACTATGGAAAACAGTGTGGATGTTCCTCAAAAAATTAAAAATAGAAATACCGTATGATCCAGCAATTCCACTTCTGGATATATATCCCTCCCCCCAAAAAACCCCTGAAAACACGAACTCAGAAAGATACCTGCACCTCACGTTCATTGAAGGATTACTCACAATACCAAGACATGGAAACAGCCTAGGTTTCCATTGATGGATGAATGGACAAAAAAAATGTGGTATATATACAATGGAATATTATTCAGCATAAAAAAGAGTGAAGTCTTGCCATTTGCAACAACGTAGACGGATCTTGAGGGCATTATACTAAGTGAAATAAGTCAGACAGAGAAAGATAAATACTGTGTGATCTCACTTATATGTAGAATCTAAAAAACGCAAAACCAAAACATACCAAACCCAAGCTCATAGATACAGAAAACAGATCGGTGGGTGCCAGAGGCGGGAGCTTGAGTGGAGGTAGGAGATGGGTGAAACGGGGGAAAGGGTTCAAGAGGTACAAACTTCCAATTATAAAATGAATGAGTCATGGGGATATCACGTCCAGCATGGTGACTACAGTGCATAATACTGTATTGAATATTTGACAGTTGCAAAAAGAGTAGATCTTGAAGGTTCTCATCATAAGAAAAAACCATTTCGTAACTATGTATGGTGGTAGATGTTGACTAGACTTATTGTGATGACCATTTCACAGTGTATACAAGTATCAAATCATTATATTGTACACCTAAAACTAATATAATGTTATAGGCAAATATATTTCAATGAAAATAAAAAAATAAAATGACGCAGCTACTATGGAAAACAGTATGGTGGTTCCTCAAAAGTTTTAAAAGAATTACTGTATGATCCAACAATTCCACTTTGGGGTTTATGTCCAAAAGAATTGAACATAGGATCCTGAAGAGGTTATTTGTACAACCATGTTCGTAGCAGCATAATTCACAACAGCCAAAAGGTAGAAACAACCCAAGTGTCCATTGACAGATGAATGGATAGACAAAATGTGTTAAAAACATACAATGAAATATTATTCCACCTTGACAAGGAAGGAAATTCTGACACATGTGACAACATGCATGAACTTTGAGGACATTAGGCCAAGTGAAATAAGCCAGTCACATGAAGACAAACACTGTGTGATCCCACCTATATTGAGTAGTCAGATTCACTGAGACGGAAAGTAGATGGCGGTTTCCGGGGGTTGGGGGAAGGAGGGCTGGGGAGTTGCTGTTTAAATGGGTATAGAGTTCCAGTTTTGCAAGATGGAAAGGGTTCTGGAGTTCTGGATGGTGGTGATGGTTGAACAACAGCGTGAATGTGCTTAATGTCCCTGAACTGTACACTTAAAATGATATGTGCATCTTATCACAATTTTTAAAAATGTAAAAACCATTCTTCACTCATGGACTGTACAAAAACAGGTGTGGGCCACATTTGGCCCGTGAGCCACAGTTTACTGACCCCCCCATCCGATAGGTTTGTGTCAGCATCCAATCGCCCCTAGTTCAGAAATGGTCAAAAATCCCACGTGGCAAGGTAACGCGCAATGCATTCCCTGAGGAAAAGCTTAGGTAGGTAATCTTTGTTTCATAGTGAGCGAAAGAAAAATGTGCTATTTGAAAAGTAGGAATGAACCTTGACAACGCTCCGTGAGCATCAACATGGAGAAACCCTTTTGAGCTTTTCCCCACACCCTGCTGCCCTCTGCCACGAGGCTGAGCGTGCCAATGCCTGGCGGTTCCGTCATGATTTGGGGAGTGAATCACCAGCCTCTAACCACCAGAGCATCTTTCCCCTTCTGTTCTCTCTGTTATTTTTGGAGGCTCCTTGATAAATAGCACTGTTTTCTATAAAAAGCTCATTGCAGACCGATTGCAGAGGGAGGACCAAGAAATGATTGTAATTATAGCAACTATGTGAAATATTACACAGCCCTTTAAACAGTGAATGAGAAATCTATGTACTAACATGGAAAATATTGCTCGAATGGTCTGAAGAGGAAAAAATAGAAACAGTGACAGGTGGACGCAGTGACTTCAGCTATGCTAAATGTGTGCACGTGCGGAGTAGACTGGAAGGGGACTTCAGAAGTTAAAACGGCTGTGCAAGCATTTGGTGGGCTGTGGCCGGATTTGGGGCTATGAAAAGGACCAGCGTTCCATACCCAGAGTGTTCTGACTTCAAATCCTGGCTCTCCCACTCCTTAGCTTTGTCATTTTGGGTGCCTAACTCAGCTACTCTGAGCTTCAACCTCCCTTTCTCCATTTGCAGGTAACAAGCAGAGATTAAGCGTGTGGCACTAGATAGGCTCAATAACCAGGAGGAATTGTCCTTACCAGAGAAGAATTTTTAAAGAACTGTTACAAAGTGGTTAAAATAATTTTAAAGACTTAAAAATACTTCTGATTAATAGTAGTACATGTTCATTATAGCAAGTTTGAGAAATACATAAAAATTAAAAAATGAAATAAAATTCACTTGTAATCATACCAGCCAGAGATGGCCACAGTTTCATACCTCAGGGCAGTGCTACTGACCGTTTCAGATCCTGGACCTGCCTGCCACCCCTTAGGAAGTTACTTAGTCTCAGACTTAGTTTCCTCTTCTGTAAAATGGGTCCAATAGCATCTACTCACAAAGTTGCGTGAGCACTAAATAAGGTAATATTTGTAAAACGCTCAGCATGGCAGATAAATGCTCAGATTGCTGATTATTAACGTCACTGTTGCACTGAGAGAGAAACATTTCTTCATGCCACTCCCCTCATACTCACAAACTCACGCACCGTTTGCCCCGGAATAAATACACTTTCTCTCTCTTGGTGTCAACCGTGCACCACAAAAATCCATGATTCCAACTCAGCCAGGAAGAAGAGGGACTCTAGGAGAAATGTGACCAGTGCTAAGAAACAGAATTACCAACCTGTAATTTGTAAAAACTTCATGGACGTGTTACTGATATACTGTAAACTGTCCATCTTTAAGTATATAATGTGATAAGTGTTGACGCATGTAGTCACTGGTGAAACCATTCCCACCGACGGGGGCTCAGCGAGCCGAGGAGTCGAAAGAAAGCTTTCTTGGACTCTCAAGGTCTGGTAGTAGTGCTCCTTTATTCAGAGAAGAGCATGGACAGGACCCACGGGCAGTGAAGAGCTGCAGCACAGGGACAGGACCCGTGGGCAGTGAGTAGCTGCAGGCATGGGGACAGGACCCGTGGGCAGTGAGTAGCTGCAGCATGGGGACAGGACCCACGGGCAGTGAAGAGCTGAAATGGGTTGAGGGTTAGGGCTAAACTTACAAGGCATGGGTATGTGAGTTATTTCTTTACAAGACAAAGGAAAGATTATGTAAAACATCATTAAAATGGTATCAATGCAGGTGGGTCTGCTTAGCGGGTGGTCCTATAACTGTGGATACGAATCAGATCGGATCAGGTTGGGACGTCCTGTGCTCCCGGAGGATGATATAGATCGGTATGCAGGCCAGGACGCCCTGGGCTCCCTCCCTGGGGCAGCCTTGATCCTTGTCATCCATAACCAAGAGAGTGGAGCATCCAACCCTCCTCAACATGGACTCGCGCCCTCAGATCCCCTCCCCCAGAGAGTCACTACAGATGAGTTTGCACTTTCTAGAATCTTGCACAAATTAATCACACAGCATGTACTCTTTCTTGCCCAGCTTCTTTCACATGGAACAGTGACTTCTGAGCAGGGAGGGTCACCCCTGTGTTGGGTGTGTCAGTAGCTCATCTCTTTATGCAGCTGAGCTGCGAGCCTTCCACTGCTGGGATGTGTTACCATGTGTTTATTCCTTCCCCTGTCAGTAGATGTTTGCGTTGTTTCCATTTTGGGACTTTACAAGCAAAGCTGCTATGAACCTTCTGTACAAGTCTTTGTGTGGATATATGTTTTTGTTTCTCCCAATCCAATTTTAAAAACCAGTGTTCTCTCCAAATGCATCATGTCCAGCCTTTTTCTCAAGAACGTAGAGTTGGGGACAGGAGGGAGGTTCACCCTGCTTTGGGGTCAGACTCTCGTTTATTAGGTTTTTAACAGGGCTGTTCCTTTCTGCTATCATCACAGGACACTCCTTTCTCTCACATTAAGGGCACAAGCCACGCAGGTCAGCAGGACTTTTAGGCACGAGGTTTATGGCGGCCACTGTCGGGATCTGTAGTTATAGATTCTTCCCGAGGGCCTGGCTCCAGAAAAGACTGGAGGCCTGAGTCTGTAGCTGTGCCTGGGTTCTCAGCTCCCCCATGAGGCAGAGAAACAAGGGAAACTGAGGCACAGCAAAGGCAGAATCCTTTGAGATTGTTGGGCCAGGCACCTTCTGCCTGGACTGCTTTCCTGTCCCTGTTGGCCTGACCTTGCATTTTATTGAGAAGCAAGATGCCTGGAGTGATGTCACTTAGAAACAGGGGTTGACACATTGGGTCTTCTTAACTGAAAGGGAAGGTTTACATTATTTACCGCTTAACTCCTTGCTCCTCCTCGGGGGCAGGGCCTCAGCCCCGGGTTTCTACAATCACGTAGGAAATATTTCCACTCTCACGATGCTCATCCAAAAATAAATAAATATCAGCACCCCCACAGATGTTTCCTTATTTGCCGAAGGAAAAAGAAGATCAACACAGTTATTGTGACTCACAATATTTGTGTAAAAGGCACCACAGCAGAGCCTTCCCAAGTCCTCCCAACAATAATATTTGGGGAACTTTAATTTTTATCTCGCGTGGCTCCAAGCCACTCTAACTCGGCCTCGGGCTTTTGCCCCGAGGTTAACGCCTGGGGTAAGTCAGAAGAGCTTTGGGGGTCGGCCTGGGGCTTCCAGGCGGGGGTCTTCTCCCCCAGACGCAGGGCTGCCTCCCCTCTTCAGCAGCGTCGGGGAGAACACCCGCAGAGTCCACAGCACTGGAGACCTTTCCAGACCAGCTCACCATCAGCCAGAGCAGGGGCTGTCCAACCTGAGCAGCCGTCAGAAGCCCCTGGATGGCCCGTTGACCAGGCCACTAGGCCTCGCCCCAGAGTGTGACTCAGGGTATCTGGGCTGGGGCCCGAGCATTTGCATTTCTATCAAGTTCCCAGGTGACAGTCATGCTGCTGGTCCTGGGACCTCCCTTTGAGAACCACACATCTAATGTTTCTCTTTTGTCCAAAGCTTCCTACAATGTCGGCTCACAGCCGGGGAACCGCCTGGCGGAGGCCTGGGAAGAGGTGGCGCCCACCCCACCCTCCTGGGGATTTGCGCTTAAATAGGGGGTTTAAGCAGGGCCGCATAAGAAAGGCCACTTTGCTGGTTCCCAGGCTTGGGTTAAGGGGTGTTGTCTCAAGGGGTCAAGAGTCTGACTGGCACCTGACAACCTTCTGAAAGGTACCCAGACATGGTCGCTGCCTGGGGAGAACTCTGCTTGGAGTGGTCTGTCCTGGATTCTCCGTGGCTGTCTGAGGTTCAGGGTGTCTGAGGGACCTCAGCGGGGAGGGAGCCTGAGGCCTGAGCCTTGGGTCTAATCTGCCCGTGCTGCCGGAGAGGGTGTCCACGGCTGGGCAGAGAGCTCTGGCAAGGAACCGTTGGGTTCAAGAGTCGTACTGGGGTAGTCCGGCGAGCCGGAGCCCTGGCCCTGGTTGAGGGGTAAGAGGGCTTGTCCCCGGCCACGGCCGTGCTGAGGAGCTGAGCAGACAGAGCGTGGGGAGATGCAGGTGGAGATGGCTCCCTAGCTTGAGGGCAGGCTGCTTCCCACATGGTGCCCTGTCTCAGGGCAGCAGAGGAGGCACTGTGCGGCTCTCAGGCATCGCAGGGCTGACTCAAGGGCTCCAGCCCTGGTCTGGCCAGGCCCCTGGCTGCTGACGTCTGATAGCACCTCCTTACTGGGCCTCCTCAGACTTCAGACGCACATGCTCCTGGATTGTCTGGTGTCAGACACCAAGGGGTCTGTTTTTGCTCTTTCCTAGTTCCTCATCCAGCTTCCCCATTCCTGGCCTCCATGCCCCCTCTGGGCCCCTCCCATTTGGAGGCTGGTCAGTGGGCCTGGCCACATTCCGTGACCCTGCTCCTTGCTTCTCAGTGGGATCTGAGACTCTCTGGCACTGAGGCCCTCACTAGTCTGCTTTCAAGCTCCTTTAAGCCTGGCCCTCCAGCTTCTACCCACCGGCCTGACAAGTGGGACTTCTGGGGCCACACCGTCCTCCTTGGGAAGATCACTTAACCTCTCTGGGCATCAGATTCTCCCTTGGGTGTTAGGACTGTTGTGAAGGTTATGTAAGACAGCTCTCATAAAAAGCATATTAATGCCCCTCTAGTCCCCATCCCTGCTTCTAGAACTGTGGTCCACTTTGACCCCAGTGCCTAGCGCCAGAACCTTGCCCTGGTTGGCAATCTGTAGCTTGAGCAGTAGGCTGGGAGGAAGTGTGCATCAAGGCAGAGCCAGGTGAGGCTAGACATCAACCCATCATGAGCAGAGTCCCTGTCATCAGCATCAGTGAGCTGGGGGGTCTTCCCATGGGCTCCCTGGAGTCAGAAACCAACTCAACTCAAAGGACAGGGTAACCTCCTCCGTCACCTGGTCAGAAGCCTCCTCGGGGGCCTTCCTGGAGGCAGCCAGGACTCTTTGATGGGGCAATGAGCAGTCGGGGGGTGGGGTGCAGGTAACCTCACAACAGTCACACATACTGTTGAGTGAGGCTTCGTCCAGAGTTCCCACCTGTTTGTGTGCCCACGAAAGGAACGGGCTTTCTTGGTAGAATCAGATGGGACCTTTGGGTCCCAGACCAGCAGATGGTAGTGGACGTAAACATCATGACTGGTATCAGTAAGGCCAAAGGCCTGGAAGGAGAGCACCAGCCTCTGGGGACCTCTTGGGGCAGGAAGTGGGAACAGGTGTCCTTGCCACCCACTGGGCACCCAGGATGCCTGACTAGACTGTAGTGCATGGAGCCACTTCCAGATCTTGGCTGGGGCTGGTTACACACTCATCCACATACAGCTGAAAGGGCTCATGGGAGCTGCCAGCCATGGCAAATTCCACATGGAGCTCAGAGCCCAGGAAGACAGTGCTGGCGTTGGCAGGGTCTGGAGCCTCCAGCATGGCCTCATCCTGCTGTGGAGGAAGGCACAGACCAGCCTGGAATCTCATGCTGAAGTCCAGATGTCCAGCCCCAGCCAGGGAGCCAGTCACCAAGGAGGCTGGGCAAGGTGGGGGCTCCGGGCGCCTGGCCACACAGCTGACTCCATGGCAAAGGTGGCAATGGGGGGCTGCTTGGAGCATCTAGTGGGGGTGTTTAGGCCAGATAGGCATTTTCCCAGAGCCCCTGCAGCTGCAGATACCCCAGAACAGGAGGAGCCACTGATGCGGGGTCGGTGAGCCGAGGAGTCGAAAGAAAGATTTCTTAGACTCTTAAGATCTGGCAGTAGTGCTCTTTTATTTAGAGAATAGTGTAGCATGGGGACAGGACCCATGGGCAGTCAGAGCTTCTGCTGCTGCTTCTGCTGCCCCCGCCGGCATGGGGACAGGACCCACGGGCAGTCAGAGCTGGTGCGTGGGGACAAGACCCACGGGCAGTCAGAGCTCCTGCTGCTGCCCCAAGTTGAGGGTTAGAGCTAAATTTAAGGCATAGGTATATGATTCATCTCTTTACAAGACAAAGGAAAGAACATGAAAAAAAAGTTAAAGTGGTATCAGTGCAGGTGGGGTCTGGTCATTGGGTGATCCCATGACTTTTAGACAAGAATCAAATCAGATTAAGTAAAGGTTAAAAAGGTTAGACGCCACCACCCTAAACCAGTTACATGAGATTGCCAGACAGCAACCAACTTAAGTTCTTGCCTTCCCCATTAAGAGTTTCTAGGGACAAGGTCATCTCTCCTCTTCTTCCTGGTACAGAGAGGGAGGCACGTTTTACAGGTAGAGATTTACCTTACAAATGTAAATGTGTCCCAACAAGGGCAAGTGCCATTCCCCAGAGCCTCCTTCCCTGTCCCAGCCCATCAAAAGCAATCAGCCCAAAACAATCCTGATGCCAAAGAGACATATCCTGGGGTGGACAATTTCAGGTCCCTACAAGGTCATCCCCCCTTCCTTCACGAAGCAAATGTCTCAAAAGGGCAAGCAAAATTCCAGTCCTCGGAGCCTGCTTCTCATCTGCAGTTTTAAAAGTAACCAGCCTAAAAATCCTCATCATAAACCGTTTTAAAATTAAGCATCCTAAAAATCCTCATCACCACGACCCCAGCGCCCTCATCCTGTCTCACCATCTATATTTTATTTTCTAAATCTGGCAACCCTTGCCCAGGTGGAAGCCATGCTGTGATGGAAGCTTCTAGAGCCCTTTCTGTCCCAATTCAGGATTGTTCAGGAACCAGGGAGGATTGGCTTAGAGGCAGTGTTCAGGGACAGAGAGTTGTGGGGAGGACAGAGGACAAGCCTGAGAGGCAGGCAGGGCCTGCATGGGACAGTTTTGGTTCAGCACAGTGGGAAACTCCCTGGTGGCATGGGGCCGCTGTCACAGGGGACCACCCACTCCACAAGGTTCTGCCCACCACGGCCTTGCCCGGGGGCTGATCCCTCTTCTTCTCCTTCTTCTCCAAGGGAGCCCTTTGGCTACACCTTCCCCAGGCCTAGCCGCTGCCTGCAGCTCTTCCCAGGTGTGGTGTGGAGGTCTCTCCCGCTGCTCAAGCCCCACTGTCAGGCCTCAGCCCTCCTGCTGGCGACCAGCACAGCTCCCAACATCTCAGTCAAGGCCAGTCCCCACAAAGTCACCTTTGCTCCGCTGAGGACTGAGGAAGCAGCTCTGAGGACAGAAGGGTTTCTTTGTTCCTCTTGGACAGTACTGACACAGATCTGCTCCGCACAGTGATTTCTGGCTATACTTCTCAGCCCAATGGTCTCTGTTGGGGACTAGAATTGGCCACCCCAAGATATGTCTCTTTGACATGAGTATTATTTTGGGCTGGTTACTTTTAAAAACTGCAGACACGAGAAACTCTGAAAAGCAGAAGTTACCCTTGTAAGAGACATTTACATTTGTAAGGGATATCTCCGTTTGTAAAGGTGTCTCCCTCTCTGTACCAGGAAGAGAAGGACGACCCTATCTCTAGCAACTCTCATCAATGCGTAAGGCAAGGACTTAAATCTGCATAATAACCTTACTCTTGTTTACTGTGCTTTTCTGGTAATCTCCCATATCTCACTGACTCCCCCACCCCCAACATCCTCCTTTGTCTTTAGCTGAAGATGGTATTTAAGGTGGCAGCTTTGGCCATTCTGGCGAGTTACCCAGTTTTCCTGGGTCTCTCCCATGTACACACATTATAAAGCTTTGTTTGATTTTCTCCTATTATTCTGTCTCATGTCAATTTAATTTGTAGACAGGCCAGAAGGACCTAGAGTGAGTAGAGCAGTTCAGTTCCTCCCCTACAAGTGCTACTGTTAGTCCCTCCAGCTCCTTATTTGAGTCCAAATAAAAATCACCTTCACAAGTTGGTGCCAGTTTTGCTGTTCTAAGGCTGCTTTTTGTTTAGAAACTGTTAATAGATAAACTGAGGCATACTAAAGATTTTAAGAGTTTGAGCAAAAATCAATTGCAATTGTGCAACGCCAAACTGGAAGCAGCTAAGAGTCTGCAGACAGGAGCTTGGGGTGTCTTACATAGAGAAAGTGTAAATGAAGAAAGAAAGGAAATTGTTTGATTGGCTGTAGCTTAAAGCCTAGTTGACTGTGATTGGTTGTCCTTAGCGTTTTGATTTCATAATCTTGAGGCATTTATAGGCTTAGATTTTGGTTTGTTTATGTAGGCCATCAGGACTTTAGAACCACCTCAGCCTAATGGCCTCCTTGCTTAATTAATTTACCATCACCTTGGGAGAATGGGTGCTGGGCTCTCTTCCTACACCAGGCTGTCTCATCAGTGAGTCAGTTATTTCATTAACACCAGGACTCTATTCTATTAATTCCTCAAAGGATGATGGGAGGAGGATGGTAATACAAATTACAGGGTCTAACAGGGTCAATAACTTGGTCCATGGTCATGGAGCTTTGGGGGAGAGCTGGGAACATTCTGTCAGGAAGGGTCCACTGAAGGAACTGAATTACCTACACAAATAGTTGGGGTAGGGGTGTGAGTGGATGGCCCCCAAGGGGTTGTCTGGGTACTGAACTTGTAGAAGAATCTTCAGGTCACTCTGGTCCAGTCTCTAGCTTGACCATGAGCAACTTGAGAGCAGTATCTTAGGGTTCCTGGCATTAGCAGAGTGCTTAGTGAACAGCAAGAGCCCAATATTTTGTTCTTGAAGAGAGAACCTTTAAAATTTTATCTGTGCAGGGAAACCAAAACCCAAAGGGGTTATTGACCAAGATCATAAAGGTAATTTCTAGCTGAGTCATGTCTTTCAACCAAGGCCCTAGCTGCTCCACCGTTAGCTGTCATATCATTCATTCATTGAATATTTATTGTCTTCCTCATCTAAAGGCAAGGGGCTGAGGGGTACAGTAAAGTCCCTCCCTAGCCCAGGAATCATTTCCAATCTAGTGAGAAAGATATGATAAATGTATAAAACTAGATAAACATGTGCTTGTACTTACTGATTTAAATGGACCTGGTTTCCAGGAATCATTAATATGGACACAAACTACACACAACTTTCTCTCCTGTAGTCTTTCCCATCACAGCAAACGACCCCTCCTTTCTCCCCATTGCTTAGGCTACTGGATCTTCCTGGACTCCTTCTTTCTCCCACATTCCGTCTGTCAATAAATCCTGTTGGTTCTACCCTCAAACATAACCAGAATCTAACCAGTCCTCACCAGCTGCTGTGCTGTCACCCCGGGAACTGGCCACCACTCTTTCTCACATGTTTAGGACACTGGCCTATCCAGGCTTCCACTACCTACTACCTAGGCCCTCCTGGAGACTTGACACAGCAGTCAGAGCAATCCAAAAAAGCTAAGTCAATCACGTCACTTCCACTGCTCAAAGCTCTCCATCACACTCGTCTCCTGCTATTCCCCCTCACGAATCTCACTCTGGCCACACCAATCTCCTTGCTGTTTTTGAGCAGGCCATGCACTTTATCTCTTCTACCTTGGAGGATCTTCCCCTACATATCCATATGACTCCCTTTCCTCACCAACTTCAGATCTTTGTTCAAATGTCTCCTTCCTAGTAAGGCCTTCCTTGCCACCTAATTTTGAGTTGTATCCCCACACAGCCCTCCCTCATGTAGGCCCATACGTAGTACTCCACCTCCTTTTCCTGCTTCACTTTGCTGTGTAATACTTGTTACCAGCTGACATATTTTACTTGTTTAGTCTTGTTCCTCTCCCCAGAAAGTAAGCTTCAAGGAGGCAGTGACTCTGGCTGTATCCTTGCTCCTGACACGTAGTTTTCACGTAGAGTTTAGGACTGAGACTTGGGGTCAGGATTTAGAATTTACCTTATCTCAGATTCCAGTGATTTCCAAACTTTAAAAACAAATGCCTCACATTAACACAAATATCTCAGGCTCCATATTGGAAAGGGACTCCAGGTGAGAACCATGGTCTCATCTACGCATCTGTATCAGTAAGATTTTGTCAAGATTTTCCAGTAGTTTGAATTACAAAAATAGGTGTTTATTTGCATTTTCAAGTGTAAAGTTATAATATCGACTGTGTCTTTTCAAACTCTATACCTTCCCTCCCTGGAACATTCCCTCGCCTCAGGGAGATTCTGACATGCCTCTCTGGGGTCGTTCACCTCATCTTCATTGAGAATCTACCTAAAATGATGGGTGCTTCTTTAACAGTGCAAGCAATGTGGCCTTCTCAGTTCTCAGTGGAGTTTAGAACTACGTTAAATTTGGAAAACAATGCTGTTAATACCAGACAGACAAATTCTTCCTTGATGAGCAAAAACTTCCCGTATCTAAGACTGAACTCCAAGTCAAAAAGTAGATCAGTACAAAGAAAGCACAAAGGTTTTGATGGTACGAGGAGGATTTCAAATAGTAGGCAGAAAACTAAACAAATCTTGATAGGACTTCAACTTAATTAAACAGGTTACACCTTCTCTGCTGTTAATATAAAATATAGGCATCAGCTTAAAATATGGTGGTAAATGGTGTCACCAAACCAAGAAGTCAAATGGCAAAATGACAAGCCAAAAAAAGAAACCTCAGGTGAGGATGTGTATGAGGAATCAAGACCAAAGTTCTCTGAACACTGGTCAATTTATTTGAAGTATGTCATGTCTACCTAAAATAGGTTATTCTCTGAAGGGTCAGCACTGGCCATTGACTTGGAGTAGTAGAGAAACCTATGCCAGCGGCTGGAACCCAGCAGTGCCAAGCCATGTCTTGTTTCTTATGCTTGTGGCCCCAAAAAGGGACTCTGCTTGGCCTCAGTGTCTCTTGTTTTGGAATCACGCAATTTGGAAAAGGAAACCCAACTAAAGGATGGTCCCCGCTCTCTCTAAAGAACTAGCTTGTTTACATCATAGAGGAGAACCCTGAGTCTTTCATGTTTCTGACAAGTTCTATTCTAATACATGGGCTCCCACAAGCAGGATTCTGGTGTTTTTATAAAAATAAGATCCTTAGAGATTGAGAAGCCTATTCCTTCCTCTTTAACTTGAAACTCTTCTGGAATCACAGGGGCTAAGTTTTATGGAGGTTTAATTAGGGATGCTAAGAGGCACTAATAGGGGAGGATTCTGGCACAACTTACTGACGAACCTGGTCTTTGGTGCTGTCACTTTATATTCTCTAGACAATTCAGCAAAATGACACAACATGGTCAAATTCTAACATCCAGAAGGACGCACTGAAAGTCAAGCTGCTGGGTAGACTGACCTGCAGGAGTCAATGCAGGACCTGAGTAACCAGAGGCTCTGATGTTGACTTCTTTGAGAAGAGTGGAACGTAGGATTCTTCAAAGAGTTGAACATAGGCTGAAAAACTCAGCTGTAAACTATTTATCCAGACAGGAGTGGAATATATTCCATACACTGGACGTGCCTGGCTCTAGGCAGGGGTGGGATCCTGCATGGTGCCTGCACCCTGGAGGTCCTCAAAACAAGTCTGCTGAATGAATAAATGAATGACGACCACAGTCCATCAAAAATCAGCCTGGTTAGACGTAAGAAAAGAACACTGAGTCCCTTCCAGATTGCTTCGCTCCTCTGTATCGAGGACTTCTCACTTCCGCCATTCCCTTACTAGTAGGCAAGGTACAATCATTTTAAACAGAAAGAATTCTTAAATCGGTAAGAAAGTAAAGTCTCACAAAAAACAGACAGGCTTCTTGTAATTTATTTGAGTTATTTCCAAGCGACAGTTACAAAAGTTTTTAATTTTTATAATACTCTTGATAAGAAAATAAAATTTAAATAAAAATACATTCCCAACAATACAACATGGTTACACAAATTCACTACATTAAATTCTGATAACTTACATTTTCAAACTGGACACTGTAAAAACCAATATTTACTAACAACATATTAATTTCCAAGTTAAAAAAATGGAAGCAGATAATTGATCAAGACTGGTAATTTAACTCTAGAATGAGTCCCGTATTTTCCACACACCGTAAGGACACCTAAAAGGCTTGATAGCATTCTGTCTTTACAGGATGTACCGTTAGAACAAATTAAAGGTGCTTTTACTTAAAAAAAAAAATTGGTTTGCTAAAACGTGGCATGAATGAGCCTTTCTGATAAATGAATGAAATTAGGCTTCAGAAACAGAAACAAAAGCTACATAATTCGTCACTTTTTTTTGTATAATGAGGAAAGCCTAGTTTTGACACTTAACCATTACCCGTGATATTATAAACATATTTCTTTGGCAAATAAAATCATTCAATTTGATAAATTATATTCCTGGGAGTAAAAAACTTTGCTAAACAAAAAAACAAAACAAACAATAACAACAAGAAAACAAGTGACAGATCACCACAATTTCAACTGATGGAAATAGTTAAACTAAGAACCAGAACTGGCATTTATGGCAAGAGTTTCTCCATATCATCCTTTCTTTTCTTCTTGGGGTTTTCGAGTTTTTAGGGTGAAGTGAGCTGCCATATATTTTTTCAAGTGTGGAAAAGGCAGAGAGAGCAGACCAGTTGGTAAAAATCAAAGTACTCATACTATCAGCAGAGGAACGAGGCCCTTGGAAGCAAGTACCCTGGTTATCTTAGGGTCCTACTGACATGGTCTCTTATTTGAGAAGACTTTCCAAGAAAATTAATTTCACATTAATTCTTTTTAAGCTATGTCAAGCTGGTTAATTCCAGTCAAACTGGCTGTTTAAGAATGTCATGTGAAGAAAATAACGAGATGACTGAACTCTTCCCTTTAAACTCAGAGTTATGTGTTCACACAGCCTTGGTCCCTCTGATAAAAATTTCGTGATCTTTAAAAACAATCATAATTGGGGATTTGATATTAGAAATATTAGAGGAATATTTCTTCTGCCTTGAAAAAACAGCAGAGGATTAAAAAAGCCACTAAAGAGTAATGAGTGGTACCTGGCAATGCTCACATGTCCTTTTCAGATAGACACTTCAGAGACTCTTAAGAGGAACTTTAATCTGAATCAAATTCAACAATGAGAAATTTATTAAATGGTTAAATTCTTTCACATTTATAAATCAGTGTAGTTTATGGAATCTAAAATTCATAAAATTTAAAGGACTCTTTCAAACTTGTCTTCAAAATGGTCCAGGAATAACCTACCATAATGCAGACGAGCACTGATTCTTAAATAAAACCAACTGATTTCTACAAGTCATTTAGAGAAATACATTGCTCAGTTATAATCATTTATGGAAAAATTCTGATTGTGTGTCAATGGTCTTTAAAAATAATTACCTAGTAAAATATAATTTAAAAACAATTACTCACCAATAACATAAGTGGCAAACTGTGTCTTGAAATATAGCTTATGCTCAGGGAAACAAAAATAGCATGGCTAGCTAGACTTACATTAATAAGTCACAGTTTTAAACAGAAACACGTGTAAATACTCCAAGGTTCAAAGTACCACATCTAGAAAATGTTCTGAATTTAAAAAGACAAAATAAGAGTACCACGGTTTTAATACTGATGAAGCAAAGTATATCCCTCTTAACATCAAGGTGGCAACTTGCTTCGACTGCTTATTTACAGTTATGGTTTTTAGGATAAAAGTAAATTATTAGGGAAAAATAAGATTCCAACAGTTGCCTGCCCAAATTCCATTTGGCTGGGAGGCCATAAGGAAACAGCAACGAGATATAAACATTTTCAGGAAAGTACTATTTCTAGACTTAAACACTGATCATTCAACTGATCATAAGATTAGACACCACGGGGTATCTGAAGTAGACTCTGGGCAGCCCAGAGGGTTAAAGTGCGCCGAGTGACTGTTCTGAGTTAGTTCTCAACCTCCCACAGGAGGAGGGCATCCTGATGGTGACCCTTAGAACAATGTGGAGTAATGGTGAAGTCAAGTGATTTTCCCACCACCTTCTTTCACTCTATACTCTCTTCCTTTTCAGAAGAGATGTTCTTAGAATCATGTTAACCTGAACTCTCAAATCAAGAAAATGAGTACCTGATATTTAAAACAATGAAAAAAATTTAGTGGTCTCATTTTATTTCATCTGCCATCACTCTCCCAAATGTAAACAAGCTGCACAAAATAGTACACGTTCCCTGATTCCTCCTGTCTGAGTTCTGTTTACATCTTTAAATAGGCAAAATGATCTACTAACTTCCAAGGATGCTCTGGCAGTTTTCCAAAGTTTCTGTCACTGTCCCTAACATAATCTGCAATGACTAACGGACTAGGGGAAAATCCCTTTTTTCTTTTTTAAAGAGGGAAGGTCTGGAAGAACGAAATGGAAACTCTGGATTGTCATGGGTTGGGATTCTCTAGTAAAACACAATATTGGCAGTATAGAGCAGGCACTAATGGTAGTGAGAAGTCCACAGAACACGCAGTGTTACAAGAAGAGATGGTTTCTTGCTATGGAGGAGTTCTCCTTTTGTTACAAAGCTTCTTTAGGAAGATTCTTTCTATTAAAAAGAAGTGGCAGAAACATGGCTTTTAACACATAAGATATGAAGGGAATCTTGGGTTTCAAATTCTCTAGTAATACATCAATACCAGGATTCCCAAAGAGTTAATTTCAATTATTAAATATTAAATACAATGTGAATACAGATGACATTGAAGCCAATGTTCATTCTTAAATACTATGAACAAAATATATGATGAATTGAAAAACTCCAACAAAAATAATATTTTCCAGTTCTTCTGAATCAATTGGCCAAACTCTAAGATGTTTTCCCAACAATTGGATTTTCCCTAGAAAATAATAAAAGAAAATCATTTTTCAAAAGTTAAAAACATAAAATTTTAACACGTGACAAATACCACATAGTATCATTAAGTATTTATAATTTTCCCTGGATAATCTCTCATGAGTCTTATTTCATCAATTCAACAAGTATTTACTGACCACCTATTAAATGTCAGACACTGTTTTAGAAGCTCTGAATATAGTAGTGAACAAAACAGACAAAACTCTGCCCTATGGAGGCTACATACTGGTACAGGGTAAACAAAATGGACAAGTGAAACATTTAGTACGAGAAAGACTGGCATTCTTTAATAGACAAAAATAAAGCTGGGAAGGGGTAGAGTGTGTGGGTGTGGGGGACGGGGGTACTATTTAAGAAGGATGGTCAAGTATTGACTAAGATCTCATGGAAACTTCCCGGGGCTCCGAAAAAACTGCATTATCACTGTTGGAAGAGAACCAATGATACTAAGGTAGAAAAGACAGGAACAGGATGCTGACAATGACCTTTCTCATGTACTGAGCCTTCCATCCAGAGAGAACATAAACATTTATACCTGTCAAACTGATTTTTATTGTTCACAAATCACAAATATAATTATTAATCCACATAATTTTAAAAGAATACTTACAATGGTGGGGCCGGGATTTAAAGCCCCCTCACTAATCAGCTGTGTAATGTTGGGCAAAGCACTTAACTTTCCTGAGCCTCAGTTTCACTAGCTGTAAAATGGGAATATAGCCATGCTGGGCTGACGTGAGGATCAACAAGACTGTAGCAAACACTTACTTGCTGGTCTAAGAACCATCCTCTCTATTTACTTCTATGCAAACTGGACCCTGATTCTACTGCTACTCCTGGGCAGCCCCGTGTTCCAGGGGAAGCTCGGAGTAACTTTAGATAAGGTTCTTTTCTTAGTGTGAAAGAAACAGCTCTTTCTGCCTCTGGACACTGTGAGATAGAAACATGAGGCTCTGAGCTATTGTGGCCCATCTGTGACCAGGAGGGGACAAGCCTGAGGAACACAGCAATCATCTTGTTGAAGATGGCTGAGCGGTTGGATGGTCCTTGATGACAACGTTGAGATGCTGAACTAACCAACTGTAGAAGTTAGGACTTAATGGGTAAGACTAAGAAATTTCTTAGTGGTTAAGCCACTTCAATTGGGATTTTTTGTTACTTGTTGCTTAAAACAATCTAAGTGATAAGATGTAAAGTTAAGTACAGTGCTCAGTGGTACAATAAACTCCTAATACATGATAGCTGTTGCTGTTGTTGCTGATGGACCCACCGTGGTATCCATCTACATCTGAGATGGATCCAAAGAATCAACTATAAAACACTTTTAGCACTTTCATAGCTGATTTTTTTTCTTACTAAGTATAAGTCCCCGTGGGAGATAATAAGAAGGAAGACGATCAGTAAGAACAAAACAAAAGCAGAAAGCTACTAAGTATTCAATTTCATGAATTACATTAGAATATAACATTACAAGTGGTGATAAACTACAGCATCAACATAATGAAATGATACCAGAACTGAAAAGAAAGATCACTGCGTGATGGCCAGGGAAACTCTCGCACAAGAGAAAGGCTCTGAGCTGGGTCTTGAAAGAGGAAGGTGTGGCAGGAGGCCTGCATTCAGGTGTGAGTACAGAGTAGTAGACGCAATCTGAAACTGTGTTTAAAGGATCTTAAAAATACTTACTTGCTCCCATATTTTGCACTACTTGATCTTTTCTTCCTATACTTTTCATGAGGTTCATCTAGCTTCTCTATGATGCTTTTTACTTGCTGAATTGTCTTAAAGGTTGTTACAGAATCCTCGATTACAAAGTTAGAATAATCATCAGGCTCTTTCTGTGGTCCTTGATAGACTGCTATAGTTCCACAAGCCTCTACAAGGAGCAGCAAAATCTCTGATCAGACAACTAAATTCCATAAATGTAATTTGTAGCATAAATAAGAACTTTTCAAGAGTCTCAAGTTGGGGATATTTCCCCTAGCAATGCATAGATAACCAAAATACATTCATTTTATTAATTATGATCATCACACTTATGCAAAAATAGTATTTTTACTTCATGAATATCTATGAAAAAGCCCCCTTTGGGTGTCTGTCAACTTTCATAGAAGTAACATTTTGGTAAATCTACGAGTATTTTCAACTTAGAGATAATGCTAAAGCAATACTTCAGGAACTGGTAATGAAGGATCATGGTTATATAAAAATATTTATTTTAGTTGTATTTACCTTCCATTTTCTGTAGCTTAGGTAAACTGAGAGTAAAAAGGGAATAAATTCTTTCTGTTTCTCTGTCTTCATCGATATCTATTTGGATGTCTGCAGGGACACCTCTATGGTAAAAATGAAATTAAAGACATTGGAAAAATTTCACTTCGTTAACATGTCAAAGACTTTCGATGGTTTGAGACTAAAAAAAAGAACCACAGAATTTTGCAAAAGGAACCTCAGAAATCTAGTCTCATTTGATAATTAAATAAAATGGGTCCAAAAGAGATTTAGTCATCATATGATTCTAATCAAAAGGAGGGCACTTTTAAAATGAAATCATTTTCATAACCCTTACCCCGTCACAAAAGCAATACATTACTTCTGAAGTCTACAGGGCTATCATGGCTGTTCCATACAATTAGAAAAAGAATGCTAAACCCTTCTCTTGCTCAGGCTTGTGCATCTATTTAAACATTGCCCATTTTTTGACTTGTGCCAACCACTATTTAGTTGAGAACATTTTCATCACCCTTAAAAGAAACCCTGTATCCATTAGCACTCCCCATTCCTTCCTCCCTCCAGCCCCTTACAAGCATTAATCTCTTTGTGTCTCCATGAATCTACCTATTCTGACACTTCATATAAATGTTATCACATAGTATATGGCCTTTGTGTCTGGCTTCATCCACTTAGCATGTTTTCAAGGTTCATTCGTGTTGTAGCATGTATCAGGACTTCCTCCCATGTTATGGCTGAATACTATTCCACCGTAAGGATACATGACATTCAAACACTGCTTTTTAATCAGAAGGAAACTTACGCAGTACATGGCTTGCAGCCGTGAGCATTTTCACTGGTCTCCTGACAGCAGAGCCAGCTTCCGTTTAGATACGCAGAGGGATGATAAGAACTGAGCCTGTTCTGATTGCATCGGCTCACCCTGCAGAGCACATCTATCCATTCATTAGCTTCTACACAATTATTTGCCTGGACGTAGAGTGGTTTCTCCGTATGTATTACTTGGAACATCTTCATAGACAATTAGGATAAAAAGTTAGTGACAGAGTCTAAAAACCAACACATAGTACCAAACAGGAAAAGGTATATCACAGAAATACAATTTGCTTGGCTAGATAACTGCCGCTCAAGTGTTTTATGAATTGTTACTTTTCAAGCAAGTTAGTCCCCAGGATAATCTGAGTCACACAGTATTAAGCAGTACAATAGAACAGAATTTTTAGGAGCTACACATGTCGAAAGGGATGGACTATCACACAAATAGGAATAAAGGGAGGGAATTTCAGATGGAGGACAAAGTATGAGTAAAGGCAAAGCAGTGGGGAACTACAGAGAAACAAGGAAACTGTCTTGGTTGGTCTGAGTGTATGGTATGTACTAAGTGGTAGCAGAAAACAAGGTTGACAGATTGGTTGCGACTATACTATTAAAGATCTGAATGTCAAATTGAGAAGTCTGATAACAGGAAGTATTAAGAAAAGTACCTTTAAGTTAATAGGTTAGGCAGACTATATAGCCATCAATAATAATGGACAATTTTAAAACAGAGTTCTAGCCAGCAATTATAAAGTATCAATGATCAATGGCAAATGCTAAAAACAAAACCTCTTGAAAAATTTCAACTAAGTAATATATACGTTTAAAAAGCTTTGAATAATTATTTATATAACTTACATTTTTCTTGTTGAAAGAGCTCTCTTCCAGTTTTTCCACAGCAAGAATGTTTTTCACTGGAATTGTATAAATTGCATCTTTGCCTAAATAATAAAAGTAGTAGAACAAAATTAAAATAATTTCCATCAGAATTACAAAAGTGAGAGGTTAATTCTGCAAGGTTTAAGCTCATCCTCTTGATGCGAGAAGTATAAGTAACAAATAGATTTCCAAATGGTACATAATAAATATTCTTTGCTTTATAGAACAGATGAATTTTGATTGCTTTCTCTAAAATGACTTCCTCTTTACTTTTTTCAATATAAAATTAAAACATTTTCAAGGAAAAATATGGGAATAAATTTGAACTCTATGTAGAAAACATTATAACATTTTGCAACATTAATTATAAGGGGACTGAAAAAAATAATATATTTAGCAATAGAGGGCTATTCAAAACTTGCTGAGACATGGAATTTTCTTTCAACTAGTTATTACACGAGCAGTGAATCTGACTGTACCTAAGTGGATTTTTCTGTTTTGCCAATATAATATTTAATTAAGAGATTAATTCTCAAAACAATGATTTTAAATTGAAAAATTGTTCATTACTATCACATACAGGCTGGTCAGCTGACTAGAGCTACCAAATTTACTCTAAGGATACAGGGAGCAAAAGTAAAAACTTTATTTGGTAGAGTGAATCCTTAATTTAAGAATTTGGAAATTTGAGTTTGCTAACGGAGCTCCACAATAATATCGCATGAGGACATGGGGCAATTCAACATATGATTTACCTGAGAATAGACTATATCTCAGATAGTCATAGAAACTATAAGCAAATATAATTATGACTTTTTCTGGTCGTTTGGTAATGTTCCTGGAAATCAAAGCTCTGCATTTTTTGCCCCCAAACTTTGCTTTGCTTTAATGACATGTAGATTGAAGTGCTGGAGGTTTACATTTTATATCAGTCCATGGATTAATGTATAGCTTTTTTGGCCAAAACAATTATTTGGTTAATAAAGGTTTTCTGACTTGAATAGAGAGGTCAACACAGAATATTTGCTAAGCTTGGTTCCTGGGGTAAAATAAAAAATTTGTGTAATTCAAGCAGATGTGATATACAATTTTTTCTTTTAAAGGACAGTCACTTAATTCAACTATCATACATTGAATGTCTACAATATACTAGATACTGTTTTAACAACTTGGGATACAGTAGTAAACAGAACATACGAGGCCCCTAAAGAAGTCTGCATTTAGGTCTGGGAAGACTGACAAAAGACATAAATATTAGGTAGAGTAGGAGTGGTTAGAAGAGTGCTTCAGGCCAGAGTCAAGGGACACAGAGAGCTGGGGGGGAGGGTTAGAAAAAAAAAGAATTAAGAAAAACAAACTGAGTCCCAGAGAGATCTGTGAGATAATATCAAGCATGCCAACATAAGTATAATTGGAGTCCTAGAAGGAAAGAAAAGAGACAGAAAAAATATTTGAAGAAATAAGTAAAAAAACTTCCCAGATTTGGTGAAAAACACTTGCTTATGCTTTAAAGAAACTCAATATAACTGCAACAACCTTGAAAAATTTTAAGTGCCAAGTAATACATTTTACATCCACTATAACAACAAAAAAGAAAAGAGAAAACGGGGTGATATTATGAAGAAAGGGAAAAATATAGGAAAATTTTTATCTTAATGAAGTTCAATTTATCTTTTTTAAAAACTGCTTAGTGCTTTTAATGTACTCTCGAAGAAATCCTTGCATACTCCATGGTTGCAAAGGTGTTCTCCTATGTTTTCACTGAGGCCTATGATTTTCTCATCTTCAATTAAAATTTGTGTGTAGTGTGAGGTGGAGTGAGGTTCATTTTCCCTCCATGTTTATCCAGTTGTTCCAGCACCATTTGTTGAAAAGCCTTTTCTTTTGCTATTGAATTGTCCTGACATCTTTGTCAGAACTGAACTGACCATGAATACGTGTGTCTTTCTGGATTCTTGTCTGTTCATTGATATCTCTAGCTCTTATGCCAAAAGTACAGTCTTGAATACTGTTAAGTCTTAAAATCAGTCCTCCAACTTTGTTCTTTTTCAACATTGCTTTGGCTATGTTAAGTCTTTTGTTTTTCCATCCATACAAATTTTACAATCAACTTGTCAACTTTTACAAAAATGCTTGTTGGGAATTGGAGTAGGACTGTGTTAAAATCAAGATGAATCTGAGAAGTGACTTCTTAAAAAATACTGAATCTTCAAATCCACAAAAACCTGATGTATGCCTCCTTTATTTGGGTCTTCTTTGCTTTATCTCTGCAATACTTTGTAGTTTTCAGCACAGAAGTCTTGTACTTCTTTTGTTAAATTCATTCCTAAGTATTTTATGTTTTTTGAAGGGAGCTGCTAGTGTAAACGGGATTTTTAAAAATTTCATTTTCTAACAGTTTGCTGCTAGTTTATAGAAGTACAGTTGATTTGTATATATGAATTATGTATCCCAAAGGCCTTCCTAGATTCACTTCTTAGTTCAAGCAGTTGTTTCGAAGATTCCTTAGGAGTTTCTATGTAACTATGTATGCTTTTTCTTTTCTTTCTTTTTTTGGTCTTATTGCATTGGCTACAATCTCTAGTATAATGTTAACTAGAACTGATGAAAGTGGATAATCCTTGCTTTGTTCCTGATCATAGATATGATGTTACATTTACTGTAATTATTGACATGGCTAGGTTTAAGCTATCATTTTGCTATTTGTTTTCTATTTGTCCCATCTAATTTTTGCTCCTTTGTTCTTCCTCTTCTGCTATATTTATTTATTTATTGGGCAGGAGGAGAGGGGATAGGTTATACTTTTTGTAAAAAAGTTTTGTTCTAGAGATTATAATATACACTCAACTCATTACAATCTACTGAAAATTATTTGTCACTTCATATAAGATCCTTGCAATAATTTACTCCATTCTCTTCTCTTGTGCTACTATTGTCATATATTTTACATCTAGATTTGTTATAAACTCTACAATTCAATGTTACAAATTTTGCATTAAACAATTACTCTTTAAAGAAATTGAGAAAAGAGAAAAGACATTCTTACACATTTACGTGCATGTGTGTCACTTCCAGGGCTCTTCATTTCTTCCTGTAGATCTAAGTTTCCATCTGGTGTTGTTCCACTTCTTCAGCCTGAAGAATTCCCTTTAGCATTTCCTATAGGGCAAGGCTGCTTGCAATGGAGTCTCCAAGCTTTCATGTTATCTAAAGGATATTTTCATTTCTGAAGGAAATTTTCACTAGAATTCTAGGTCGAGAACCTTTTTCTTTCACCACTTTAAAGATGTCATTCCATTGTCTTTGGGCTTCGGTTGCTTCTTGCCTGAAAAGTTAGCTGTGAATTGCACTGCTGTTCTCCTGTATGCAATTTGTCTTTGGTTCCTCTGCTTTTAAGACTTTTCTCTTTATCTCTGGTTTGATTATT